>NC_044033.1:515518835-515821918 GCF_901765095.1 Microcaecilia unicolor | reverse complement strand
ATAGTGCTGGGCAGACTTATACGGTCTGTGCCAGAGCTGGTGGTTGGGAGGAGGGGCAGATGGTTGGGAGGCGGGGATAATGCTGGGCAGACTTATACGGTCTGTGCTAGAGCCGGTGGTGGGAGGCGGGGCTGGTGGTTGGGAGGCAGGGATAGTGCTGGGCAGACTTATACGGTCTGTGCCAGAGCCAGTGGTTGGGAGGCGGGGCAGACTTATACGGTCTGTTCCCTGAAGAGGACAGGTACAAATCAAAGTAGGGTATACACAAAAAGTAGCACATATGAGTTTATTTTGTTGGGCAGACTGGGTGGACCATGCAGGTCTTTTTCTGCCGTCATTTTCATTTACTAATATCCCTACTAACCGGCCATTCTCTAGCCAGCTAGGTTAGTTGAGGGGTTGGGGCACGAACATAACCAGTTAGCGGCGATTTTCAGCTAACCATCCATGTAACTACGTAAAGGTAGGCAGCAAAAAGGTTGTCCTAACTTTATGCGGTGACAACTGGACACCAGTTAACTTCCGGGTGACCGCTGAGACCTAGATATTCAGTGCCAGGAGCAGCACATGCCATGGCATTGGATATCCAGGTGAGTTCACCCCACAACTCAGATGCCATTTACCATCACGGGCTGAATATTGTATGGATTGTGCCTAGAATGAAGCTGCAGACTTTTATGCCGTCTCAGGACTAAGGTGTACATTTTTGCAGGTACTGTACATGCGTGTACATCGCAAGTCTGCCCACGCTCCACCCATCTCTGCCCCTGAAAATGCCCACATGTGAGCTGATACTGAGCATAGTTTTACACCTGTAACCACTGGGGTAATTTAAGTGAGAAAAACATTTTTTTCCTGTTGGAGGACTAGCCTAGTGGTCAGTGCACCAGACTTTGATCCTGAGAAAGTGGGCTTGATTCCCACTGCAGTTCTTTGTGATTCTGGGCAAGTACCTGAATCCTCTATTGCCCCAGATACAAATAAGTACTTGTATATACCATGTAAACAGCTTTGAAAAACCACAGAAAGGTGGTATATCAAGTCCCATTTCCCTTTCCCTCTTTGAGATTTACATGGAGTGTTGCTAGTGGAGGAGTAGCCTAGTGGTTAGTACAGCAGACTTTGATCCTGGGGAACTGGGTCCAATTCCCACTGTAGCTCCTTGTGATTCTGGGCAATTCATTTAACCCTCCATTACCCCAGGCACAAATAAGTACCCATATATACTATGTAAACCGTTTTGAATGTAGTTGTAAAAACACAGAAAGGTGGTATATCAAGTCCTATTTCCCTTTCCCTATTTGAGATTCTTCATGGAATGCTGCTAGTGGAGGAGTGGCCTAATGGTTAGTGCAGTGGAACATGGAATGTTGCTACCATTTGAGATTCTGTTGCTACTATTGGAGATTCTACATGGAATGTTGCTATTCCACTAGCAACATTCCATGTAGAAGCCTGCCCTTGCAGATCACTAATGCAGCTGCGCAGGCTTCTGTTTCTGTGAGTCTGACATCCTGCACATACTTGCAGGATGTCAGACTCACAGAAACAGAAACCTGCGCAGCTGCATTAGTGATCTGCAAGGGCAGGCTTCTACATGGAATGTTGCTAGTGGAGGAGTAGCCTAGTGGTTAGTGCAGCAGACTTTGATCCTTAGGAACTAGGTTCAATTCCCACTCCAGCTCCTTGTGACCTTGCGCAAGTCACTTAATCCTCCATTGCCCAGGTACAAATAAGTACCAATATATACCATGCAAACTGCTTTGAATGTAGTTGCAAAAACCACAGAAAGGCGGTATATCAAGTCTCATTTCCCCCTGTTTTTTAAAATTGCCACAGATATGGGCTTCACTTATGAGATCAAGGGATGTTTTCTTTCATGGTTTTCACAGACATAATGAAGCCTCTGAAACGACGAACCTTACGGCTGCAAATAGGAGCATAATACATATAAAAACTTTCAGTGTGCAACTCCTCATGACAAAATCCAAGGCTTTGGGAATTTTACTGTGTCAGAAATCAGTATTTGGAAGCCCTGCATTATTCTATTAATGCCGGAACATTGTGCAAATCCTTTCATTATTCACTAAATGTATACTTGAAGCCAAGCTTTTAAGAGAGATTGGGATATCCTAAGGCTACATCGTTCCACATAAGGGCTATTAAGCAACCGATGTGTACGTAATTATTGTCCCGTGGTGTGTGTTTTGGCTGCTAGTTTTAAAGACCATCTTTCAGTCATTTTCTTTAGGCTCATAAGGCACTTTCCATCCTACAGCAAGACTCAATTCCTTCCTGATACATTACTAGGAACAAAATCTAACAGCTAGTGCCCATAATCTGGTATGCCAAGCAGACAGTATGATAATCCTTGGCCCCTCGTTGACCTTCCTGTGCATCCCCTAAATGATAAAAGGGTGCCAATCTGAAAAGCCGTTTACTTCTTCAGCAGCCTTACTTGGCAGAACGTAGCATTCAATCAGATACGATGGAAATAAAAAATAAAAAATAATTTAAAAAAAACAACGTGTGAAATACTGACAAAGGGAAACAGTGGGAAATTGAGTGGTATCAAAAGAGAAAGTTTCATTTCTGCATCTAGCAGTTCAGAGGTGAATTGTCAGAGTCTGACTCAACACAGAGCAGTAGAGACCTTGAGAAGAAAAAGTTCTTCCTGACAATGTAATGAAAAATCTTTAGCAAAAGTTTGGATATGCGATGACATAGTAAGAAAAATTGCACAATAGACTTCTTTTGTCTCAGATATTGAACATTTGATATATATATATATATATATATTTATTTATTAGGATTTATTTACCACCCTTTTGAAAGAATTCACTCAAGGCGATGTACAGTAAGAATAGATCAAACATGAGCAATAGACAATTACAGCAGTAAAAATATTCAAAAATTATACAAACTATGGCCTATGGGTTGAATAGAGAAATAGAATGGGTAGGCTTGTGGTGGCCAAGGGTATTTAATTCCCACACCCAGCAACACAACATAATCAATGATCATACTGGACAATTTACTATCCTGTGCCCCTCGACCCAATGATGCCTGATTCACTTCTACCTCATTTGACCACAACACAATCTTGTATTTGTTATTAACCGAAATGGCAAACGCCTCTCGGTACTTTGTAAGCCACATTCAGCCTGCAAATAAGTTGGGAAAATGTGGGATATAAATGTAACAAATAAATAAAGGATTTTCCCGCCACCAGCTATGCGCATGTGTGGGTGTTTTTTGTGAGTGTCCTGCTTTGCAGTGCATTCAGTTTGGACGTCCTAGTCACCCGTGAAGGTCAGTGAAGTTATTTTGTGAGTAGAAATTTGGGGTATAATTTGCGAGCAAAGTGCTGATGCTGGTAAATAGCTAGCATGAAAGGGATGTATGTGTCTATGCTAAAAGGAGGTTTTTACAACAATTGTATTTCAAGTCACACAGATTCCTGATGACGCTCTTTAGTAGCAAATAGAGACCCCTGATGACGCTCTTTGGGAGCGAAACACTGCACTGTGTAGGGTCGTAAAAGATCAATATAAGTGATACGGGATACGTGTAAGATACAAGAACTATACAAGCCAGTTGGCGGGTTTTACAACCACAAGTGCTGTGATTGGTGAATGTTGGAGAATATAGGAAATTCTACAAAAATCTGAAGGAACTGCTACATATGTATTCGATTGAATCATTAGGCCCATACCAGCTCCAGAAGCATTTTGCAGTGCATATGGATATGGATGAATAAGCAGAAGCGGTAACGCTAGATAAAGGGACGTGAGCAGCATTGACTCTGTGCAGAAGGAATGGATCCACAGAAGCTTAGCTGAAATTGGGTGGCGGGGGGAAGAGGGGTTGGTGGTTGAGAGGCTAGGATGGGGGAGGGCAGACTTATACGGTCTGTGCCCTGAAAAAGACAGGTACAAATCAAAGTAAGGTATACACATATGAGTTTATCGTGGGCAGACTAGATGGACCGTGCAGGTCTTTTTCTGCCGTCATCTACTATGTTACTATGCTACTATGAACTCAGTTTCTGGTGGGGTTTAGAACCATGAGACTGTATTGACTCAGTATTGCTCCAGTTTGCGGTGTAACCCGGTATGATGCAATACTGAAGATATAACAGTTGCCTGATAGTGTAAGGGAGTTGTGAATAATTGGATGTGTAAGAACGTGTGTTAAGTGAGCAGTGTGATTTGATGAGTGGTTTTAAGTCAAATGATATACAGGTGTATATGGTATGAGAAGCAGATGAATAAACAAATTTGCATTTATACATAGTTGTGTTGTTTAAGTACATTGTGACGTAATTTGCAGCTATATTGGAATAGTTTCAACCCAAAGTTTTGATATAGTAACATAGTAACATAGTAGATGACGGCAGAAAAAAGACCTGCACGGTCCATCCAGTCTGCCCAACAAGATAACTCATATTTGCTACTTTTTGTGTATACCCTACTTTGATTTGTACCTGTGCTTTTCAGGGCACAGACCGTATAAGTCTGCCCAGCACTACCCCCGCCTCCCAACCACCAGTCCCGCTTCCCACCACCGGCTCTGGCACAGACCTTATAAGTCTGCCCAGCACTATCCCCGCCTCCCAACCACCAGCCCCGCCTCCTGATCTTGACTGCTCCTGAGGATCCATTCCTTCGGCACAGGATTCCTTTATGCTTATCCCACGCATGTTTGAATTCCGTTACCGTTTTCATTTCCACCACCTCCCGCGGTGGTATACTACTTGCAATGTCAACACAATACGTAATAGAACATTATAACTGATAGTGAAGGGTAAAGCAAAGATGGAACATATAGATAGGTAAGGAAGTAGGAAGAGTTAGAAAGTAAGGTGATTGATTTAAAGAAACTTGCACATGAGGTCAGAGAAAAAGGGGCATCCCAGTTGGCCCCCACCGCCAGCACAGGACCCTTTTTCCCGCAGCTTGGTAAAAGGACCTCTGTGTTAAGTACACTTCATTCTTTAATCTTCTCCAGATGTAATGGCCAGTGAGTTGGAGCCAAAGGCAAGGCTACTCCCACTGGCCTTGGGTATCTCCTCCTACCACTGTCAATCGCAGGCAAGATAGCCAGCTGGGTGGCGGAGCAGGTGAGGGGAAGAGGGGTTGGTGGTTGGGAGGCTAGGATAGGGGAGGGCAGACTTATACGGTCTGTACCAGAGCCGGTGATGGGAGGCGGGACTGGTGGTTGGGAGGAGGGAAATACTGCTGGGCAGACTTATACGGTCTGTGCCCTGAAAAGGACAGGTACAAATTCAAGGTAAGGTATACACATATGAGTTTGTCTTGGGCAGACTGGATGGACCATGCAGGTCTCTTTCTGCCGTCATCTACTATGTTACTATGTTACTCTGTTCTGAAACTGTGAGAGTATTCTAAGTCAAAAGCTCAGCGCTAAAATTACCTGGTAGATTTACTAGAGGACTCTTCCTCTACATATGGGTGCAGGTTCTTTCTATGAAGAAGGGATTTTCCTTCAAGCCTCTGGCATAGACGTCCCTCAAAACAATAACTCACAGACTGATATGGAGTACTGAAGATATGTGCGAAACAATTACTGCTTTGAGGTAATATTTCTGTTCTGAGCCTGTAAAGCATTAAACCAATACTGTAATACTCCACACACTTTCCTTTATCTGTGTCTGTGATCCTGCTTGATAATAATCTTTTTTGGGGTACAGAGTTTCCCATGTACCAGGGCAAACTTATTTCTCTGTGAATACAACACTCATTCTCTCCTTTCCGGGATCCACATCCACGAAGGTTCTTCCTAATAGCAATAATTTCAATTCACAGGACCTCCTCCAGTAATCCAGCTCCTGAGTGGGACTTCTCTGTCCTTGTCCCTTCAGCTACAGAGTCAAGTTGACACTCCATTCTTTAACTGAGTAGCAGATGGAGAGGTGGGTAAAATGACTTTCACACTTCACACTGGACACAAACTCAATGGGTGACGGGTAAGGTCTCAGGCCCAAAATGGATGTGCGCTGATTTTTATTTTGCTACACATCCATTTGGGGGGGGGGGGGGGGGGGAAGGCCTTTTTTGCAGGCACACTGAAAAACAGAACTGTGCATGTCCAATACACGTGCCTACACCAGTGCAGGCCATTTTTCGACGCACCTTAATAAAAAGGCCCCTCAAAGTCTAGGGAGGCTTTATGCAAGGTATCAACTCTACAAGGGTCAAGGGCTGAGCCCTAAACACATGCTGCTTCTATCAAACAATGCTTCAACACACCACACACGCTCTTGGGCCTCTGACTTCTGTAAGGGCAGGCCGAACCATTGTAGCCATCCCAGAAGGGGGTGAACCTCCTCTCTAACTTGATATGGTCCTGAATACAGGAGTGTACTGGGCAGTGAGGTCCTGAAAGGATCTTTAAAATATATTTTACATTGTTGATACTAACTTTTCACCATATAAGAAACTAGGTATTGAGTCACATCCTATATGGTGGTAAAGTGGGCCATGGGATGATCTCGCATTGTCCTGATTGTTTGTACTTTAATGATGGGAATGATATGTGTATATTTTAATGATAAGCAATCCTTTAAAACCATGATGAAGCTGTAACTGTGTAGGACTGAAAATTTAAAGAATGCTCCCCAGACTGTAGCTGGAACTATATTAATGCTAATGGAAGACCTAAAGAACTTACAAGGTCAAGTTCTACTTTTTGTCCATAGCCATTGACTATGTTCCTCCTTCTGGTGGTTTTGGTGAGTTGTGCTGCAGCTGACTTTGATATCAAGGAGTCAATGAGTTTGTTGATAGCTACAGTCTATGGAAGTAAGTGACTTATTCTCTATGAGCAAGTGGCAGTGCCCATCTGAACTAGAGGAGGACAGTAGGTTCAACTAAAAAGTAGAACGAAAGTGATGTTTAGAGGTCACATGCAGAGCTGCATGAGCTGGAGCGAGTGAAAGCATCTGCTCAAGAGGTCATGTAAGTTGGATGAGGCCAGCACTGCATGCCCTGGACTTGGGGTGCCTGTTTAAGGCACAGGGTCTGGATGGGGGTACATGGATTAAAACTTAACCCCCTCAAAGACTAGTCCAAGATTTTTGGTGTAAAAGTTCCAACTACCAAATTAATAGTCTCTTTATAAATCCTAGGGTATTTATATATTTTCACTTCCAACTATATTTTCACTTCCCCACTCAGGACCAGACCTCCCTGTCTGTCCTTTCCTTCCAGAGGGGCACTTCCATGACCTACTAGCATTGAACAGGTTCTTTCTGCTTTGATCCCGAGCTGAGTTAAACCTTTCTACCCACCTAGAGCACTCCTCACATTTACTGCTGTTATTGACAAATTTCCTCTTTGTTCAGCCTTAGGTTATTGGGCCTAACCAGGATACCCCCTCTCCTCATGGGTCATGGCGGGGGTGAAGGCAACCAAAGACCTCATGCTCAGTAATCCCATCGCTTTTATCACCTTCCAACCCCCACTCCAACTATGACACCTATTGTCAGTTACTTTCTGCTAATCCTTCTTCTGGAATGGGTTCTTCACCCTCCCACTCATGCTGTTCTCCCTCCCCCCAGTGAATCTGGAGAGTTGTACACAAGTCTACTAATCATATGAGGAAATTTAGGGATTACACATTACATCTTATGAACTTCAAAAGAAGCTCTTTTTTGTATAAATACTATGATGAACATTGGCAGTAAATTTAAGAGACTGAGATAGTACTTAGTGGCTTAGGTGTGAATTTCATTACTGTCATGGTATGCACAAAACTAACCCTTTTAGGAAATATTGCCTCCGAAAGTTTTTTTAATGTTTTTCCTGAATCTATCTCCTTGGAGCCTCATCCCATGACCTCTTGTTCTAGAGCATTCCTTCAGCTGAAAAGGATTTGCTTCTTGTGCATTATGAATACCTGTGAAGTATTGGAATGTCTCTATCATATTCCCCCTATAGCTCCTCTCTTCTAGAGTATACATTATTACAGTTCTTCATTTTTTTTTCTCCTAGGGTCTTTGATATACAACTTGCAATATTTTGGTAGTCCCTGCCTAGACAGACTCCAGCCTGTTTATAGCCTTTCAAAGATACAGCCTCCAGAACTGAACCCAGCAATCTAGATAAGATCCCACCAATATTCAGTATGGTCAGTTATATAATTAACAAAATCAATATATCATTATTTTGCAATGAATATGACATAAGTTTTCATCAACAAATAGTACCGTGCTTAAATTTATCTATGAGATATATAAATGATGTAAGTATAAAATGGCTTCTCATAGTGCAATGAAATCTGATCTAATTTATAGATTCTGAGCAATAAAAGGATAAATGTAGAAGAGTGTTGCTACCAGACATATCAATAACCACTACTCCAAAAAATGTCTATTCATTATTGCCCTTATATGAAATGTTGACCCCTAGCAGTAGATTTCCACTAGAGCTCATAGGAGCTAGATCCTCAGCTGGTGCCAGTTGGGGCAGGAGCAGAGGGGAACCACTTCCATCTTTACCCCTTAGACCACCAGAGTACCATCCTGTTAAAACACAGGGGTGGGAGGAAGGTTTGGATCCTTCCCCCTTGGGTAGCCCCAAATAGCTGGTCTGGAGCAGAGGCAGTGGCTTTGGTGGAGGCCACTGATGCCGGTGGAAGGGCTTCCAATCATGGGGCTGGTTTGGGGGCTTCCAATCTGGGGGTTTGATCTCAAGGGGATTCCTATTGGGATACCTTGATGCCAGGGGGCCCGGATGTTAGTGGGGGGCCTTCCAATAGGGGGAGCTTCCAATTGGGGGGGGGGGCTCTAATACCAGATAGCCTGCTTAGAGGTGGGGTAGAATTCCCAACTTCTGAGGAATAAATGTGTATCATGAGGGCACATCCTAGTTCCACCCATAACACACCCAGACCACACCCCTTGCCATTTGCATGTACTGCAGTTTGAGAGATGCTTATCCCAGTTTTGTAAAATTGGAACTTAGGTGTTTATGCTAGATAAATGTTTAAATGCTGGTTTATACACATCTCAGATATGAATAGCCCTTCTAAATTGACTGCCATTCAATGTGGTGATGGCGAGATTTGGCCATGTCTGCCATAGTCCACGCCCAGAGGGCCGCCACGCTAGCTGTCGAATGGCTGGAGCGGTTTGTTGCATGTGACCTGGAGGATCTTGAGCTTTTGGATGTATGCTTAGAAGAGTGAGAGCGCAGGGAGATACTGTCTTGTGGATCTACAGTTGCATTTGATGTTTTCTTTACAGCCTTGTCTACTTCCACGCTACGCTTCTGGTCCATGGCTTCTTGGAGTTCCTTTTTCAAAAGACTCTGCTCCATATTTGTCTCTTCTAAGAACTGGCAATATTCTTCTGCCTTTCGCTGATATTGTGCATAGCTGGTCTCTATTGATGACAGACAGGCATCATTGTCTACTCCTGCCTTTGAAGCATTAAGCATGTTTTCCTCTACCTCTCCCCATAGCTTGTTTAGGTTCTCACTATACTTTTCCTGTTTTGCTTGATACATTTCCAGGAATTTCTGGGTTAACTTGCGAGTTCTTCAAGAACACACAACCTACAGTACAAGAGGTCAAGTAGACTCGAAAACATTCTGGCAACAGATATACAATAATGAATGGACAGCACAAACGGACTCCATATACTACATCATAGAATGGGATAAAAGATGCAGAAGCATACTAGATGACATTGCACCCTTACGAACAACAACCTCACGTAGGCATAACTCGATACCATGGTTCAACGATGAACTGAAAAAACTAAAAACACAATCCAGGAAACTCGAGCAAGCATGGAAAAAAACAAAAGATGAACACATACACAACGCATGGAAAGAAATACAAAGAAAATACAAATACGCAATAAGACAGACCAAAAGGTCATACTATAAAACTAAAATATGGCCAGATTACAAAGACGTGAAGAAACTATACCAACTCGTGAACAAACTACTAGACACCACCCTGGTCACCACAACCAATACAGACATCCCATCTGCCGACAAACTTGCTAAATACTTCAATGAAAAAATTGCAAACCTACACAACACGCTACCTCGGGACAATACCAACATCGAAAACTTCATCAATGGTTTGGACCCAACCTTTGGAGAATACCCAGCTGACCAAACCTGGTCAAACTTCGCTCTCCTCACCATCGTAACAGTTACCCATGCGATTAGTAGGTTCTCCAACACTCACTGTAAACTGGATACCTGTCCCAGCTACCTAATAAAATCCGCCCCTGACCGCTTCATAACAGACCTCACATCCCACTTAAACTACAAGCTTCAGCAAGGCCTCTTCCCTAAGGAAAATGGCAACATCCTACTCACCCCAATACCAAAAGATACCAAGAAAAAAACAAACAAAATCACTAACTACTGCCCAGTAGCATTTATCCCACTGGTAGTCAAACTGATGGAAAGCATGGTAACCAAACAACTTACCGATTATATAAACAAATTCTAAATATTACATGAATCACAATCAGGATTTTGCCCCCTCCATAGCACTGAAACAGTACTAATTACTCTCCTAGCCAAATTCAAGCAAGAAATAGCAACAGGTAAAAGCATACTTCTCCTCCAATTCAACATGTCTAATGCATTCAACATGGTAAACCATAATATACTACTAAAACTACTAGATTACTTCGGGATTGGTGGAAATATACTTAGTTGGATCAAGGGTTTCCTAACAACTAGAACATGTCAAGTGAAATCAAATTCAAACATATCATCACCATGGAAAGTATCCCAAGGATCATCACTATCACCAATCCTCTTCAACCTAATGATGACCCCACTAGCCAAGTCCTTATCCAACCAAAGCCTAAACCCTTTCATCTATGCAGATGATGTCACAATATATATTCCTTACAAACATGATCTGACAGAAATCACCAACGAAATCAAGCTCAGCCTGAATATCATGGACTCATGGGCAAATTCATTTCAACTAAAACTCAACACAGAAAAAACACACTGTCTCATCCTCTCAACCCAATATAATGCGGACAACCCCACAACTATAAACACCCCAAATTACACCCTCCCTATCAGACAGCCTGAAAATCCTCTTCACCAAGGCATACCACAATGATCCATAATAGGAATTGTAACGCATTACCACCTACCTGATATTTTGGCCATCTGATGGCTACCTGATGGCCCATCTTTGGATCATTAGTGACCGGGACTTTGGTATTCAAGTTTGTTGGAGTCTTTGAGTTCATGATGTGCAGTGCTGTTCCTGACGCAGCCTTTTTGTAGGCGAAACAAGACACACTTGTTGAAGAGTTAGTGTACTCTGCTTGAATGTTGGGGTGAAAGACGGCAACTCCTCTCTTTGGATACTATCAGGAGCCCCTGTTGGGATCTGGACTGATTTATGCCTTGTAGCTAAGTACCCAAATACCCAAGTTGTTAAAATTTTGTTTTCCTTGGGGGGTTTAAGAGATCTAGAAGATGGATGTAGTTTTCCTGGGGGACTTTTAGCTCAGTAGGGTGATGAACAATTGATACAATTGTCTTAGGACATGTTTGTTTAGTTTGGTGATTGGCGTACTCCACATTAGGTGTTAGTAAGGAACAGGAGGAGGTTTTTTAAGTCGCTCATTTTTCTCACTTAGAGTGAGTTTTTTTGAGCGATTGGTTTTCCTCCTCTTCTGTCCCTTACGGAACCTATGATAATAAACGGACACCTATATCGGTAGTGGTAGTTCTGTATTGAAATTTTCGCTACCGGGGGATTTGAGGTTCCATTTGTTTAATTGCTTAATTGTTATTATAAGGTGGAAAGCGCCCGCAAACTAATTGTGCAAACAATCTGGCATTTATTAATTTTATTATGTCATCCATGTTCTTTATGTAATATTAATTGTATCTTTTACTCTGGATTGGTGAATGCCATGACAGAACATTGTAAGCCACATTGAGCCTGCAAATAGGTGGGGGAAATGTGGGATACAAATGCAACAAATAAATAAATAAACTTTGTGTTTTCATCTTTTGAATTTTATATGGTGTAGCACAGGGCTATATGCAACTGCTAATTAAGTAATGCCATACTGGGAAAAGACCAAAGGTCCATTGAGCCCAGCATCCTGTCCCCGACAGCAGCCAATCCAGGTAAACTTCTATTGCGCAATGCCTCACCTGGTGTAAGGGACTACCCGGGATTGCATTTTGTGATCTGGAAGAAAGTGATTTGCAGATCAGTTCACTCTGCCAATTTTTCCTATCAGGGTGCCAAGGGGTGGACCTCTCTGCCAACAGCTATTAGGAATCAACAAGATTACTTGCCTGCTTATAATCGAACAAGAAAAACGCCCAAGTTCCGACCTAAATCGGGAGATGGACGTTTATCTCACAAAAACGAATAATGCGATATAATCGAAAGCCGAACTTCGACGTCTTCAACTGCACTCCATCGCGGAAGCGTACAAAGTTGACGGGGGCGTGTCGGAGGCATGGTGAAGGCGGGACTGGGGCATGGTTATCACCCGAACAGAGATGGGCGCCTTTCGCCGATAATGGAAAAAAAGTATGCGTTTGTAGCTAGAATTTAGGGCACTTTTCCTCGACCCTGTTTTTTCACGAATAAGGCCCCAAAAAGTGCCCTAAATGACCAGATTACCCCCCAGAGGAAATCGGGGATGACCTCACCTGACTCCCCCAGTGGTCACTAACACCCTCCCACCACAAAAAAATGATGTTTCACAACTTTTTATTTTCACCCTCAAATGTCATTCCCACCTCCCTGGCAGCAGTATGCAGGTCCCTGGAGCAGTTGTTAGGGGGTGCAGTGGACTTCAGGCAGGTGGACCCAGGCCCATCCCCCCCCCCACCTGTTACAATTGTGCTGCTTAATGCTTAGTCGTCCAACCCCCCCAAACCCACTGTACCCACATGTAGGTGCCCCCCTTCACCCCTTAGGGCTATAGTAATGGTGTAGACTTGTGGGCAGTGGGTTTTGAGGGGGATTTGGGGGGCTCAACACACAAGGGAAGGGTGCTATGCACTTGGAGCTCTTTTACCTTTTTTTTGTTTTTGTAAAAGTGCCCCCTAGGGTGCCCGGTTGGTGTCCTGGCATGTGAGGGGGACCAGTGCACTACGAATCCTGGCCCCTCCCACGAACAAATGCCTTGGATTTATTCGTTTTTGAGCCGGGCGCTTTCATTTTCCATTATCGCTGAAAAGCAAAAACGCCCAGCTCACAAATTGTCGAATAAAACATGGACGTCTATTTTTTGCGAAAATACGGTTCGGTCCGCCCCTTCACGGACCCGTTCTTGGAGATAAACGCCCATGGTGATAGACGTTTTCGTTCGATTATGCCCTTCTTGGTATTTCAAAAGTCTCTGAAATCTTACCTCTTCACTAAATTCTTATTAAGAGAGAGTGATCCTTTAGCTTAATCCAGTATTTTGCATATTTCCTGTACCCTTCACCTTTTTTTTTTGCCTTGTGTAAAATCTTTCTAGCTATATTTTATTTCCTGCATATTTAGCATTTAAGTGTATTGTTGGTAAGGTAGAGGGGAAAGGGAATGGGACTTGATATACCGCCTTTCTGTGGTTTTTGCAACTACATTCAAAGCGGTTTACATATATTTAGGTACTTATTTTGTACCAGGGGCAATGGAGGGTTAAGTGACTTGCCCAGAGTCAGAAGGAGCTGCAGTGGGAATCAAACTCAGTTCCCCAGGATCAAAGTCCACTGCACTAACCACTAGGCTACTCCTCCACTCATTCCACCAATAAGAGCCAACCTCATCAGTGATGTCACAATGGCTTGATTGCTCGATACTTGGCTCACTTCTGATATTCTGATGTCATAAGGGAAAGGGGGAAAGGGAAATGGGACTTGATATACTGCCTTTCTGAGGTTTTTGCAACTACATTCAAAGCGGTTTACATATATTCAGGTACTTATTTTGTACCAGGGGCAATGGAGGGTTAAGTGACTTGCCCAGAGTCACAAGGAGGTGCAGTGGGAATTGAAACCAGTTCCCCAGGATCAAAGTCCACTGCACTAACCACTAGGCTACTCCTTCACTAGCAACATTCCATGTAGAATCTCAATAGTAGCAACATTCCAGAATCTCAAATAGTAGCAACATTCCATGTAGAATCTCAATAGTAGCAACATTCCATGTAGAATCTCAACTAGGAAATGGGACTTGATATACCGCCTTTCTGTGGTTTTTGCAACTATATTCAAAGCGGTTTACACATATTCAGGTACGTATTTTGTACCAGGGGCAATGGAGGGTTAAGTGACTTGCCCAGAGTCAGAAGGAGCTGCAGTGGGAATCGAACTCAGTTCCCCAGCATCAAAGTCCACTGCACTAACCACTAGGCGACTCTCTGAATACCTGTTGCAGTTCTTTTCTTTGAATTTAAGCCACATTGAACTCAAGATTATTTGGGATAACGTGGGATATAAATATCATAAACAAATAAAAGGAAAGACAGGCAGCTTGAAAAATGAGTTGAACATTTTGCACAATCAAGGGAGCAGACCCTGGTCCTAGGAAGCCTTGTTTCTTGCAAACGCACAGCCATTAGGCGGTGTGTTGATGTTTTCAGTGCCATTTCTGACCTCTTGCCACTGAATCTTGCTTGTCTTCCATGAGCAGCAGCTGTACTGCCCTCGGACTGACACAGCTGGACTCCCTTCACATTAAGACAAGTAGGACTATTTTCATTACCAAAAAGATTAATTTTTACAAGGCAGCATTACAGAAAACAATTTTTAATAGCTTTAGTTTAGTTCAGTTTATTACGGCTTGATATACCACTGTTTGGCAGTTCGTCACAGCAGTTTATAAATAACATATTAAAATAAGATAAAAAGAGAATAAATTGTGACATCTTTCAAAAAGAGAAATGAAAACAGAAAAATGATGCTAGTTCACCAGCTGCTGCCTGAGATTCCATCTCTGCTGTTGTCCAGTAATATTAAAGGGAAATGAGACTTGATATACTGCCTTTCTGAGGTTTTTGCAACTACATTCAAGGTGGTTTACATATATTCAGGTACTTATTTTGTACCAGGGGCAATGGAGGGTTACGTGACTTGCCTAGAGTCAGAAGGAGCTGTAGTGGGAATCAAACTCAGTTCCCCAGGATCAAAGTCCAGTGCACTAACCACTAGGCTACTCCTCCACTAGCAACATTCCATGTAGAAGTCTGCCCTTGCAGATCACTAATGCGGCCGTGCAGGCTTCTGTTTCTGTGAGTCTGACGTCCTGCATGTACGTGCAGGACATCAGACTCACAGAAACAGAAGCCTGCGCGGCCGCGTTGCTGATCTGCAAGGGCAGGCTTCTACATGGAATGTTGCTAGTGGAATAGCAACATTAACATTCCATCTAGAATCTCAAATAGTAGCAACAGAATCTCCAATAGTAGCAACATTCCATGTAGAATCTCAAGTAATAGCAACATTCCAGAATCTCAAATAGTAACAACATCCCATGTTCCACTGCACTAACCACTAGGCTACTCCTCCACTAGCAACATTCCATGTAGAAGCCTGCCCTTGCAGATCACTAATGCGGCCGTGCAGGCTTCTGTTTCTGTGAGTCTGACGTCCTGCATGTACGTGCAGGACATCAGACTCACAGAAACAGAAGCCTGCGCGGCCGCGTTGCTGATCTGCAAGGGCAGGCTTCTATATGGAATGTTGCTAGTGGAATAGCAACATTAACATTCCATCTAGAATCTCAAATAGTAGCAACAGAATCTCAATAGTAGCAACATTCAATCTAGAATCTCCAAGGGAAATGGGACGTAATATACTGCCTTTCTGAGGTTTTTGCAACTACATTCAAGGTGGTTTACATATATTCAGGTACTTATTTTGTACCAGGGGCAATGGAGGGTTACGTGACTTGCCTAGAGTCAGAAGGAGCTGCAGTGGGAATCAAACTCAGTTCCCCAGGATCAAAGTCCAGTGCACTAACCACTAGGCTACTCCTCCACTAGCAACATTCCATGTAGAAGTCTGCCCTTGCAGATCACTAATGCGGCCGTGCAGGCTTCTGTTTCTGTGAGTCTGACGTCCTGCATGTACGTGCAGGACATCAGACTCACAGAAACAGAAGCCTGCGCGGCCGCGTTGCTGATCTGCAAGGGCAGGCTTCTACATGGAATGTTGCTAGTGGAATAGCAACATTAGCATTCCATCTAGAATCTCAAATAGTAGCAACAGAATCTCAATAGTAGCAACATTCAATCTAGAATCTCCAAGGGAAATGGGACGTAATATACTGCCTTTCTGAGGTTTTTGCAACTACATTCAAAGCGGTTTACATATATTCAGGTACTTATTTTGTACCAGGGGCAATGGAGGGTTAAGTGACTTGCCCAGAGTCACAAGGAGCTGCAGTGGGAATCGAACTCAGTTCCCCAGGATCAAAGTCCACTGCACTAACCACTAGGCTACGCCTCAACTCATTCCACCAATAAGAGCCAACCTCATCAGTGATGTCACAATGGCTTGATTGGGGCTCACTTCTGATATTGTGATGTCATAAGGGAAAGGGGAAAGGGAAATGATACACTGGCTTTCTGAGGCTTTTTGCAACTACATTCAAAGCGGTTTACATATATTCAGGTACTTATTTTGTACCAGGGGCAATGGAGGGTTAAGTGACTTGCCCAGAGTCACAAGGCGGTGCAGTGGGAATTGAACCCAGTTCCCCAGGATCAAAGTCCACTGCACTAACCACTAGGCTACTCCTCCACACAATTTTAAGAGAACCTTAAAATTGAAGTGTTTGTAACTGCTTTTAGAAGCGATCATGAGATGATTCTAGGTGCATATATCGAGGTGACTAGTACAGCAGAGTGAACCCCCCCCCACCCCCCGCATCCATCCTATACTTTCTTTCCACTCTTTAATTTAGAAGAAATAGTCTGGGATCAGCATTCAAACATGAGCAAAAGAAAGACCACAGCTGTTGATTGAGTTGTGCCACTTCTCGTGGCCTATTACGCCTTTGAAGTTTACAGCTTGCAAAATGTCTAAATCCAACAGGCCGCAAAGATAATCCAATATTGCACTGGCAAACAAAACAAAAACAAAAAAGTGAAGAAAGCAAGTCAACGCCAACCTTTTTGGGCTTCTTTTTAACTAACGGTCTCGGTTATTTTGTTTTTCCCCAAACATCAACTCTTTTATAAGATTCTGGTTGAAAGATATTCATTATCATAGACAAGCTAAACTCTGCCAGCATAATCAGAGATTAACTCCTGTAGACACTGGTCTTCTAAAGGGACTTTTTACTAAGATGCATTAGGCGCTAACCTGGAGTACCACAGGATGAGCTCAGGCATCGTGCGGTAACATTTAAAATCTGTTCACTAACCACATAGTAAAAGAATTTCTAAATTTTGGGGAGGGGGCATGTCAGAAACAGAGAGTTGATGTTCCTGCGCTAACCAATTACTGCATCTACATTATCGCATGTTAACTGGTTAGCACACGGATAATGCAGGAGCTTTTGCCACTTACAAAATGGGTGGCACTAAGTGGTCATGCGGTAATTTTACAAAATGGCCACCTGCTAATGGCAGCATTATTACTACTACTGCTTATCATTTCTAAAGCGCTACTAGGCGTACGCAGCGCTGTACACTTGAACATGAAGAGACAGTCCCTGCTCAACAGAGCTTACAATCTAATTAGGACAGACAAACAGGACAAATAAGAGATAAGGACAAAGAGTAGCAAGATTCCGGAATCCCAAAGACTACTACTACTACTACTACTTAGCATTTCTATAGCGCTACTAGATGTACACAGCGCTGTACACTTGAACATTAAGAGACAGTCCCTGCTCGACAGAGCTTACAACCTAATTAGGACAGACAAACAGGACAAACAAGAGATAAGGGAATATTAAAGTGAGGATGATAAAATAAGGGTTCTGAACAAGTGAATAAGGGTTAGGAGTTAAAAGCAGCATCAAAAAGGTGGGCTTTTAGCTTAGATTTGAAGACGGCCAGAGATGGAGCTTGACGTACCGGCTCAGGAAGTCTATTCCAGGCATATAGTGCAGCAAGATAAAAGGAACGGAGTCTGGAGTTAGCGGTGGAGGAGAAAGGTGCAGATAAGAGAGATTTACCCAGTGAACGGAGTTCCCGGGGAGGAATGTAGGGAGAGATGAGAGTGGAGAGGTACTCAGGAGCTGCAGAGTGAATGCACTTATAGGTCAATAAGAGGAGTTTGAACTGTATGCGGAAACGGATAGGAAGCCAGTGAAGTGACTTGAGGAGAGGGCTAAATACGAGCATAACGACACTGGCGGAATATTAGTCGTACAGCAGAATTTTGAACAGATTGAAGAGAAGAGAGATGGCTAAGTGGGAGACCTGTGATGTGAAAATCCTCTAAAACATGTGTACCGTGGGTACCTTCACTTGCGTGTTACAAACACCCTACAAAATTGGAGGAAAAAGCAACAGTTACAGGTACCGTTCTCTAGGGTCACCATCTGAAAGAGTTATTAAGTCCAGCTCAATTGTCTCAAGATCAAGGAAAGAGATTGGTTCCATTTGACAGTGGACATTTTAAATGCAAGAAGTGTACTACCTGTGATGTTACGAGAGAATGTAAGAAGTTTGTTAACCCTGCAGATGGTAAACACTATAAGATCAATTCTAAAATTGACTGTACTTCAGACCACGTGGTTTACATTCTGCAATGTACTTGCAACAGACTTTATGTGGGTGGTGGAACACATGTAGCACATTGTACAACAACTAAACATTCTTTTTCCTAGTTTCATTCTTTTGTGATTGATCAGATCAAAATGAATATTAGGAGTGGCGACCGTGTTCGCCGCTTCTTACAGAAAGGAACAGCGCTGGATTTTCAAGTTAAACTCGATGGAATCGGTAGGTCTTAACACCATGATTGAGAGGGCACAGGGCCGGTCTTAGGCAGAGGCAACCAAGGCGGCCGCATAGGGCCCCGCGCCTAAGGGGGCCCCGCTCAGCGTGCCTCAACTCTGCCTCGTGCCTCCGCTCCGACCCGGACCGGGACCGCATCAAGTCACTCAGCCTCTCTCCAGACATAGGCAGATAAAGCATTCCTGGCATACCTTGTACACTGTAGCACTGTGCTGGATCTTTTCTTAATATTTTTCCTTATTTTTTACTTTGTTATGAGAATTAGAACTACTAATTGTGGTGGACTTGAACTGAATAATTTCTGGGGAGGGGAGGTTTCATGATGATAGCATTGTGCTTATTATTTCAATCAGTTTTTTTGTACAAGTTTAGCTTCATTTGTCTTTATTTGAAATTTCATTTTAAAAAAAAATTCTAAAAATTTAATAATCTTATCAATGGGGTGGAGCTAGGGTGGGGGCGGGGCTAGGATGGGGCCCCACCAAATTGGTCTGCACAGGGCCCCGCACTTGCTAAGACCAGCCCTGAGAGGGCAGCCTTTTTTTAAAGAAAGATCTTTAACATTTTTCATTAAGTCTCCTTTCTGATCTTTGCTGCATATCGTAGCTATATGATGTCACACAGCTGGGGTTGGCGTTTGATTAAAAGCTGGCACCATGTTGAGCAAGTTTGGCAGCTAAATGCTAAGCAACGGAACGGCAAGTAAGTGTTATATTGAGTTCCATGATGTCCAGTTTTCCATGAAGTTTTCACTATTTTTTATAACGCGATAATATGTTGATATTTCATATCAAGATGAATCGGTAGAGTGTGGCCATCAGATTTAAAGGGTGTCACAATTTTAACCATATTTGTTTTGTTTTGTTTGCAGATAACATTGGGCGCATTTACACCCTTGACAAAGTCACAGGCAAAATGGGACCCCATCGGAATTATGAGATGTGTGCGCTTAATTGTTGGAGTTATCTGCTTTGAGATAGTGATGTACAGCAGTTTGAAAAATCTGGAAAGATTGTTTTATTAAAACTTTAAAAACTAAAAAGAAAATTTAAAAACTAAAACAAATATAGGTTGGGTTCTTTTAAGAAGAAATAACGAAGGACTGAAAAGTAAAATAGGATGTTTTTTGGCCAATGATGAGTCATTGACTTGTGGGTGATTATGTTCAGTTGAAATTACTGTATCACCACAGACTCATTGAGGCCTTTTTCTTCCAATTTTGTAGGGTGTTTGTAACACATGAGAAGATATCTACAATGGGCTAAATTCTATATATGACGCCTGAAAAATCTGTGCAGAAAAGAAATACACCTAGGCATATTCTCTAAAGTGTTACAGAATATGCTTCGATTTCCGCATAGAAATTAAGATGCGATATTTAGAATTTGGGGGAATAATATGTTTGAGGATTTTTATTAATTGTTGTGGAGTGTCCTGGGAGTTTGAAGTGGCCGTTAATACAAAAAATGGTATAAAGGCTGCGATAGCAGAAGCCTTCGCACACAGGAAAGACTTGCATAAGGGTGGGCTAAGGCCACTTTTTACCACAGCTTAGTTAAAAAAAAAAATCCTAAATGAATATCTATAACTAGTATAAAAGGCTCGTTTCGGTAGGCAATGAAACGGGCGCTAGCAAGGTAATCCCCCCCCCCCCCGCAGCGTCCTTCCTGTCTCCCCTGCCCCCCCTGCAGCCACCCATCTGGTCTCAGGACCCCCTCCCCACCAACCCTCCTCTGCCCCTGCAGCCACGCATGTGCAGCGGCCCTCCTCTCTCCCCTGCTCCCCCTGCAGCCACCCATGTCCAGCGATTCTCCTCTCCCCCTGCCCTCCCCTGCAGCCACCCATGTCCAGCGACCCTCCTCTCCCCCTGCCCCCCCTGCAGCGTCCCTTCTGTCTCCCCTGCCCTCCCCTGCAGCTACCCATCTGGTCTCAGGACCCCCTCCCCACCTCCCTCTTCCCTGCCCCCCCCTGCAGCCATCCATGTCCAGCGACCCTCCTCTCCCCCTGCAGCCACCCATGTCCAGCGACCCTCCCCTCCCCCCTCGGCACATCACCCAAACCCCTACCCCCCCAGCGCATCACCCAAGCCCCTACCCCCCCCCCCTCGGGCACATCAACCCCCTCGCCATCCACAGCCGCCAATACTAACACTGTCCGACCGCTGCTGCGTCTCCTGTTGAGCAGCAGCGGCTGGTACAAAAAGAAAAAAGCCAAAAAAAGATTTTAAACCTGAAACACGACTCCGTAGACAGCCATCTGGCATTGGCTGTCGTCTCTGCAGCCGCTCCTCCTCTCCCCTCTGATGTCGCTGCGCTCCTCCGGGGTCTTCCTGCAGGGGCAGTGACATGGAGGGGAGAGGAGGAGCGGCTGCAGTGACGACAGCCAATTCCAGATTGCTGTCTACGGAGCCGCGTTTCAGGCCGTTGCTGCTCCACAGGAGAAGCAGCAGCAGCCAGACATCGTTAGTATTGGCAGCTGCGGGTGGCGAGGGAGTTGATGTGCCCAAGAGGGAGGGGTAGGGGCTTTGGTGATGCGCCGGGGGGGAGAGTCTTGGGTGGTGCGTCTAGGGGGGTTAGGGGCTTGGGTGTTGCGCTGAGGGGGGGGAGCACTGACAGCTGTTTCCCAGGCAGGGGGAGGAGTAGGGAAACACGGTCCACGTGTTTCCCTACTCCTCCCCTTGCCTTGGAATCAGCTGTCAGTGACATCACTGACGTCAGTGCATTCTAAACTGCCTAGCAGACCACCTCCGAGGGAGCCACAGTCCCAGGCACATTAGAACGTTGGAGGTGAGAATTATTATATAGGATAGCCCTATCAGAATATCTTATATCAATCAAAATACGTATAAATAGTTACACCACTGTCACACACATTCAGATTCCTTGCCCTGCAGGTTGATCAGGTTTGGATGCACCATAGATGGAGGAGAGAGATGGTTTCTATTCCAGTAGCGGTGAGAGTGTACTTCCAGCCCAGGGACCAACGAGAGGGGTCCTTTTACTAAGTCGCATAGGCGCCTACTCACGCCCAATATGCATCAGTTCAGAGTTACTGCCTTGTGGCCCGGGTGATAACTTCATTTTTTACGCATGTCTGCTATGCGTGCCGGAAAATAATTTTTCTTTTCTGGCACTTGGCAGAAACTGGGCAGTAATCGTCATTTTACGTGCGTAGACAATTACAGCACGGTTACAATGTGAGACCTTGCAGCCAAGTCAATGGGCGGCGGTAAGGTCTCAGACCCAAAATGGACATGCGCCAATTTTTATTTTGTCGTACGTCCATTTTTGGCAAAAATTTTAAAAAGGCCTTTTTTTTACAGGCAAGCTGAAAAATGGATTCACACGAGTCCAAAATACACGCCTACACTAGCGCAGCCCATTTTTCAGCACACCTTAGTAAAAGGACCCCAGAGTTTCTAGTTACCCATGAAATAAAACAAATTGGACAATTGGACAATGGAGGGGGAAGCAAAGTCTGCCAAGGGTACCAGAGCTCATTAAAAAAACACACACATGAAGTATATGTGTTGTTTATAAGATAATGAATGGAATGGAACAGGTCGATGTGGAGCGTCTGTTTACGCTTTCCAAAAATACTAGGACAAGGGGGAATGCGATGAAGCTGCAATGTGGTAAATTTAAAACGAATCGGAGGAAATGTTTCTTCACTCAACGCGTAGTTAAACTCTGGAATTCGCTGCCGGAAAAGGTGGTTAAGGCGGTTAACTTAGCGGACTCCAAAAAAGAGTTGGACGGCTTCCTGGAAGGAAAAGCCATAGAATGTTATTGAATGGACGAGGGAATAATACAGCATTTCTAGGATGGGTGGGACAAAATTGCTTGTTCTTTTGGCCGCTATCGGTGACAGGGTGCTGGGCTCGATGGACCCTTGGTCTGTGCCAGCATGGCGATGCTTATGTACTTATGTACTCATATACCTTTATACCTGCTCTTGAGCAAATGTAAATATGTACACGTCATTTCAGCTGAAATTGGGTTTGTTTTGTAAGGCTATTTTATAAAAACCCAGAGGAATCTTTCTGTCATTGTTTTATTTTTTTTTTAACGTTTACTTTCCTATTATAAAATTACTGTAACCCTTTTTTGACCAGATAGCTAGAGTGGGTTACTGTTTAGTGAATATTTAACAGTTTGTAGGGAGGTCAGAGCTGGGACCAGCTTGAATTGGGTGGCTTTTGGCACAATTAATCCTCTCTCTTTTCACTCCACTTTCACACAATAATTCAGTCCGGGCCAGAATTGGGGTTTTTAACTAAAAGGGTTTACATATGCAGTGAGGGACTGAATATAAGTTCCACCCCTGGAAGGCCCACAAATTAGCTGCTATTAAATTTGGTACTAAACAGGGGCATAGCCAGACTTCGGCGGGAGGGGGGGTCCAGAGCCTGAGGTGAGGGGGCACATTTTAGCCCCCCCCCCCCCACGCGGCGCCTTTTTCCTCCTCCTTCTCGGTAGTGGTGAGCTGCTTCCCTGTTCCAGACCCTACGTGAAAGAAATGCAACAGCTCAATCAGCTCTGGTGGTCTTCCCACTCCTCTTGCTCTCTGTACACAGGCTAGACTAGCCAGAGAGCCTCTTCCATTTTTGTAATGGTACAGTGGCCAAGGAAGCAGGAACCAAAGACAAGAGTTGGGCTAAATATTTATACCAGCACAGTTTCTCTCCAAGAAGTGTCTCTTCCACTCCCCAGTATCTCTCCACACTCGTCCTTCCCTACACCCCTTCCCGTGCACTCCGCTCCATGGATAAATCCTTCTTATCTGTTCCCTTCTCCACTACTGCCAACTCCAGACTTCGCGCCTTCTGTCTCGCTGCACCCTACGCCTGGAATAAACTTCCTGAGCCCCTACGTCTTGCCCCATCCTTGGCCACCTTTAAATCTAGACTGAAAGCGCACCTCTTTAACATTGCTTTTGACTCGTAACCACTCGCCTCCACCTACCCTCCTCTCTTCCTTCCCGTTCACATTAATTGATTTGATTTGCTTACTTTATTTATTTTTTGTCTATTAGATTGTAAGCTCTTTGAGCAGGGACTGTCTTTCTTCTATGTTTGTGCAGCGCTGCGTATGCCTTGTAGCGCTATAGAAGTGATAAGTAGTAGTAGTAGTCTCTTGTAACCAGAGCTAATATTGTGATGTCATAATGCCTCAGGCCACCAATAAGAGCCAACCTCATCAGTGATGTCACAATGGCTTGATTGTCCTATACTTGGCTCACTTTTATTACATAGCTCTTTGAGCAGGGACTGTCTTTCTTCTATGTTTGTGCAGCGCTGCGTATGCCTTGTAGCGCTATAGAAATGCTAAATAGTAGTAGTAGTAGTTCCAACCACTGTCAATCACAGGGCAGAAGAGCTAGCTCCTTGTTCCATAAGCTGTGGGGGCATTTACAAGTCAAAGTCTAATTCCTTGCTTTGGCCACTAGATGTCTTTACTATCCAGAATGGATAGAACCCTAGGATAATGTAGAGAGCCTAGGGTAAAAGGCTGATATCCAGCTGGCTACAGCTAAAGCTAATCAGACAACTTTTACACGTTAAATTCACCAGGATATTCAGCTTTAATAAGTTCATGTTGAATTTGAAGCCTATGTTCGTTCACCAGACAAGTTGCCCAGTAAACTTTAGGCCTGTAATTTGATTGGTCAGAGTTATAGGATTTCCCAAACAATTTCTGAGTGAGTCATTATTCAGCTGCTGTAGTCAGTGTTCTTTCAATGCAAGCTGCAGATGTCAAAAATCTGGATAGCAGCCACCACTGAATACATGGATAATGCAGTTATCCAGATGGCGGACTGAATAAGGTCGATTTCCAGATAGGTTCCGAGGCTGCCCTTGCCCTTCCCTGGTGCTATCCAGGCAGTGCCTCAGATTTTCCCACTCAAAAACAGGTGCTGCTATCTGGATAAATGCTTTTAAATATTGAACTGAAGAAGTCTATATGAAATCACAGAGGTAATTAAGTTTATTTATTTATTACATTTGTACCCCACATTTTCCCACCTATTTGCAGGCTCAATGTGGCTCACATAGTGCCGGAGAGGCTGTTGCCAGCACGGTTGGTAACTGATACAAAGTTATATTGTGATCAGTAGGTGTGGATCAGGCGTCATGGGGTCGAAGGAAGTGAAGATTATAAATTGTCCAGTATAGTCATTAGTTATGCTGTGTTGCTGGGTGTGGGATTTACGTTGGATCTGTGGGATAGGCCTTACAACCCATTTTTGAAAAGGTAGATTTTCAACATCATCTAGTCAGCTGCCCGTGGAATTAGGCAACTAGATCCATAGCATTAAAAAAATCTCCCGTTGCCTAGTGGTTAAATATAGCCGTTTATTTTCACTAGATTGCTATAAATAGCCAATCAAGTTCTGGGTTGTCCCAGAGGGGTGTTTAGCTGAAGAGGGAGGCTGAATATTACTTCCGTATATATACAGAGAGAAAGAGAGAGAGAGAGAGAGATGTAACACGTGTAGAGGAGCATTTAAGAAAAAAACATTTAACCCCCCCCCCCCCAAAAAAAAAAAAAACCCATCCTACTCATAATATTCACAAAGAAAAAAAATAAAACACCATCTCACAGCCATATTCAAACAGGAAAAAGTCCTGTTTGATTATAGCTGCGAGATGGATGTTTTTGTACTTAAAATGGCAAACTGAATAGTCATTTTCCAAAGTGAAACAACCAACTTTTGAAAAGCAAAAAACCAGGGACAGGAACATCTGTCTGGTACTTTTCAAAAACATGGCCACACAGATGCCCCTATAGAACAGAAGAGTAGTCTAGTGGATGGTCAGTGACACATAAGCCAAGCGACACACAGGATCAAGCCCCACGTCAGCTCTCTTTTTTTGTTTGTAAATGTGATTCCTCCAGGACCAGAAAAATCCCTACTGTACCTGAATGTACATCATTTCAATAGCCTTCAGGCTTTCAGGTGTCTTATATATTTAGGTACAGTAGATATTTTTCTGTTTCTGTTAAAAAAGAGTTAAAGTAGGTTTTGAACCTGGAGCAATGGCGTTCTGTGGTTCACTGCCACCTGGGGCGCATCGCTGCTGCGCGCACCCCCCCCCCCCCCCCCCCCCCGGCTGCAGGGCAACACGGCACCCCCCCCCCCAACCCAGTCCCCACCTGTCTACCAGCTCTGTCCACCCGGCGCCTTGCGCGACTCTGCACTCCTGTAAAAGAAGAAAATCGCCTCGTCGGCCCTTCCCTCACTGTGTCCCGCCCTCTGATGTAACGTCCTGTTTCCTCGAGGGCAGGACAGAGTGAGGGAAGGGCCGACGAGGCGATTTTCTTCTCTTACAGCCGCGCAGACGTGAGGCGCCGCACCACACAGCTGCCGGGTGGATGGAGCTGGTATGGACTCGCTAGCAGAGCACCCCCTGCACCCATTGACACCTGGGGTGGACCGCCCCCACTGCCTCGCCCTTGCTACGCCACTGACCTGGAGCCCTTGGTTTACAGGTCAGTGCACTAACCACTTGGCTACTCTTCTGACCCACTTACAAATTTGTGTAGGGTAATACCTGCAGCTGACATAGCCTGATTTTCCTTTCCAGTTTCTCTTTCAGGGGAAAGGGAAGAGGACTGGATTGGAGCAGTGGCCCAATGGCTAGTGCAGCAGGTTGCAGACCTGGGAAACCAGCTCCAATTCCTGCCGCTACTCAACAGCCAGCAGTGAGCCAAGATCCTGGGGAACCAGGTTCAATTTCCACTGTAGATCTGTGTGACCCTGGGCAAGTCACCTGGTCCTCCATTACCCCAGGTGCAATACACAACCTAGATTGTGAGGCTATGAGAGATAGTGCAAAGCATCTGTAATAGAAATTGTAAAACCACATGGAGGGGCATAATCAAACAGCGCCGCCCATCTATATGGCCGACGCCATAAAGTGGCGCCCCAACCGTATTATCGAAAAAAGATAACCGGCTATCTTTTGTTTCGATAATACGGTTGGAGCCAGCCAAATCTCAGCATTTGGGCCGGTTTTAGAGATGGCCGGCATCCGGCGATAATGGAAACTAATGCCGGCGATCTCAAACCTGGCCAAATGCAAGGTATTTGGTCGTGGGAGGAGCCAGCATTTGTAGTGCACTGGTCCCCCTGACATGCCAGGACAGCAACCGGGCACCCTAGGGGGCACTGCAGTGGACTTCAAAAATTGCTTCCAGGTGCATAGCTCCCTTACCTTGGGTGCTGAGCCCCCCCCCTCCCCAAATCCCCCCCAAAACCCACTCTCCACAACTCTACACCACTACCATAGCACTAAGGGGTGAAGGAGGTACCTACATGTGGGTACAGTGGGTTTTGGAGGGGGTTCGGAAGGCTTCCATTTACCACCACAAGTGTAACAGGTAGGGGGGGGGGGGTGGGCCTGGGTCCATCTGCCTGAACTGCACTGCACCCACTAAAAACTGCTCCAGGGACCTGCATACTGCTGTCAGGGAGCTGGATATGACATTTCAGGCTGGCATAGAGGCTGGCAAAAAAAATGTTTTTTTGGGGGGGGAGGGGGTTGGTGACCACTGGGGGAGTAAGGGGAGGTGATCCCCGATTCCCTCTGGTGGACATCTGGTTAATTGGGGCACTTTTTTGAGGCTTGGTCCTAAAAGTAAACGGACCAAGTGAAGCTGGCGAAATGCTCATCAGAGTCGGCCTTCTTTTTTCCATTATCGGCCGAAGCCGGCCATCTCATAACTACGCCCCGTCCCGCCTTCCATACCCTTCCGAAACGCCCCCTTTAACTTTGGCCGGCTCTGCGACGGAAAGCAGTTGGAGCCGGCCAAAATCGGCTTTCCATTATACCGATTTGGCCAGGTTCAGGAGATGGCCGGCCATCTCCTGATTTGTGTCGGAAGATGGCCGGCGATCTCTATTGAAAATAAGCAGGATAGTCCTCTCAGGGATCATTTGTGGTATATCAAGAAATAAAAAGACAGCAATCACTGGAGAATTAAAGAGGGGTAATGCCTCGGTGGTCAGCTGCCCAATTAGAGTAACTTGATTTAACTGAAACAGGTCTTGATAAAAATTCCTTCTTTTGACACATGGACATTTCTTCCTATTCAAAAATCCCTGTTGGACATCCTACTGGTGCTCCATTACCTCAGGTGCAATACACAACCTAGATTGTGAGGCTGATCTGCAAGGCTTCGTTCTGTTTCTGTGAGTCTGACTGTTTCTGTGAGTCTGATGTCCTGCACGTACAACGTGCAGGACGTCAGACTCAGAAACATAACGAAGCCTTGCGCCGGAAGAAGAGGACCCCGGCTGGTGGGGGTTGGGGTCCCCCATCAGCAAAGGTAGGCCACGGCGACGGCGGGTTGGCGGCGGGAGGGGGGGGGGGGGTTTGACAGTGGTTGGAAGAGTTTGCTGGCTGATCTGCAAGGCTTCGTTCTGTTTCTGTGAGTCTGACTGTTTCTGTGAGTCTGATGTCCTGCACATGTCAGACTCAGAAACAGAACAAAGCCTTGCGCCGGAAGAAGAGGACCTTGGCTGGCGGGGGTTGGGGTCCCTCGCCAGCAAAGGTAGGCCACGGCGACTGGGGCAAAAGGTTTGCTCTGAGCTGGCAAAGGGTTTGCCGAGGACAATGCACCTATGTTTGGCGTACTGCTCACTGATCAGCATGCAGGGGGGTCAAGAGGGTCATTGGCAGGGGGGGGTCAAAGTTGTTGGTGGCAGGGGGGGTTGGCAATGGCGGGGGGGGGGTGGGCTGTGCCAGGGGAAGCTAAAATGTGCCCCCTCACCTCGGGCTCTACGTACATCTGTAACGCTGTGCACATACTTTGTGAATGCCACTGATTACTGGTTTTAGTCCCAGCTGAGGAATCACTTTAGACTGGAGTCCATTGGTGGCTGACTTAGTAGAATCATAGTAACGATAGTAACATAGTAGGTGACAACAGAAAAAGACCTGTACGGTTCATCCAGTCTGCCCAACAAGTTAAACTCATATGCGCTACTTTATATGTATACCTGACCTTGATTTGTATCTACCATTTTCAGGGCACAGACCATAGAAGTCTGCCCAGCACTAGCCCCGCCTCCCAATTGGGTGCTGCCACCCAATCTCCGCTAAGCTTCTGAGGATCCATTCCTTATGAACAGGTTTCCTTTATGTTTATCCCACGCATTTTTTAATTCCGTTACCATTTTCATCTCCACCACCTCCCATGGGAGGGCATTCCAAGTATCCACCACTCTCTCCGTGAAAAAATACTTCCTGACATTTTTCTTGAGTCTGCCCCCTTTCAACCTCATTTCATGTCCTCCAGAAAGGTTCGTTTGTGGATTAATACCTTTCAAATATTTGAACGTCTGTATCATATCACCCCTGTTCCTCCTTTCATTCAGGGTATACATGTTCAGGTCAGCAAGTCTCTCCTCATACGTTTTGTAACGCAAATCCCATACCATTTTTGTAGCTTTTCTTTGCACCGCTTCCAGTCTTTTTACATCCTTAGCAAGATACAGCCTCCAAAACTGAACACAATACTCCAGGTGTGGCCACACCAATGACTTGTACAGGGGCATTAACACCTCCTTTCTTCTGCTGATCACACCTCTCTCTATACAGCCTAGCAACCTTCTCGCTACGGCCACCGCCTTGTCACACTGTTTCGTCGCCTTCAGATCCTCGGATACTATCACCACAAGATCCCTCTCCCCGTCTGTACATATCAGACTCTTACCGCCTAACAGATACATCTCCCGTGGATTTCTACTCCCTAAGTGCATCACTTTGCATTGAATTTTAATTCAATAATCAAAACAAACCAAGGAAAACAATAAAATTCATACATCAAAACAATCCAAACCAACAAAGAATGGAGTTGATATAATAACCAGTAGGCTTAAACACTCCACAACCAACATGTTAGTGCTAGACAAAGGAGCCGACCCTGTGGGTGCTTGAGCACCCCCAATATTGAGAAAGTTCCTTGTATGTGTTCAAGGAAAGGTTATTTCCACTGGGCTTAGCACCCCCAATACGTTTGAAAAGTTGGCTCCTATGGTGCTAGAAGTTCTTGTCTGTAGTTTTTATATAATTGCAACATATTTTTATCTATATTACATTTCTTCTGATTAAATATTTTGGTGGGGGCCATCAGAGAAATTCCTTTTTTATCTTTATTTTTAAACTTTTAAATTGCAAAATACATAAACAGATAAGCGAACAACATATTAGTTTCCATATACAGTTATTTACCATCTATACTCAGGATGTTATCTATCAAGAGACTATATTGAGAACCAGTTCCAGTTAGTGTCCAGACTTCTATTCAGTAATCACAATCATTTGCCCACTATCATATCTGTGATTCCAAAACTGTAACTCTAGTAACCAAAAAAATGCTTTATAAAATCTAATAAGGTGAAATAAGAGAGGCTATTTTAGCCAACAGATTGTCCTTCAAAGAAAGGAAAAAGGACCCAAATGAAGCAAATAAGAAGCAACATAAGCACTGGCAAGTCAGACGCAAAGCATTAATAAAGAAAGATAAAAGAGAATATGAAGAGAAACTTGCCGTAGAGGCTAAAACTCACAGTAACAACTTTTTCAGGTACATCAGAAGCAGAAAGTCTGTGTGGGAATCCATGCGACCATTAGATCATGAAGGTGCAAAAGGGGCGCTCAGGAAGGACAAAGCCATAGCGGAGAAACTGAATGAATTCTTTGCTTCTGTCTTTATGGAAGAAGATGAGCCAAATTGACTAATTAAAGAGTAGTAAATCACCTGAACCGGATGGCATACATCCAAGGGTACTCAAAGAACTCAAGCATGAAATTGTTAATCTGCTGTTAGTAATATATAACCTGTCATTAAAATCGACTGTAGTACCTGAAGATTGGAAGGTGGCCAATGTGACGCCAATTTTTTAAAAGGGGTTCCATGGGTGATCCGGGAAATTACAGACCGGTAAGCGTGACATCAGTGGTGGGAAAAATAGTGGAAACTATTATAAAGAATAAAATAACAGAACACAGAGACAAACATGGTTTAATGGGACAGAGTCAGCATAGGTTCAGCCAAGGGAAGTCTTGCATCACCAATTTGGTTCATTTCTTTGAAGGCATGAATAAATATGCAGATAACGGTGAGCCAGTTGATGTAGTGTAGCTAGATTTTCAGAAAGCTTTTGATAAAGTTCCTCATGAGATACTCCTGAGAAAATTAAAGGGTCATGGGATAGGAGGCAAGGGTCTGCTGTGGATTAGGAATTGGTTATTGGACAGAAAATAGATGGTAGGTTTAAATAGTCATTTCTCTCAATGGAGGAGGGTGAACAGTGGAGTGCTCAATGGATCAGTACTGGGACTGGTGCTATTTAATATATTTACAAAAGATTTGGAAATCAGAACAGCGAATGATGTGATTAAATTTGCAGATGATACAAAACTATTCAAGTTTGTTAAAATACATGCCGACTGTGAAATATTGCAGGAAGACCTTAGAAGATTGGAAGACTAGGCATCCAAATGGCAGATAAAATTTAATGTGGACAAATGCAAGGTGATGCACATTGGAAAGAAAAATCAGAATCATAGTTACCTGATGCTAGGGTACACCTTAGGGGTCAGCACTCAAGAATAAGATCTAGGTGTCATTGTAGATAATACACGGAAATCTTCTGTTCAGTGTGCAGTAGCGGCCAAAAAAGCAAACAGGATGCTAGGAATTGACTGCACCTTGAGCATTGCGTTCAGTTCTGGTCGCCATGTCTCAAAAAAGATATAGCGGAATTAGAAACGTTTCAAAGAAGAGTGACCAAAATGATAAAGCGGATGGAACTGCTCTTGTATTGGAAAGGCTAAAGAGGTTAGGGCTCTTCAGCTTGGAAAGAAACGGATCAAGGGAGATATGATTGAGGCCTACAAAATCCTGAGTGGTGTAGAATGAGTAGAAGTAAATTGATTTTTTACTCATTCCAAAAGTATAAAGACTAGGAGACACTCAAAGAAGTTACATGGAAATATCTTTAACAAATAGGAGGAAATATTTTTTCAGTCAAAGAATAGTTAAGCTCTGGAACTCTGTGCTGGAGGATGTGATAACTGTGGTTAACATATCTGGGTTTAAAAAAGGTTTGCACAAGTTCCTGGAGGAAAAGTCCATGGTCTGCTATTGAGACAGACAAGGGGAAGCAACTGCTTGCTCTTCGATTTGTAGCATGGAATGTTGCCATGACTTGGGTTTCTGCCAGGTACTTCTGACCTGGTTTGGCCACTGTTGGAAACAGGATACTGGGCTGGATGGACCATTGGTCTGACCCAGTATGGTTATTCTTATGTTCTTATGTAAAGCAAGGAAAGGCAGCAAAGTACATAACTGTGACTGTGCTGTATTATATGCTTCTTCAAACACCCAATACCAACACAGTAGGGTTAAACAAGATTGTGTATGCCTGTAAAAGTGTTTCATCATACTTCCTCCTGCTTCTGGGGCTTCTATGATGCAAATAAATCATACGTAGGTGCCTCTGGCATGAAGACATAAAATTGTCAATCAAGCACTTCCAAACTCTTGCCAATTATCGACAAGCTTACTTACCTTAGTTTATGAAAAAGTTCTATTGCGGTTTTTACGGCACCACAGTGCCTAATGTCTTCTAGTGTTGGCCAACCTTGTGGAATGCCACAAAGTCAAGAAGATCAGCACTGTAACAAAATATTCTTAATGCTCAAAAGGTGCCTTAGTCCCATACCTATGAAAAACTCTTAACTAGTGAGACCTGTATGACTGTGGTATCTGCAGTAAACCAACCGTTATCATAAAAGAAGGCTATCAAGGAAAGGGTATAAGTAGCTTGTAACTTGCCAGGAATTAGTAACCTGCAAAAATCAAGAAACGAAACTTGCCAGGAAAGCTAACAACATACTTGGAAGAGCTCCAATCCAGAATAATACTCTAGCTCATGTCAATATCTTTATAAACATTTTGTCAGGGTGTCTGGTGTGTCACAGTCTGATGCATCAGACCAGGCCAAGCGCTCTTTTAACATGGAGCCTCCATCAGAAAAAATCCCTGTCGTAGCTCTGGACTCCTCAGTGTGTCAACACTGACATCTTAAGGCCATAAGGTATATTGCCATCATTCCACCACTCGTGATTACAGTCACTCATGGAAGGAACCACATGGCAGTAGGTGTGATGCATGATAGTATCCATTCGTGACTGACTGCCTGCCTGCCTCCCTCCTCCTACAGCATAGAAGAACAAAGATTGTGCACTCGAAGACCCCAAATAAAGATATGCATCTATTTGGTTTGATAATTTCATGAAGTTAGGAAATCTAAAGCTCTGCAAGAGGAAAAAAGTCTACGTTGAAATAAACATGATAGATTGCATCTCTGGATACATTATCCATAAATGGTTTAAGGAAACAAGCTGATGCCCTCATGCAGATAAAACCTACACAAAGCAAAAGATACAACCTTAGCCAACTTCCCGGACAAACTACATAGCATGCACTATACTTTAGTAAATAACCCCCTATGTTACTATCTTATTACTCCTACCCCCAGATTCTATATAATGTGCACTTCGTTTTAGGCGTATTTTTAAAACAGGCACGTGTAAATTCTAACACGCGTAGCTGAAAAGGGGGCATGGCCAGGGCCGCCAAAAGACTGGGCCTGGCCCGGGAAAAGGCTGCCCCTGAGGCCCCGCCCCGTCACCCTCACCGTCCCACCCCCGAGGTCGCCACTGCCGCTCCCCCCTCAACCCCCCTCCGAGGTCGCCACCGCTCCCCCCTGAAATCATTACAGCCACTGCTCCCTCCTCCACCCCCCCCCCCCCCGAGGTCGCTGCCGCTCCCCCCCTCCATCCGCCACCGGGCCGGGCCCCCTGCATTGAAATCGCAGTCTCACCTCCGTGGAAGCAGCGCTGCAGGAAGCAGAATGCCTCCCTTCAGCCCTCCTTCCCTCCTTGTGTCCCGCAGGGGGCAGACGGTCAACGACGGAGGGCAGGTGGGACTGTGGCGCCGGACCTCCCTTGGAGGCCCGGGCCTGGGGAATTTTGTCCCCCCTGCCCCCCCCTCCTCTCAGCAGCTATGGGCATGGCCATAGGAGGTGTGTTAGGGGCATTCGTCATATTTACGCACGAGGTTATAGAATTCAGGGGAACTCGCCTACATTGAAGTGCAGGTATTTACACCAGGTTTTCAGTGGTGTAAGTGGCCATGCCTAAATGGCGTGTTCCCTGTCCTCTGTGCTGTTCTATAAACCACACCTACCTTTAGGCGCAGGTTATAGAATAGTGCTGAGCACTTTTTCAGATCCGTCTAGATTTTGCACGCCATTTACAGAATGTGGCCCTCAATGTGCATCAGGAGCAGGTGCAATGACATCAGGAGAATATATTCTCAAAACCGTCTTCTCATCTGTCTAACTGGATCAGTGACGCAAGAACAATCTTTCTCCAGAAAATTCCCCTTTAAAATACTCAAATAGGAAGGAACATAATGAACCTTGTCTTCCTGCTTCAAAAGACTTTCCCTGTTTTGCCGGCATATAAACGCAAGAAAGCAGGCTGTTAAATCAGCACAGTAAATCTGAGGAAGTCAGTGGATTCCCCAGCGAGGCCTCAGCTGGCACGGAATTTCTTTTGCAATATTTATGAAGGGCTAGAGCCAGGTTTCGGCTCTAGTGTGCTTTACACTAACCCCATTAATTGACATGGATTTAATGTACATGGAAAGGGCAGGCATTGTCAAGCACGGTTCAGACCTTTTGCTACTGGTGTTCAATAATGACAAATGGAGGCCTTAATTACCAGTCAGATGAGCACAGCAACTTTTTCCAGCACATGTTAGGAAGCGCAAGTCGGTGACCTTCTTGCCACAGGTCGATACTCGCCTCGTGTTTGATTTTTTTCAGGGCATACACGTTTAAAAATGTAGGAAACCAAGGTGGGTACTGTAAATAGTGGGAGCATGCAATGTTAGTCTTTTTCATGTGCCGCTTAGCTCATCCTGATCAAGGCTTTGACATGTATCAGACTTAAAGGAATGGGAATTTGAAAAACTGTCTGAGGCAGTTCTCGGGATACACCCAGCTTGGTTTGGCTCAAGGAATCTGATGCTGTGCTACAGGGCTGAAACTATTTATAAGTGTTTTGATTACATAAGTAGACAAGTATTGCCACACTGGGACAGACCAAAGGTCTGTCGAGCCCAGCATCCTGTTTCCAACAGTGGCCAATCCAGGTCACAAATACCTGGCAAGATCCCAAAAAAGTTCAATACATTTTATGCTGCTTATCCCAGAAATAAGCAGTGGATTTTCCCCAAATCAATTTAATAATGGTCTATGGACTTTTCCTTTAGGAAGCCGTCCAGACCTTTTTTAAAACACTGCTAAGCTAACCGCCTTTACCACATTCTCTGGCAATGAATTCCAGAGTTTAATTACACGTTGAGTGAAGAAACATTTTCTCTGATTCGTTTTAAATTTACTACTTTGTAGCTTCATCACATGCCCCCTAGTCCTAGTATTTTTGGAAAGAGTAAACAAATGATTCACATCTACCCATTCCACTCCACTCATAGACCTCTATCATATCTCCCCTCAGCCGTCTTTTCTCCAAGCTGAAGAGCCCTAGCTGCTTCAGCCTTTCCTCATAGGGAAGTCGTCCCATCCCCTTTATCATTTTCATCGCCCTTCTCTGTACCTTTTCTAATTGCACTATATCTTTTTTGAGATGCGGTGACCAGAATTGAACACAATATTCAAGGTGTGGTCGCACCATGGAACCATACAAAGGCATTATAATATCCTCACTTTTGTTTTCCATTCCTTTCCTAATAATATCTAACATTCTATTTGCTTTCTTAGCTGCAGCAGCACACTGAGCAGAGGGTTTCAACGTATCATCAACAACGACACCGAAATCCCTTTCTTGGTCGGTGACTCCTAACGTGGAACCTTGCATTACGTAGCTATAGTTCAGGTTCGTCTTTCCCACATGCATCACTTTGCACTTGCTCACATTAAGCGTCATCTGCCATTTAGACGCTCAGTCTCCCAATCTCGTAAGGTCCTCTTGTAATTTTTCACAATCCTCCCACGATTTAACAACTTTGAATAACTTTGTCTTTAGCAAATTTAATTACCTCACTAGTTACTCCCATCTCTAGATCATTTATAAATATGTTAAAAAGCAGCGGTCCCAGCACAGACCCCTGGGGAACCCCACTATCTACCCTTCTCCATTGTGAATACTGACCATTTAACCCTACTCTCTGTTTCCTATCCTTTAACCAGGTTTTAATCCACAATTTGATAGAGTGACACCTTTATACATTCATGATCATGTTAGGATACTGTTTAAGCTGTTGGTGTTAGCCCATAAGGCATTTCTATGATTCTATTCCATCCTATTTGGCCTGTATGACTTTCTCTTATGTTCCCGGGAGATCCTTGCAATCTGTGAACGACCATCGTATGGCCCTTTTGCCGGTTTCAAGGCAGTGTTGTGTAGTAACTAAGTAAATGTAACTAGTTACTGTACTTAAGTAAATGTTTTGTCATTTTTACTTGTAAAGAAGTACAGGATAACATTTGTTACTTTTACTTTTACTACTACTACTACTTATCATTTCTAAAGCGCTACTAGACGTACGCAGCGCTGTACACTTGAACATGAAGAGACAGTCCCTACTCGACAGAGCTTACAATCTAATTAGGACAAACAGGACAAATAAGAGATAAGGACAAAGGGTAGCAAGATTCCGGAATCCCAAAGAGTAGCAAGATTCTGTACAGAGTCCCAAAGAGTAGCAAGATTCCGGAACCCAAATAATAACAAGATTCCAGAATCCCAAAGACTACTACTACTACTACTTAACATTTCTAAAGTGCTACTAGACGTACGCAACGCTGTACACTTGAACATGAAGAGACAGTCCCTGCTCGACAGAGCTTATAATCTAATTAGGACAGACAAACAGGACAAATAAGGGATAAGAACAAAGAGTAGCAAGATTCTGTACAGAGTCCCAAAGAGTAGCAAGATTCCGGAACCCAAATAATAACAAGATTCCAGAATCCCAAAGACTACTACTACTACTACTTAACATTTCTAAAGTGCTACTAGACGTACGCAACGCTGTACACTTGAACATGAAGAGACAGTCCCTGCTCGACAGAGTTTACAATCTAATTAGGACAGACAAACAGGACAAATAAGGGATAAGGGAATATTAAAGTGAGGATGATAAAATAAGGGTTCTGAATAAAGTGAATAACGGTTAGGCTTTAAAAGCAGCATCAGAAAGGTGGGCATTTAGCTTAGATTTGAAGACGGCCAGAGATGGAGCTTGACGTACCGGCTCAGGAAGTCTAATCCAGGCATATGGTGCAGCAAGATAAAAGGAACGGAGTCTGGAGTTAGCAGTGGAGGAGAAAGGTGCAGATAAGAGAGCTTTACCCAGTGAAGAGTTCCCGGGGAGGAATGTAGGGAGAGATGAGAGTGGAGAGGTACTGAGGAGCTGCAGAGTGAATGCACTTATAGGTCATTAAGAGTAGTTTGAACTGTATGCAAAAACGGATAGGAAGCCAGTGAAGTGACTTGAGGAGAGGGCTAATATGAGCATAACGACCCTGGCGGAATATTAGTCATGCAGCAGAATTTTGAACAGATTGAAGAGGAGAGAGATGGCTAAGTGGGAGTCCTGTAAGAAGCACGTTGCAATTGTCTAAGCAAGAGGTGATAAGGGTGTGGATGAGGGTTCTGGTAGTGTGCTCAGAAAGGAAAGGGCGAATTGTGCTGATATTATAGAGAAAGAAATGACAGGTAATCATTTTGCCAAGTTTTACTACTTTTACTCAGCTACGTCTGATGCTTGCAGTTAAAAGTAAAAAGTAAAAGCAGCAGTGAGATGTAAGCGATGATTCCTCAGTAAACCAAATGAAACAGCAAAACTGGACACAGGATTTTGATATTGCAAAACTCCATGACGCAAACATCTTAAATGTTGCTGTTCAGTGAATATAACCTATAAAAACAGTGGAGTTACCTGTGTTTGAACTGGTTCCTGGTTTTCAGCCAAACAGAACAGTGATGAGTTTAAAGCAGGGATGAAACTGAAGCTGGCAGCAATTCTTGGGGGGCCCTTTTACTAAGCCGCGTAAGCGCCCCCAACTCGTGCCAAAATGGAGTTACCGCCCAGCTACCGCGTGGCTCTTTCGGTAATTTCGTTTTAGGCGCATGTCTGATATGTGCTTCCAAAAAATAATTTTTATTTTTGGAGACGCATATTAGGCGCATGCCAAGTGGCATTTGGTGCTCGTAGGTCATTACCGCCCGATTGGAGGGCTCAACACTTACCACCACAAGTGTAACAGGTAGGGGGGGGATGGGCCTGGGTCCACCTGCCTGAAGTCCACTGCAACCAACATAAACTGTTCCAGGGACCTGCATACTGCTGTCAGGGAGCAGGGTATGACTTTTGAGGCTGGCATACAGGCTGGCAAAAAAGGTTTTTATTTTTATTGTTTTAGTGTGGGAGGGGCTTGGTGACCACTGGGGGAGTACGGGGAGGTCATCCCCATTCCCTCCGGTGGTCATCTGGTCAGTTTGGGCACCTTTTTGAGGCTTGGTCATGAAAATAAAAGGACCAAGTAAAAGCGGCGAAATACTGATTAACGCAGCTTTTTTTTTCCATTATCCGCAAAAGCCAGCCATCTGGTAGCCACACCCATGTCCGCCCATGTCCCGCCTTTGCTTCACCACCGACACACCCTCTTGAACCTTCGCCGGCGCAGCAACGGGAAAGCGGCGATGGTGTCAAAAAAGCAGCTTTCAATTATACCGATTTCGCCGCTTTTGCGAGATCGCCGGCCATCTCCCGATTTATGTCGGAAGCTCGCCGGCGATCACTTTCGAAAATAAGCCTGATAGTCTTCCAAGAAGAGCTAGTCCATTATTAGCTTTTCCAGTAAGTACTAATCACATTATTTTAATAGCCAATCAGTGTTAACTATAATATTAGCATATATCCAATAAGTGTGATTATTGTCAGATTACCTAGGTATGACCTGTTATGTTAATGAACGTATATAAGTTATTGTATTTCCTACTTCTTTGAGGAGACACTCACAGCCGGTACCTTTGTGCAAGCAGGGCTGCTCTCCCATGAGAAACTAATCAATTGTATCTGCATTGGCAAGTAATAATAAAAGAACTGTTTTTTTTATAAGGAATAAATCCTATTGCTTTCTCATACATAGCCTTGGGTCTTTTATCTCTGCAAATTGGCTTTGGTTGGTAATTCGGGGTGGGAGCGAAAAAGACCCTAAATAATTCATACTTATGTATAGCAGTTCTGTACTCTCATGAGACATTACTATTTGTTATCTATGTTTGGTAAGTAATAAACAATTGCATTTCTCATACCTATGTAGCCTTGGTTTATTTGCTCTACCTATTAGGGGGTGGCTGGTCCATACTACTCTGATAGGGGATAAATAAACCTAAATAATTCAACTAGAGACACCCATATGGGTGTCTGAAGCATTAGCGAGCGCTGATTTTTAGCGTGAGCTAAAAATGCTAGCATACCTTAGTAAACAGGGCCCAAAGTTTAGTTTTTAGCATGTCGGAAGTGCGCATAGATTTGAAAGTTACTGCAGGATGCTTTTGCGCGCCCCACAGTAAGCACTTTTTTTTGCTGTGCTAAGCACGCTAATCTCCGTACGTACTTAAAAGTTATAGGTGCAATGTTTCCACCAGCCCCTCCCATTAAGGCCTGCACAACAGCAACAGCCTCCCACTTCCTGCCCCCCAACCATATAAGCAACAGCCCTTCCCCAGCCCCTATGCATCTGCCATAGCCCCCTCTCTCCCACCCCCTCTCCATTAGCATTCTCTGCCATAACCCACCCCATTCCAGCTTATGATGTCAGCACATGAATTACATAGTAACATAGTAGATGACGGCAGAAAAAGACCTGCACGGTCCATCCAGTCTGCCCAACAAGACAACTCATGTGTGCTACTTTTGTGTATACCCTACTTTGATTTGTACCTGTGCTCTTCAGGGCATAGACCGTATAAGTCTGCCCAGCTCTAGCCCCGCCTCCCACCCCCGGCTCTGGCACAGACCGTATAAGTCTGCCCCGCACTATCCACGCCTCCCAACCTCCAGCCCCGCCTCCCACTACCGGCTCTGCTATCCAATCTCGGTTAAGCTCCTGAGGATCCTTTCCTTCTGAACAGGATTCCTTTATGTTTATCCCACGCATGTTTGAATTCCGTTACCGTTTTCCTCTCCACCACCTCCCGCGGGAGGGCATTCCAAGCATCCACCACTCTCTCCGTGAAGAAATACTTCCTGACATTTTTCTTGAGTCTGCCCCTCTTCAATCTCATTTCATGTCCTCTCGTTCTACCGCCTTCGTATCTCCAGAAAAGGTTCGTTTGCGGATTAATACCTTTCAAATATTTGAACGTCTGTATCATATCACCCCTGTTTCTGCTTTCCTCCAGGGTACATATGTTCAGGTCAGCAAGTCTCTCCTCATACGTCTTGTTACGCAAATCCCATACCATTCTTGTAGCTTTTCTTTGCACCGCTTCGATTCTTTTTACATCCTTAGCAAGATACGGCCTCCAAAACTGAACACAATACTCTAGATGGGGCCTCACCAACGACTTATACAGAGGCATCAACACCCCCTTTCTTATGGTGGTCACACCTCTCTCTATACAGCCCAACAACCTTCTAGATACAGCCACCGCCTTGTCACACTGTTTTGTCACCTTCAAATCCTCAGATACTATCACCCCAAGGTCCCTCTCCCCGTCTGCTCTGTCAAACTGGCATGGTAATAATTACCATAGGCATGCACCAACAGTTACCATGTGCTAATTCATGCGTGTTAATAAAAGGCCCCTTGAGGTTTGTAATTCTTGTATTACTGCATCTGAATGAGAAGTTTTATGAGAAAGGTCAGTTACCCTTTTTTTTGTACTAATGTATGATTATGCTACTAGTGGAAAATACACTTAAATTTTACATTATGAATTTACATTTCAGTTCGCTCCAAGGAGATTTATTTCAATGCTCTTTTGTGCAATGAATTCATTTTTAGATCTGTGGTGTTCTTTTTTTTTTTTAAGCTCTTTCAATTTTTCTACCAAGTTCTCTTCTTTTGTAGAACTATCTATCCCCCTTGTCACATCATACTCCCATTAGCGTAGCTGCATCTCTGACTAATTTACCAACACCATTATCTACTGAAGACTCATTTTGCCATTACCAGGCACTAGTGCTTTTAATCAGACCCTAAAGATTGCTATTGACGATTTATTTTTATGCTGTTTTGAATGATTACTCCCCCTGAATCTTGGGGAGGCACTCGAAGCAGTGAGCTGAAGTAGATTACTTCATTCGCTGCATGGCATGAGAGCTGGAACAAGAGAGTGCAAGGTTAGAACCACTTCATAAATCCCCAAGAGGGACTTTAATACTTACTTCCATCTTGTTATTGCTAGACATAAATTGAAGCTTTTCAGATTTCTCGGGCAACAAAAAATAAAAGGCAGATCGTGGTTGTGGAAAGCAATGTTTTTAGAGATGCATGAAAAAAAAAAGAAAAGATAGTTGACGGACGATGCTATGTTCTGACAACGCTCAGGACCTTTGTCCCCCGAAGTGGGGATCCGTCCAAGGAACCCCACTGTAAGTCAAACTTCTCTAATTAGTTCCTGGAGTTCCACCGTGTTTGCCCTCTAATAGACGCTCCCTGTAAGGCACTGATGATTTACTAGGCAGATTTTCTCTCTTTCATCTGGAGAATGTCAGCCTGAAAGCGCTTGATGCTCTGATGTCTGAGCCATCACAATTGCGATGACATAGAAATCAACCAGTACAGATATATGCCCTTCTCAATTTAATAGACGTTCCCCCTAAGATAGAGTCATGTAGTATGTCAAATATTATTAATTTCTTTTTGAATGTCATGCAGTCTCACTAGAAATGGCTTGAACAGCTATTTGTAATTTTCATACTTGAGAGAGATAAACTAGCACATATCTACATATCTATATCTATCTATCTATCTATCTATCTATCTATCTATCTATATATATATATATATATATATATATATATATACTAGTAAAAAAGGCCCGTTTCTGACACAAATGAAACGGGCGCTAGCAAGGTTTTCCTCAGAGTGTGTATGTTTGAGAGAGTGTATGTGAGAGTGACTGTGTGTGAGAGAGTGAATGTGCGAGTGTGTGTGAGAGAGAGAGAGAGAGAGTGAGTCTGGGTGCGAGTGTGTCTGTGAGAGAGAGTGTGTGTGCAAGTGCGTATGTGAGACAGTGTGAGAGAGTGTGTTTCACACTGACACATTGTGTGCGAGAGAGTGTGTGTGAGACACAGACTCTCTGTGAGATTGACTGTATGAGACCAAGAGAGTGTGTGAGTGACTGTGTGACACATAGAGAGTGAATGTGATACAGTGTGAGACATAGAGTGTGTGAGAGTAAGAGACAGAAAGACATTGACTGTGAGAGAGAGAGAGAGTGTGTGTGTGTGCGTGACACAGATACTTCCCGCCCCTCTGGCGTCTGAGCGTTATTGTGCGGGACGCTGAGCTCTGGCTGTGCTTCAAGGAACTGACCAATCCTATTTAATAGAATGCACCTCCAACATTCTGAAGCCGAGAAACCTCGTGTGGTTGGTTGGTCACTTCTGCTTGTGACAAACCCGGAAGTACGTGATGTCAATTCAGGACATGGATACAGAGAGCAGGAATGCCTCAGCCATGCAGTCAGCTTCAGAATGTTGGAGGTGCGTTTTATTATATATATATATATATATATATATATATATATATAGTAAATGACGGCAGATAAAGACCTGTACGGTCCATCTAGTCTGCCTAACAAGATAAACTCATTTTACATGTTACGCGATACTTTATATGTATGCCTGAGTTCAATTTGTCCCTGCCTTTCTCAGGGCACAGACTGTAAAAGTCTGCCCAGCACTGTTGTGAATTACCAACCCATGTACCGACGCAATGAAAATGTTAATATTTTCAACAGTTAGTGGTTCCGAACCTGATTTATAATGACCAGACTTCCCAAATACATTTATTTATTTATTAGGATTCATTTACCACCTTTTTGGAGGAATTCACTCAAGGCGGTGTACAGTACAAATAAATCAAACATGAGCAATAGGCAATTACAGCAGTAAAAATATTCAAATAACAATACAAAGTATGGCGTGGTGTACTACTTACAATGTCAACACCACAATACGTAATAGAACATTTGAATTGATAGTTAAGGGTAAAGCAAAGATGGAACATACAGATAGGTAAGAGAGCAAGAGGAGTTAGAAAGTAAGGTGATTAATTTAAAGAAAGTTGCACATGAGGTCAGAGACCAGACTTCTCATTTCTGGAGTAATCGCTTCATAATTCTCGTTATTCGGTCTCCTTTGTAATTGTGTCCTCTATGATGATTGCAAAGGATAATTATTTATATAAATTTATATTTGTCTTCCCTTCTTCCCTGCTACCATGTACTCTTCACAAACAACGAAAAATACAATGCAGTAAGTAAAACATATTAAACAGACAGCACACCTTCAAAAACAGCATCAAGGGTGAAGGATAAACAGACTAGTTTCTTCAAATTTGTGCTTGCACCAAGAAGGCACAGATGTGATCTTCCTTCAATACAGTGCCGTAGCGAGGGCGGCTGACACCCGGGGCGGGTCGCCGCTGTGCACTCCCCCTCCCGGGTGCAGCACGGGGCCCCCCCCCCAGCACATTCTTACCACTGGCGTAGGAAAGGGGACGGATGGGAGGGCCGCTCCGTCCCAAGTGCACGTTGCTGGGAGCTGCGTCAGCTCCGCTGGTTCCCTGCTCTCTCTGCCCTGGAACAGAAAGTAACCTGTTCCGGGGCAGAGGGAGCAGGAAACCAGCGGAGCCAACACCCCCCCCCCCCAGCGGCGTGCACCCGGGGCGGACCACCCCACCGCCCCCTCCCTTCCTACGCCACTGCTTCAATAATCTTTGCTAAACTTTTGGCCACTAATAAACCTTCTGGTGTAGACATCTTCACCTTGTCATATATGTCTGTAACCCCCCCCCCCCCATTATAATGTCCCTCCCTGGAGTCATTGGGGGGAGAGAATTGGTTAGCAATGAAGATATGAGAAGCCCAGCCCCAAGGGGAGTGAGTGTGGGAAAGTGCTGGGGGGAAATGTTCCTGGTTGTTGAATGACAGCAAACAAGAGAGAGTCCAAAAGTACACAGAATAAAGCAACAAAAAAAGGGCCTCCAGAACTGGAACAAAGGTACAATCTTTAGTGGACCCAGCATGGGCCGTGTTTCGGCGATCAACAAGCGCCTGCCTCAAGGGTCAAATGCGACTATTCTTTCTAGGTCTTTAAACAGATTGTACCAAGCACTCTCATCCGCCGTGCCAGGCTTCTGATAAAAACCGTATAAACCACAATACAGATCAACTTCACTGACCACAGCAACAGATGATCATCAAAACACACACACACAGTGAAGAGTGACTCGTTAAAGGGGAAAATGTCTCATGCACCTGTGGCAAACAATGACCCAGATACACTCATATTGAAAGTGGGTTACATTCAATATGAACCTTAAGATTAATACAATAACCAAGGTTTCAAATACATAAAATTTAAAAAACATCATAAAAAGAGCAAACATTAATAGGATAAGTATTTCTTATACAGCCTTGTCTTCAGTGTTTTCCTAAAAGATATATATTGCGCAATGCCCCTGATATAAGATGGTAGGCCATTTCCGAATTCCAGGGCCTTCCCACACAAAGCCTTGGTTTTTTTGCAGGAGGCAGTCAGAATGACTTAGCAGATGGAAAGGCTAATAAAAGCTCCTGTGAAAATCAAAGACATTGACGAGGCTGATAAATCGATATAATAGGATTCTGATAACCTGGACTCAATTCTCAACTAATCCTAACAGATAATTCAACTATGTAAGATGTATTATGTTTGCTATATACTGAATGGTTCCACTGTAAGATATTATCATTAATTTTATTGACAACACACTGTTGACTGTAAACTGCTTAGAACGTGTTGGTAAAGCGGGTTATAAATGTCAAATTAAATTAAATATAATATCTTAAAAATAAAAGTCAATGCTTTGAATTCTATTCTTGCACGCACCGGCAACCAATGTAATTCGGACAGAAATGTGTGTCACATGGTTGAACTCCCCCCCCCCACCTAAAATCAATTTTGGTATATGGGTGGAGTAGAGGAGCAGCCTAGTAGTCAGTGCAGCAGACTTTAATTCTGGGGAACTGGGTTTGATTCTCACTGCAGCTCCTTGTGACTCTGGGCAAGTCACTTAAGCCTCCAATGCCCCAGGTACAAATAAGTACCTGTATATACTATCCTGCTTATAATCGAAAGAGAAAAACACCTACAGTGGGGGAAATAAGTATTTGATCCCTTGCTGATTTTGTAAGTTTGCCCACTGACAAAGACATGAGCAGCCCATAATTGAAGGGTAGGTTATTGGTAACAGTGAGAGATAGCACATCACAAATTAAATCCGGAAAATCACATTGTGGAAAGTATATGAATTTATTTGCATTCTGCAGAGGGAAATAAGTATTTGATCCCTCTGGCAAACAAGACCTAATACTTGGTGGCAAAACCCTTGTTGGCAAGCACAGCGGTCAGACGTCTTCTGTAGTTGATGATGAGGTTTGCACACATGTCAGGAGGAATTTTGGTCCACTCCTCTTTGCAGATCATCTCTAAATCATTAAGAGTTCTGGGCTGTCGCTTGGCAACTCGCAGCTTCAGCTCCCTCCATAAGTTTTCAATGGGATTAAGGTCTGGTGACTGGCTAGGCCACTCCATGACCCTAATGTGCTTCTTCCTGAGCCACTCCTTTGTTGCCTTGGCTGTATGTTTTGGGTCATTGTCGTGCTGGAAGACCCAGCCACGACCCATTTTTAAGGCCCTGGCGGAGGGAAGGAGGTTGTCACTCAGAATTGTACGGTACATGGCCCCATCCATTCTCCCATTGATGCGGTGAAGTAGTCCTGTGCCCTTAGCAGAGAAACACCCTCAAAACATAACATTTCCGCCTCCATGCTTGACAGTGGGGACGGTGTTCTTTGGGTCATAGGCAGCATTTCTCTTCCTCCAAACACGGCGAGTTGAGTTCATGCCAAAGAGCTCAATTTTTGTCTCATCTGACCACAGCACCTTCTCCCAATCACTCTCGGCATCATCCAGGTGTTCACTGGCAAACTTCAGACGGGCCGTCACATGTGCCTTCCGGAGCAGGGGGACCTTGCGGGCACTGCAGGATTGCAATCCGTTATGTCGTAATGTGTTACCAATGGTTTTCGTGGTGACAGTGGTCCCAGCTGCCTTGAGATCATTGACAAGTTCCCCCCTTGTAGTTGTAGGCTGATTTCTAACCTTCCTCATGATCAAGGATACCCCACGAGGTGAGATTTTGCGTGGAGCCCCAGATCTTTGTCGATTGACAGTCATTTTGTACTTCTTCCATTTTCTTACTATGGCACCAACAGTTGTCTCCTTCTCGTCCAGCGTCTTACTGATGGTTTTGTAGCCCATTCCAGCCTTGTGCAGGTGTATGATCTTGTCCCTGACATCCTTAGACAGCTCCTTGCTCTTGGCCATTTTGTAGAGGTTAGAGTCTGACTGATTCACTGAGTCTGTGGACAGGTGTCTTTCATACAGGTGACCATTGCCGACAGCTGTCTGTCATGCAGGTAACGAGTTGATTTGGAGCATCTACCTGGTCTGTAGGGGCCAGATCTCTTACTGGTTGGTGGGGGATCAAATACTTATTTCCCTCTGCAGAATGCAAATAAATTCATATACTTTCCACAATGTGATTTTCCGGATTTAATTTGTGATGTGCTATCTCTCACTGTTACCAATAACCTACCCTTCAATTATGGGCTGCTCATGTCTTTGTCAGTGGGCAAACTTACAAAATCAGCAAGGGATCAAATACTTATTTCCCCCACTGTATATTGCGACCCAAATCGGGAGATGGGCGTCTTTCTCCCGTGGGCGCCCAAATTGGTATAATCGAAAGCTGATATTGGGCGTTCCCAACTGCAATCCATCGCGGAAACGGGTAAAGTTGACGGGGGCGTGTTGGAGGTGTGGTGAAGGCGGAACTGGGGCGTGGTTATCGGCCGAGGAGAGATGGGCGTCTTTAGCTGATAATCGAAAAAAAAGCCGTTTTTACCGTGATTTTGGGTCACTTTTTGTGGACCCTTTTTTTCACAAAGTCCCAAAAAAGTGCCCCAACTGACCAGATGACCACTGGAGGGAATCGGGGATGACCTCCCCGGACTCCCCCAGTGGTCACTAACCCCCTCCCACCAAAAAAAAACCACTTTAAAAACTTTTTTTCCAGCCTCTATACCAGCCTCAAATGCCGTACCCACCTCCATGACAGAAGAATGTGTTCTAACCAGTGACAGCCTTTCCCTGGTTCTGATGTGGCTCTCGGGTGAGTGTGACACCTTTTCTGTTATGCGCACTGCAGAGTCACATCAGCAATGCATTATGGTGGGTGTAGGGTATTGGGCTCCGTGATTCCAGTAGCTTGTGGCAAATGCTCACGATGTTGGTAGTTGGTAGGCTCTACTCCCATGGTGCTTTTCCCCCTGCTTACTGGGTCAGAGTGTGCCCTGTTTTGTTTCCGGTAGTCCATGAGGTAGTGGCCATTTTTGTAAGCCAGTTTTAGATCCCTTTCACGTGTTAGCCACGTTACAGAACTTAGTTCTTACCTTGAATGTGGCTGAAAGAGGGCATTGTACACCATTCTGCCAGCTCTGACCTACTGCTAATCTCAGTACCAGGGAGACTCGTTGCCAGTGGGGCACAACCTCTGATCTGCAGTTAACTGTGAGTAAGCGTGCTTATTCCAATAAAGGATGTTTTCAGAGAGATTAGTCTTCAGGTGTCAACTGGTGTGCCAATGTTATATAGCAGCAACAAGTCCTAGAGGCCTGTGTGTATCCAGGTCCCTGGAGCACTTTTAGTGGGTACCACAGTGCACTTCAGCCAGGTGGACCCAGGCCCATCCCCCCCTACCTGTAACACTTGTGCTGGTAAATGGGAGGTCTCCAAAACCCACTGTACCCACATGTAGGTGCCCCCTTCACCCCTAAGAGCTATGGTAGTGTTGTACATTTGTGGGTAGTGGGTTTTGGGGGAGGGGGGTTGGGTGCTCAGCACCCATGCTAAGGGACCCATGCATGTGGGAGCGTTGTCTGAAGTCCACCGCACTGACCTCTAGGGTGCCCAGTTGGTGTCCTGGCATGTCAGGGGGGCGAGTGTACTACGAATCCTGGCCCCTCCCACAACCAAATGGCTCGGATTAGGACGTTTTTGAGCTGGGCGTTTTTAGTTTCCATTATCGCTAAAAAAAACAAACGCCCAGCTGAAAAACGTCCATTTTTTCAAAAATACGGTCTGTCCTGCCTCTTCACATACCCGTTTTCGGACATAGATGCCCATGGAGATAGGCGTTCGCGTTCGAATATGCCCCTCCACGTAAACTGCTGAATGTAGTTGCAAAAACCACAGAAAGGTGGTATATCAAGTCCCACTTCCCTTTCCCTTTCCGAGATTCTACATGGAATGTTGCTACTATTTGAGATTCTGTTGCTACTACTTGAGATTCTACATGGAATGTTGCAAGTGGAGGAGTAGCCTAGTCGTTAGTGCAGTGACTTTAATCCTGAGGAACCCGGTTCAATTCCCACTGCAGCTCTTGTAGCCTTAGGCAAGTCACTTAACCCTCCACTGTTTCTCTGTGGGCCCCTGAGTGCTAGCCTTGTCACAACTTGTAACCTGCAACCACTTAAGACAGTAGACTCATTTTGCACACCATTCATTTTCGATTTGGTATTGCTCTGTTGTTGTTATTGTTTTTATCTGACTGTTGCAATAAAACATATTTTAAAAAAAACAAAAGAAAGGTGAATGTAGTCTAAGACTATTTCATTTTTGGTGGTGGCAGGTGGAGGGAGAATATTGGGTTGCGTTGATTCAGCACCCCCATCATTTTGAAGTTAGCTCCTATGCTTGAGCCCTCTGCATAGAAACTGACATGGCCAAAGTCTGTAGAAAGTTAGATTCATATTGTAGCATAGTGCTTCGGTGTAGAGCCTGTATTGCTCCTACAGGTGAAAACCACACTTACCTGGCATGGATAGTGTTTGCAAAGGGGAAGCCTCGTAGCAATAAAGAAAGGAAACACTGTGCTAGAGCAGTGCCGTAGCGAGGGCGGCTGACCCCCGGGGCGGGTTGCCGCTGTGCACCCCCCCTGGGTGCAGCAGGGCGGCCCCCCCCTCGGCGTGGCCCCCCTCAACGCACCCCCCCCCCGGCGCGCACCCTCCCCCCCCCCCCCGGAGCGCATTTTTACTTACTTTAGAAGCGAGGGGCGGGTGGGAGGGCCGATCTGCCCCCGAGTCCACGTCGCTGGGAGCTGCGTCGGCTCCATTGGTTCCTTGCTATCTCTGCCCCGGAACAGGAAGTAACCTGTTCCGGGGCAGAGGGAGCAAGGAACCAACGGAGATGACACCCTTCCCCCCAGCGGCGTGCACCCGGGGCGGACCGCCCCACCGCCCCCCCCTTCCTACGCCACTGTGCTAGAGTCAACAGCAAAAAAAAATCCCGTAGTACCCCATCCTTCAGTGAACTCGGAAGCAATGTAACTGGCCAGAAACAACTCCCAGTCGATTAAACCGCCTGTTCAAGGTTAGCCACTAATTGTCAGCAGCACTTACCTGGTTAATGCCTCTGAAAAATAACCAGTTAACACTGAAGTGAAAACCAGCTACTCTGGGGGTGTTCCAGGGGTGAAGTCGACTTGACTAGTTAAGTGCCGATATTGAGCACTTAGGGACCCTTTTACAAAGCATTGGTAAACCCAACACAGCCACCAGCGATAGTTCTGCCTTGAGAGTGCACCATTTCCAGCGTACCAGAAAAAAAAAAGTATTTTATAGCGTGGCATTAACCCAGCGGTAATTGGGCAACACTTTACATAAATACATAAGTACCCCCATACTGGGAAAAGACCAAGGGTCCATCCAGCCCAGCATCCTTTCTCTGACAGCGGCCAATCCAGGCTTCAAGAACCCGGCAAAACCCCCCACAAAAAAATTTAAATAATGTTCAATGGACATTTCCCTCAGGAATCTGTCCAAACCCCCCCCCCCCTTAAATTCCGTAAGGCCAGCTGCTGTCACTACATTCTCCGGCAACGAGTACCAGACTAGACGCTGAGTAAAGAAAAACTTCCTCCTATTTGTTTTAAATCTACCATATTCTAGCTTCATCTTGTGTCCCCCTGGTTTTGTTGTTGTTTGAAAGTGTAAACAAACGCTTCACATCTGTCCGCTCTACTCCGCTCATTATCTTGTAGACTTCTAATGAGCGGATTAGAGCGGGGGTAAGTGCTCTCCCCTGCATGGCCACCCATTAAGAGTAATCTTACCGCGTGGCCATTTTTTTTAGGGGATTTTTACCGGCTGCGGTAAAAAGGGCCCACAGCCCCCGCCGCTAATGCAGGACCCTTTTTCCTGCAGCTTAGTAAAAGGACCCCTTAACCGGCCAGGTTAACTGCATAAATAGGACAACATAAAAGTCAGTCCTATCTTTATGCGGTCACCCATAGCCGGTTAAGTGATGAATGTAATGATGGCCCAGCATTAATTATCCAAGAATAGCGCCGGCAGCGATCTTCAAATGCTGAATCTCAGGCCCTGTTCTGTCTGAGAAACTGTTTTGGATCTTTTGAATACTGATATGTACAGTATGACAACATAAATTACTACTACTACTACTACTATTTAGCATTTCTATAGCGCTACAAGGCGTACGCAGCGCTGCACAAACATAGAAGAAAGACAGTCCCTGCTCAAAGAGCTTACAATCTAATAGACAAGAAATAAAGTAATCAAATCAAATCAATTAATGTGTATAGGAAGGAGGAGAGGAGGGTAGGTGGAGGCTCAGTCCACCAATAAGAGCCAACCTCATCAGTGATGTCACAATGGCTTGATTGCCTGATACTTGGCTCACTTCTGATATTGTGATGTCATAAGGGAAAGGGAAATGGGACTTGACATACTGCCTTTCTGAGGTTTTTGCAACTACATTCAAAGCGGTTTACATATATTCAGGTATTATTTTGTACCAGGGGCAATGGAGGGTTTAGTGACTTACCCAGAGTCACAAGGAGCTGCACTGCACTAACCAATAGGCTACTCCTCTACTACTACTACTACTACTATTTAGCATTTCTATAGCGCTACAAAGCGTACGCAGCGCTGCACAAACATAGAAGAAAGACAGTCCCTGCTCAAAGAGCTTACAATCTAATAGACAAAAAAGTAAGCAAATCAAATCAATTAATGTGAACGGGAAGGAAGAGAGGAGGGTAGGTGGAGGCGAGTGGTTACAAGTGGTTACGAGTCAAAAGCAATGTTAAAGAGGTGAGCTTTCAGTCTAGATTTAAAGGTGGCCAAGGATGGGGCAAGACGTAGGGGCTCAGGAAGTTTATTCCAGGCGTAGGGTGCAGCGAGACAGAAGGCGCGAAGTCTGGAGTTGGCAGTAGTGGAGAAGGGAACAGATAAGAAAGATTTATCCATGGAGCGGAGTGCACGGGAAGGGGTGTAGGGAAGGACGAGTGTGGAGAGATACTGGGGAGCAGCATTTATAGGTTAGTAGAAGAAGTTTGAACAGGATGCGAAAACGGATAGGGAGCCAGTGAAGGGTCTTGAGGAGAGGGGTAGTATGAGTAAAGCAACCCTGGTGGAAGACAAGACGGGCAGCAGATTGCAGTAGTCTAAACGAGAGGTGACAAGGGTGTGGATGAGGGTTTTGGTAGAGTGCTCGGAAAGAAAGGGGCGGATTTTACGGATGTTGTAAAGAAAGAAACGACAGGTCTTGGCGGTCTGCTGGATATGAGCAGAGAAGGAGAGAGAAGAGTCAAAGATGACCCCAAGGTTTCGAGCTGAGGAGACAGGGAGAATGAGAGAGCCATCAACAGAAATAGAAAACGGGGGGAGCGGGGAGGTGGGTTTGGGGGGGGCCTCTTTTTTACAAAGCCACGCTACTGATTCTCGGTGCGGCAAATGAGAGGAAATCCACTCAATTCCCGTAGGCTTTCCTCTCATTTGCCGAAAGGGAATCACTAGCGCAGTTTTGTAAAAGAAGCCCTGTGTGTTTACAAGGGCAGTGGACTACAAGCAGTGGCGTAGGAAGGGGGGGGCGGTGGGGCGGTCTGCCCCGGGTGCACGCCGCTGGTGGGGGTGTCGGCTCCGCTGGTTCACTGCTCTCTCTGCCCCGGAACAGGCTACTTCCTGTTCCGGGGCAGAGTAGAGAACAGGGAACCAGCGGAGCCGACGCAGCTTCCAGCGACGTGCACTCGGGGCAGAAGCGGCCCTCTCGCTCGCCCCCTTTAGTAAGAATGCGTTCTGGAGGGGGGGTGCGTGCGCCGGGGGTGTGGTGTGCGTGCTCTGAGGGGGGGTGGGCCGTGCTGCACCGGGGGGGGGGGGTGTGCAGCGGCGAACCGCCCCAGGTGTCAGCCGCTCTCGCTACGGCACTGACTACAAGTAAAGGAACAATATTGAGAATTTTTATAGCATAATTCAAAAATTATATCAGAAATGTTAAGGAGATAATGCAGGTATGATTAAAGCTTCATCTGCTTTGAGGGACCAGATGACATAAGAGGTGGTTAATATGATTTAAAAAGGAATAGTTTATTTACACACGTCAGGTTGGTGATCCATGCTTTTTGTAATTATCTGTACTGCATGCCAATCTATCTATTCAGAAAACTCACACACTGGTGAGCAGGGAATCGTCAAAGATGCCAGTCCAACATTGAAAAAATGAAAGTTATGACAGGGTTTATTTAACAAGCTGTGTGCTAGTTCTACCTGAGTAATTAAGGCCTTTGAAACCTTTTTTGAATGATGGTGTCCTCGTTAAGGGTGCTTAGTGCTTTAAACATTCAAAGTTACTTGTCATTAAATATTGAAGAAACATGTGTAACCCTAGCCAGTCTGGAGTGGTCCTCACAGGGTTATTATCCTGCTTATTTTCGAAGGAGAAGGGCGGCCATCTTCCGACACAAATCGGGAGACGGCCGGCCTTCTCCTAAAGCCGGCCAAATCGGTATAATCGAAAGCCGATTTGGGCCGGCTTCAACTGCTTTCCGTCGCAGGGCCGGCCAAAGTTCAAGGGGGCGTGTCAGCAGTGTATCGAAGGCGGGAAGGGGGCGTGGTTAAGAGATGGCCGACCTCAGCCGACAATGGAAAAAAGAAGGCCGGCCCTGACGAGCATTTGGCCGGCTTTACTTGGTCTCTTTTTGTTCATGACCAAGCCTTGAAAAGGTGCCCAAACTGACCAGATGACCACCGGAGGGAATCGGGGATCAAACCCATGCTCTCAGAGAAGGGCAGTTTATGTTGACTGGAAAAAAAAACATTAGGGAATGAAAATCAATGGTTAAATGTTGTAGTGGTTCCTGGAGAAATAAAGTTGAATAAACAATAAACTTTATTTATTTATTTATTCATTTATTTATTTGTTTGTTTGTTTGTTACATTTATACCCCACATTTTCCCACCTATTTGCAGGCTCAATGTGGCTTACATAATACCGTGAGGCAGTATCTACCTCCAGTGATGAAACAAATACAGAGTAATGTTATAGGCAGTGAAATAAATATGTTACAGACACAGTAGGGAATCGTAGAAAAGAGGGGTTACCGAGTGTTCGTTATAGCTTAACCGAGATTGGATAGCAGAGCCGGTAGTGGGAGGCGGGGCTGGAGGTTGGGAGGCGGGGATAGTGCGGGGCAGACTTATACGGTCTGTGCCAGAGCCAGTGGTGGGAGGCGGGACTGGAGGTTGGGAGGCAGGGATAGCGCTGGGCAGACTTATACGGTCTGTGCCAGAGCCGGTGGTGGGAGGCGGGGATAGTGCTGGGCAGACTTATACGGTCTGTGCCAGAGCCAGTGGTGGGAGGCGGGGCTGGTGGTAGGGAGGCGGGGATAGTGCTGGACAGACTTATACGGTCTGTGCCCTGAAGAGCACAGGTACAAATCAAAGTAGGGTATACACAAAAGTAGCACACATGAGTTGTCTTGTTGGGCAGACTGGATGGACCGTGCAGGTCTTTTTCTGCCGTCATCTACTATAAGTTTTTGTTTGTTGTATTGCTGAGTTAAGCATTTAAGTTCGATCAGTAGGTAGATTTGTGATTGAACAACTAACTTGGTACATTTCTGGTGGTTCCAGAAACTGTGTTGTACAGCTCTCCTTCTAAGAAACAATTTCATTTTACGGATGGAAATTTTCCTCCTTGAGAGCTTTTAAGTCCGCCATTTTCCAGGTGTGAGCATGAGCATTTACTAGAAAGGTTGTTTGCATCTGATTTATGAAATTAGTTCAGATGGCATCTTTATGAGTTATTCCACGGTAACCTACCCTACCTGCATACAAAACTTCTGGTCTCGAGCTAGGTCAGAAATCTAGCTCATGACAGAGGTTAATCTCACAATTACAGAGGAACCGGTAATATGATAATTATCTCCTTTTGCCTGAGGATCAACCAAAAGGTTAATAGACCTGCTCTCTCTCAAACGTTTTGCTGCATTAACCAAAAGGTTAATAGAACTTCTATTAACAATAGCCATTAAAAGTTATAATGTGCAATCTGATAGACTTCTTAATTCTACAGTATCTAACCTACAACTGGCCTGGTTTAGTGCATCTTTCCTGAAATAAAACTGAATGTTTGTGTTGCGAAAGAGGCGAAATAGAAAAACCCAATTCCTTTCTGTTTATTAAATGTGGAGCAGCATGCTAGAGATGACATACAAATTAGAACTGAAACATCCAGGTCAGGTCAGGTTGTCTCAAATTCTGCTAGAGTTATAAAACACATGGAAAAATGGCCGTTTATGTACTGGTTACGGGCAGCAGGAGCATCCATTTTAGAAACATAAATAGTTAATATGTCGATGGGTTACAACAGGCATATAAATGTCTCTGGTATGTGAAATAGCAACATAAACATTTATGTGCCTGAAGATAAACATTTATTTTAGCCATCGTAGAAACATAAATGTTTAGGGCTACATTTTATACGCAGCATCAAAAAAAAATCAGTGCTGAAAAAAAGCATTATTTTATAGGCCATGCTTAAATGTATATGTGGTTTATAGAATAGCGCTTATGCCCGGGAATCACTACTACTACTACTTATCACTTCTGTAGCGCTACAAGGCATACGCAGCGCTATACATCATACACGAAAAGACAGTCCCTGCTCAAAGAGCTCACAATCTAAAAATGGAATGTTGCTAGTGGAATAGCAACATTCCATGCAGAATCTCAAATAGTAGAAACATTCCATGTAGAATCTCAAGTAATAGCAACATTCCAGAATCTCAAATAGTAACAACAGAGTACCCGAGGGGGCATAGGGAGAGACAAGAGTGGAGAGGTACTGGGGAGCAGCAGAGCGAATGCACTTATAATCACACCTAACTTTAGGTGGGTCCATTTGCAGCAAATGAAACCTGGTACAAATGTATGCGCCTACAGCTGCATATCCCCCTTATTCTATAACAACGCGTGTTAATTTTGGGAACGCCTCTGTTCTGCCCATGACTTCCAATTTCCGTGCGCCCTTTTTCATATAGTGTGTAAAATTTTAATTTATGCACGTAAAGTTCAATTAAATTTAGGGCTCTCTTTACTAAGCTGTACTAGAGGTGTGTTAGCATTTTTAGCGCGCATGCTAATCGTGTAGACATCCATAATATTCCTATGGGCATCTACACTGTTGGCACGCACTAATTTTTAGCATGCGCTAAAAACGCTAGCACACCATAGTAAACAGGGTCGTTAGTTAGTGCCAGTAACTACTTGTTAAAAAGCCAATTATTGGCATTAATTAGCCTGTTATTTAATTAAATTTGTGCATGCAATTTTGGGTGACTTTTACAGAATTTGGAGGTTAGGGGTCAACATTCAAAGTGATTTAACTAGGAAGGATGCTTCTGCACAGTTAACTTGCCTGTGGGAGCTACTTGGGGATATTCAGGAACACTTAGCCTCTTCCTGCTTAAGCTGAAACTGGCTATGCTGTGGATGATCTGCAGGCAAATTTGAAGTGAGTCAGCACTTAACTGGTTAAGCCCCTGTATTCAACACTTAACCAGATGTGGTAACCGGACAAATCAGACAGCATAAAACATAGTCCTATCTTTGTCCAGTTTCACTTATCTGGCAGCTATCACAAAATGAAGAGGGTGAGGGGCTGCAGCCAAGTTTACGCTGCTTTGCTAACCCAGAGGCTAGGTAGGCCCCGACTGCTGTACCGGATAGTATACCAAGAATAGTACTGAAGGGCCCAAGAAAGTCCAAATAACACTGCCAGGGGAGAGGGCCAGGAAAGTCCAAGGAAAACGGGAAGTCAGGGCTGGCTTTGATCAAGGCATCGCCGGGCAAGCAGGAGTCAGGGCAAGTGGCGGTCCAGAGGAATGGAAGAGAGAAGCCGAGGTCAAAGCCAAAAAGTCAATCTGAGGAAGGAAGCAGGAACTATGGCAGGCTGACTGGAGACACGATCTGGAACAAGGGCAGGCTGGCTGGAGACCCGGACTACAACAAGGGCAAGCTCGCTGCAGACATAGAATCAGGACCAAAGCAAGGACAGGAACAGCGAACAGGAACAGGAACCAAGCATAGCAACTCACACCCGGCAAAAACTAGGAGACCTGTTGCCAAGGCAGTGCAGAAGAGTCCCAAGATCCCTATAAAGGCCCCAGCTCATGAAGTCATTGTTGGATGCCCCATCTATCTCCCGTCGCTAACCCCTTTAAATAAGAACTTCCAACCCGGGCCTAAGGGAGCCAGCGTCAGCCGGAAGCAGCAGTGTGAGCGACCCGCTGGTTCTGATTCTATGTTTGCAGTGAGCTTGCCTTTGTTGTAGTCCGTGTCTCCAGCCAGCCTGCCCTTGTTCCAGTCCATTTCCCAGGCACAGAGACCTGGGAAACACCGCAGAGCCCGACCCCAATGCTCACTGATGGCAAGTGAGTCGGGGCATGGAGCACAGCCGTAGCCATGACGGCATCTAAAAAAATTCACTGACCACCGCTTCCTGAATATTTATCCATTGGGGTAGATATTCAGTCGGCGGTGGTCAGCATTTCTTTGTCCACTGCCAGCTTTATTCCCAGATTATCAATGCCGGGCCATCTCCTGGCACCAGCACTGAATAGCCAAACATTTGAGACTGTATAAAACCTGGCCGGTAAAGAGCAATATTCAACTCTTCAACGCATAAGGTGAACCACATAAAGATAGGACCGTGTTTTATGCGGTTCTATTGATACAGTTACCTTGGACAGTTAAGTGCTGAATATTGGCATTTAACCAACTATGTGTTGACTCCCTTCCTGGGACACCAATAAAATATCCAGCTTTGGCGTAGGCGCTAACTGGACATTGTCAGCAGCATTATCCAGTTAAGTGCCACTAAATGTGCCCAGTTTGCCCTGGTCAAGCAATTTAAATGGCCAGGAGCCTCTCCTTGGCTCCTTAGAACATAATAGCCATACATCTCAAGTCTGGGTCCAGCCAAATACCATGATACCGCATGCCACCCACCACTGCCCACAAAGACATTGGAAGGGCACCTACAGCTAGACCCCTACCACCCAAATACTCTGATTTTATCATTATTGATTTTTAAGACCCGAAAATCTACCAAAGAATATAATAAGCACAATCAAAGGCTCCAAATCTAACACAGGGTTCCCCTTGAAAATAAGCATATCACCTCTATACAGATGAATACGATACTCATGACCACCCAACTGAATTCCAAGAAAAGCCGGCTCTAATCAAAGCTTCTGAGCCAAAGGATCCAGGGTCAAAATAAAAAGCAGGGGAGATAAAGGACAGCTCTGCTGCATCCCTCTGCATAACACAAAGCTATCCGTGGGAACCCCATTAATCAACAACTGGGCCTCCCGTGTATCACATAAAATACAAACCAGGAGCGAAAGGAGGGCCCCAGCCCATATCTCCCTAAAAGCCAATGCATATAGTGCAAGACCACTCTGTCAAAATCCCTTTTCAGCATCTAAACTCAACAAGGCCACCGAACCAGTGCCCAGTGACCACAAGGCCAAGATTGATGATGTTCACAGAGGCATAGCGCCCAGGCACAAAACCTATTTGATCCAGTATTATATTTTAGCACTGATTTTCGTCAAGAGCTTCATATCTTGGTTTATAAGAGAGATAGGGTGATAGGATTGCACCTGCTCCTGGCCCCTCCATAGCTTGGGGAACAAAAGCATATGGGCTCTGTTTTGACAGGCTTCCATCCCCCCAACCTGAAGTTGCTTCTGATACATCCTTTGCAAGACCGTACACACCAAGTCTGCAATCACTTTATAAAATTCCACTCCATAAGCCGTCCGGCCCCGGAGGCTTGCGCAGTTTCAATGTGGTGATAGCCTCTCTAATATCCCCCACTACAATAGGCAGATCCAAAGCCCATCTCTCTGCCTTGTTCATGGTGGGCAGGTCCAAGTATTCAAAAATGCCTCTCTAGCACCTGCATCATGAGGCACCTGTGCGAATAAGGTCTGATAACAATACATAAAAACCTGTGAACAGTCTTCCCATTGACACAACTTATTAATAAACTGCTTACATTTGCTAGGGCGAACCAAGTTAGCCAAATGTTTGCCTGATTAGTTTCCCCATTTATGCAACTTATATTTGTACACTGAGATACTAGTGGCAGCGTGCTGGGTTATCAACTGATCTACGTGCACTCTGAGTAGCATAAATGCATCCATATCCTCCCATATCAAGGATAATTGATGTTTGCACTGGGCATCCATGAGCTGCGTCAAGAGCCCCAACACCACCCAATCCTATTCCTTTCTCACATGACTAACATAAGATATAATATGACCTCTCAAAACAGCCTTAGCGCTCTCCCAAAATGTAATAGCACTAACCTGACCCTATCATTTACCTCTAAGAGCTCTTGCCACTCCTTCCGTAAAAATGCCAGAAACTTGGGGTCTCAGTACAATGAAGGATAAAACTTCCAGCCCCCTGTACAGCACTGATATCCCATCTACAGGGTCACATGCAGGCGGGAAAAGCAATGGACTGGAAGTAGCATATAATCTAAGCGGACATAGACACGATGGACTTGATAAAAATAAGTAAATTCCACCTCGCTAGGGTGAAGGGAGCACCAGAAATCAAGGAGGCCCAATTGTTGAGACACAAAATTAACTCCTTTGTGCCCTTGATCCACCCCAGGGGTCTTAGGTAGTTTACAATCCACTAGTGGATCAGCATTGATATTAAAATCCATCCCCACCACCACCACCACCCCCACCCCCATACACACACACAAATCACCTAGTAATCCCAAAATTGCTGCACTGTTGCCACCAATTAGGAGTAAACTTTATGATCATACATGTTGAGAGCATATGTACTACAAAACAAAAATTTCTGACCCATCAGCTCTCCCAGGGCAATGACAGTTCTCCCCTGCAGATCTTTAATCAATTTACGCAGCTTCCAATCTAATCCATTTTTGAATAAAAGTCGCCCAAATGCTCGTCAGGGACGCCCTTTTTTTTCCATTATGGGTCGAGGACGCCCATGTGTTAGGCACGCCCAAGTCCCGCCTTCGCTACTCCTCCGACACGCCCCCAGGAACTTTGGTCGTCCCCGCGACAGAAAGCAGTTGGGGACGCCCAAAATCGGCTTTCGGTTGTACCGATTTGGGCAACCCTATGAGAAGGACGCCCATCTTTCGATTTCTGTCGAAAGATGGGCGTCCTTCTCTTTCAAAAATAAGCCTGATAGTAACATAATAAATGACGGCAGATAAAGACCTGTACAGTCCATCCAGTCTGCCCAAACTCATTTTGCTTGATAGGCGATACTTTATATATATTTACCTGAGTTTGATTTGTCCTTGCCATTCTCAGGGCACAGACCGTATAAGTCTGCCCAGCACTCTTCTTGTACTAAAAGTTCTGAAGCTAACGTTGAAGCTCCTTAAAATTGTATTTTGCTAAGCCTTGCTGCTGTTCTGTTTCTACATATATTCTCTTTATTGTAATGAATAATATATTCCATCTGTTGCTTTGGTTGCGTTCTCTCTAGCTCAGCTAATTTTGGTTAGGTGCCAAAGGGAGGTCCTATATCCCCTAGCACGAGTACAGAATATTTGTTTCTTCAGAGTTCTGTCAACTAGGACCTTGGCATAAATAAATCTTAGGAGCTGTTTTCCTATAAGACTTATTTAGACTACCTACAGGATCCCTATCATCTCAGGTATTTCATATTTTGGGTTGGCAGGTGGGAGGGGGTGGAGAGTGGAGCCGGGGGGGGGGGGGGGGGGTGAGAAAGACAAATTCCATGCACATCCACCTTGGGCTCAGACCCACCCAAAACTGGTCATCTGGCTGCGCCCCTGCTGGGAATTGAGCCCAGGTTGCCAGGATCAAAGCCCGCTGCACTAACCATTATGTTACTTCTCTGGAATAACCGGCTATCCCCCGCCAAATATCCATGGTTAGTGGCTAGCATATAGCCAGTTATATTATGCGATATTACCGGCTATCCACAGATTTTTAAAGCAGGTATATTTGGCTGCATCAAACCCTGAAATATATTCAGCCGGTTTGAGGATAACTGGCTAAGTCTGAATATCGACTTAGCTGGTTATCTTCAAGCTGGCCATAAATAACCCAGATATTCAATGCCGGTCATAGCCGCCGAGATGGGGAGGCAGGGGGGACAAAATTCCATGGGCCTGGGCCTCCAAGGGGGGAGCGGCGGTGACCTTGGGGGGGTGGAGGGGGGAGCGGCGGCGGTGGCCTCGGGGCGGGGCGGCAGGAGCTGGACCCCGGGCCCGACCATGTCTCTCAGCGGCCCTGATGCCGGTCACCGGAAATGGCCCAGCATTGAATATCCAGGTTAAGCGACGGCAATGGGAGTTAACCAGTCTAACTTCTGCAGTTTGAAGATCAGCCCCAAGGTATATAAATGTTCAGATTTGTAAAAATCCTTGCTTTCTTACCAGTTTTTATTATTTTATTGAGGCTGAATAACTAGCACTAAACACTAAAAACATAATAAGTCTTTAATGGATTTTTCTCTCTTTCAGTATGTAACAGCCTAAGGGTCTGAATTACATTCTCTGTTACTTTTCACAGTTGTAAGTATTTTCCAATGTTTATTAAAAATAGTTCTCACCTCTGAATCTCTAGTACTAGCAGTAGAAATATGTCTGATATTTTCACTGAATTAATTAATATTTCATGCTTTCAGAGTTAATGGGTTTTTTATTCTGTATTTCGTGTTTTATGTTGCCATTTTTAAAGACCCAGAGTTTCTATTTTCTGTCAATAAACCATCATTCCATGTTTTTATAATGTGCTGTAAAAAATGGGCATGGTCGGAGCAAATATTCTGTAATGCTGAAAATTAGCCAGATCAATGATAGCAAATGACAGTAACTTGTTAATAAGAAAAAAGGACTGATATCTGTTCTCTTCCACAATGTTGTGCTTTGATTATTCAGTGACTCATCAATTGAAAGTTTATCCAGGGGCCCTTTAACCAATCAGAAGTAAAAATATGGCCTCAACGCACCCTCCTGTCGGTCTTTCCCGCACACTAAGGCCCTTTTTACTGCTGAGGTAAAATGGCTACATTTCCTATTTTTAGTATTAATGGCCACACACTGATTTTGCCATTAGCACATGGTCATTAAAACAGATTAATGTGTGAGCCCTTCCTGCCACCCATTGTGTACATAGACCGTCGGTAGCCAACTGTTTTGGGGAGGCTAAAGGGAGCGGAGCTTACCTCCGTCTCCGTGGAAGCGACGTGACGTCGCTGCCACGGGTGGAGCTTACCTCCGTACTCTCCATGGAAGCGAGGTCACGTTGCTGCCACGGAAGTAAAAAAGATAAAACGCGCGCGGAGGGTGGGAGGGCGGGCTGGGGGTCACAAAAAATGGAAGTCCACGATTGGGCTGGGGAGGCTTAGCCTCCCCAAGCCTCTTATACGGGGCACCTATGATTGTGCAGGTAGTAAGGGCTCATGCGATAATTACATGCTAATTGGTTAGCACATGCCAATTAGTGCAGAACACACCCACTCTCCACCTCCCGACATGCCCCTGTGACAAAATAAATGCTATTTTTTAGCAATGGGTAGCACGCACACATCCTAAAATTACTGCGGGATGCCTCAGTGAACCCCATGGTACCCCATTTTTTGCCATAGTAACCACGCATTAGTGCTTACCACAACTTTTTGAAAGAGTCCCATAGTTTGTGCCAGCATACATAATGAATGAGTTTTCTATCTATAGAAATAGTATCATGACTCTTCAGTCATCAAAGCCTTCTATCATTGAAGTCCAACCCTCAGTCCAGGTCAGCCACATCAAGACCCCAAATCCTAATTTAGTTTGGGATACCCCCATCAAGGATCTCTCTATCAAGACCCCAAGCTCTAAGAACCCTTCCAAAAGTCGAGTTGAGCTTCAAACCATCAAAACTAGACCTCTCTTTCCCTGATTCAAAGCTATCAGACCCCTCGAGACCTTCTGATCTCCCAGAAAGCTTCCACACCATTCCAAAGTCCCAATCTTCACCGAGAAGGAAACGGCAACTAGTATATTATAAAGATGTGTGAAGGCCCATTTTAGATAAATTGTGGAGAAAGGAACTGAGAAGTCCAGGTCAGGATGTAATCAGTTCTCCTGATATTTTACAAAAGACTCTGCCAAACACCTCAGTAGGTGTCTATCTTTATAACTTAGGCTACAAATAGGTGTCTTCTTGCCTTTCACTGGGTTCATCTTTTTTCTCATATCAGGGTATTGATAAGGATTGAATTAAGTTATACTAGTAAAAAAGGCCCGTTTCTGTTAGAAATTAAACGGGCGCTAGCAAGGTTATATTCATTGTTGTTATCAACTTTCTATCTCAGTTGATAACACCCTCATCCTCCCCATCTCATCTGCCCGCAACCTCGGAGTCATCTTTGACTCCTCCCTCTCCTTCTCTGCGCATATCCAGCAGATAGCCAAGACCTGCCGCTTCTTCCTCTTTAACATCAGCAAAATTCGCCCTTTCCTCTCTGAACACACCACCCGAACTCTCGTCCACGCTCTCATTACCTCTCGCCTTGACTACTGCAACTTACTCCTCACCGGCCTCCCACTTAGCCATCTATCCCCCCTTCAATCTGTTCAGAACTCTGCTGCACGTCTCATATTCCGCCAGAACCGATATACTCATATCACCCCTCTCCTCAGGTCACTTCACTGGCTTCCAATCAGATACCGCATTCAATTCAAGCTTCTCCTTCTTACCTACAAATGCACTCAGTGTGCTGCCCCTCACTACCTTTCTACCCTCATCTCCCCTTACGTTCCCGCCCGTAACCTCCGTTCACAGGACAAATCCCTCCTCTCTGTACCCTTCTCCACCACCGCCAACTCCAGGCTCCGCTCATTCTGCCTCGCCTCACCCTATGCTTGGAACAACCTTCCTGAGCCCTTACGCCAAACCCCCTCCCTGCCCATCTTCTTTGCTTAAAACCCACCTCTTCAATGCTGCATTCGGCACCTAACTCTTACCGTTCAGTAAATCCTGACTGCCCCAATTTGACCGTTCACTTGTCTCTTAGATTGTAAGCTCTTTGAGCAGGGACCGTCCCTCTATGTTAATCTGTACAGCGCTGCGTAACCCTAGTAGTGCTTTAGAAATGTTAAGTAGTAGTAGTAGTTGTTAACCAAACAGTTCATAGTAAAGTGCTATAATGAGATGGAATAATTGTGAAGGGTGTATAATGAGGAAGATTGTTCGTGTTTCTGATGTTACGGTGGGAGATCTTCTGGCATCTAGCGATCACCGAATGGTGTGGTTCAATATTAAGACAAAGGAGGAGAGGGCTTATTCAAGATAGAAGGTCCTAGATTTCAAAAGAACTTAACTTTGCTAAGATGGGGAAATTTCACAGGAAAGAGTTAGTTGGATGGGAACAGCCGAAGGAAGTAGAACAGCAGTGGGTGAAACTGAAAGGTGACAAACCTTTACATCACAAAATGACATAAAAGTAAGAGGAAAAGAAGGCCGCTCTGGTTCTCGAACATAGTAGCTGAAAAGGTAAGGGAAAGAAGGTTAGCCTTCATACGTTAAAAGATGACTCAGAAAGAAGAGGAAAGGAAAAAAATACTGGGAAAAGCTAAGAGAAGCTGGAAAAGCTGCCAGGAATACAAAGAGGCAAATAGAAGAAAAGATAGCCAATACGGTATAATTAGGGGACAAGACGTGTTTCAGATATATAAGCGACAGGAGGAAGTGCTATAATAGCACTGTGAGACTCAAAGCTGAGAGGAATCTATATTTAGAAGCTGATAAGAATACAGCTGAACTGCTTAACAATTACTGTATTTTTCGGACTATTTGGGAGGAAAATGGGGGGGGGGCGTCTTATAGTCCGAAGGTAGAGATTTAGCAGGCCGCCCGCCCTCCCTCCGAGTTCGGGATCGCCCTCCCTAGGGTTACCTCCTCTCCCCCCGAGAATTGAAGTCTAGGCGGCCATTTTGAATCTCGCCGAGACCGTCATCACAGGCTGCATACAGGAGGATGCAGAGCAGCGCGCTGGGCAGGAAACAGGGGGCTCTTTCCTGCCCCGACGTCACTAGACAAGTAAGGGGAGAGGTGGTGACAGGGCCGGGGGGAGGGGAGGTAACCCTAGGGAGGGCGATCCTGAACTTGGAGGGAGGGATTCGGACAAGACGCACCGGAGCACCTAGGTTTTAGAGGAGGGGAAAAGTGTGTCTTATAGTCCAAATTATTTTTCCTATTTCCCTCCTCTAAAACCTAGGTGCGTCTTATGGTCCGGTGCGTCTTATAGTCCGAAAAATACGGTATTTCTTTTCTGTGTTCAGGATGAAAGGCCAGGGGTAGGACCACAGAAAACAAATGTAAATGAGGATGGATGTATGGAAGACCAGGACCGATTCTCAGAAGACTGTGCTCATGATGAGCTAGCTAAACTAAAAGTAGACAAAGCTACAGGGCCAGATGTGATACATCCGAGGGTGCTCAAGGAACTTGGAGAGGTTTTGGCGGCTCTGCTGTCTGGCATCTTCAATGTTTCCTTAGAGTCTGGAGTGGTCCAGGAGGACTGGAGAAGGGCAGATTGCTAATATGAGGTCCCTCTCCACAAGAGCAGAAGTAAGGAGGAGGTTGGAAATTATAGACTTGTCAGTCTGACCTCAGTGGTGAGCAAACTTACGGAAACACATCTAAAGCGGAGGATTGTGAGGTTTCTCAAGCTGAATGGACTGCAGGACCCGAGGCAGGTCATGTCAGATGAATCTGATTGATTTCTTTGACTGGGTGACCAAACAGTTGGACTTAGGGGGCACGCTAGATGCGGTGCGCTTGGATTTTAGCAAAGCCATTGACACGATTCCGCACAGGCGACTGATAAACTGAGTGCCCTTGGTATGGAACCTAAAATGACTGACTGGGTTAAAGACTGGTTAAATGGAAGGAGACAGAGGGTAGTGATAAATGGAGCTTACTCTGAAGAAAGGGATGTTATCAGTGGTGTACCGCAGGGGTTGGTCCTCGGACCGGCTCTCTTTAACATCTTTGTGAGTAACATTGTAGAAGGGCTGTCTGGAAAGATTTATCTCTTTGCGGATGATACCAAACTCTGTAATAGGGTGGACACCCTGGAGGGTGTGGATAGTTGGTAACTGAGATTTAATGCTAAGAAATGCAGGGTCATGCCAGGGGCGTAGCCAGATAGCCAATTTTGGGAGGGCCTGAGCCCAAGGTGGGTGGGCATGGAATTTCCCCCCTCCCCCTGGTACCCCTCCAGTTTGCTCTTCCCTCCACCCCTCCCTGCCCACAAACTCCAAATATTAAATACTTGAGCTGGTGGGGTCCCTAAACTCTGCCAGCTGAAGATTTCCTCCTACTACTCGAGCAGCCAGCACTCTTCCAAATGGCAGCCGGCGGCACTTGCCTCAAACTGATGCTGCTGCCTGCAGGCCATGCATGCTCAGTGCTTTTGCATGTGTGAAAACTGAGCATGTGCAGAAGGGCCGGTCTTAGCATCAGCTCAAGGCAAGTGCTGCTGGCTGACATTTGGAAGAGCGCTGGCTGCCCAAGGACAGAAAATCTTCAGCAGGCAAGGTTTGGGAATACCCACCAGCCATAGCAAGAGTGTCACAATTTTGGGTGGGCCTGAGTCCAAAGTGGGTGGGCCCTGGCCCACCCAGGCCCACCTGTGGCTACGCCACTGGGTCATGCACTTGGGTTATAAGAATCCAGGGGAACAGTACAGTATAGAGGGTGAAGTGCTTCTGTGTATGAAAGAAGAGCAGGACTTGGGGGTGATTGTGTCTGATGACCTTAAGGTATCCAAACAGGTCGAAAAAACGATGGTCAAAGCCAGAAGGAGAGGGATGACCAGCATGGAAAAAAGAGGTTATAGTGCCCTTATATAAGTTTCTGGAGACGCCCCATTTACAGTACTGTGTGCAATTCTGGAGACCGCACCTATAGAAGGATATAAACAGGATGGGGTCGGTCCAGAGGGTGGCTACAAAATTGGTAAGCAGTCTCTTTCATAAAACATAAAGCGGCAGGCTTAGGGATCTCAACATGTATATGCTGGAAGGCAGCCGGGAGAATTAGAGAGGTATTTAAATCAAATAAGAAAAAAAAAACCCATGAAAATAGGTAGCTGAATGCCTGCATATCATCTACGGCAAAGTTCATGATGAGGTCATCAATTTCAGTGTGCAAAATTTGATATCGCGGTTAAAATCAACAGTTGACTGAACATGATTTTACTTCTTTGCTAGCACTGACTCCACTTCATCACTCTCAGGTTTGTGGTTGACCGGACACAACTTGCCCTTAACATAAATATTGTTATCTTTTTGCTTACTAAATCAAAACATTTGACGTAAACAGTGTGCTTAAATGTCCACGACCCAGCCATCTTTGTTATTACTTCATGCTGCACACTTGAACAATTTCACTCAAAAGGAAGTTTGCCAGAAACCGGAAGCAGCTCAATAATGGGTAAAAACTAACTATATAAGGTAACTAGACATTATATTACTCATTACTGAAAAGTGTATTATTTTACAGTTATTCATTACATTTGCACAAAAGTAATCATTACAGTTACTCATTACTTTCAAAAATAATACATACCTGTGGTGTATTACTTACAGTGCACTTTTTCTAGTGAAAAAGGTGCCGGTACTCAAATGCTAGGCCACCCTTCAGGGGTGGGGTAATCACTGAGGGACCCTCTCCACAATAGCCAGGCCCCCTGCAACCAGTCACAGAACTTATGACAAGGCAGAATTGGTGTGTAGAGCCTGAGCTCTTTCATTAAAACTTGGGGACCATGGCTCAATTTTAGCAGCCAATGGAAAAGGTACCGGTACTCAGTACCCCCAAGTACCCCCTCAAAAAAAGCCCTGATTACTTACTACTGCTTATCATCTCTATAGCTTTAGTAGATGTATGCAGCACTGTACACTTGTCCCATGTACAATGTAATCAGGACAAACAGAACAAATAAGGGATAAGGAAATTACTTAAGGTGGGAATGATAAAACAGACACAGGTACTGAACACAGGGCCGCTGAGGGAGGGGGGGCAGGAGGTGACAAAATTCCCCGGGCCTCCAAGGGGGGCCCAGCGCCGGGATCAGGCCGCCGGCGTTGCAGTCCCCGGTCTCACCTGCCTGCCTCTTCGGCTCTGGGCTCACTGCATTCAAAGTAGCAGTCACAGATCGCCTCCCTTCAGTCGTTCCCTCCCTGTGTCCCGCCCTCGCGGAAACCGGAAGTTACATCAGACGAGGGCGGGACACAGGGAGGGAAGGCCCGAAGAGAGACGATCTGCGACTGCTACTTTGAATGCAGGGGGCTCAGAGCCGTGGAGGCAGGCAAGTGAGACCGGGGGCTGCAGCGGTGGGGGAGCGACAGGGGGCGGCAGCGGCAGGGGGAGCGACGGGGGCGGAGGCGGGGCGGCCTTGCCCTGGGCCCGATCTAGTCTCTCGGCGGCCCTGACTGAACAAGTGGAGTTAGGAGTTAAATGCAGCCTCAAAAAGATGGGCTTTTAGCCTAGATTTGAAGACAGCCAGAGATGGAGCTTGACGTACTGACCCAAGAAGTCTATTTCAGGCATATGGTGCAGCAAGATAAAAGGAACGGAGTCTGGAAAGGAGTTCCCAAGGAGGAATGTAGGGAGAGATAAGATTGCCCACTAACAACATTGTGGGTAGTTAACGGAGGAAGTGCAGGATGATTACCCGCGCCAGAAGTGCCCCACTCGGGCCACCTAGCGATTTTAAGCTTAGCCCTTCTTTCCTGCAATCTTACCATAACAATGTAATAAGTGTGTACATCCGACACTGTTTCAGCTTTAAGAATGCTGTCCCATACAAAGAATCAGGCTTTAATGTATGAGTCGAAACCCAGGCCAAAGTTTCGGCCTGCCTTTCAGACATCGCTGCCTGGATGTCCAACCGGCATCTGAAACTGAACATGGCAAAGACTGAGCTCCTTGTCTTTCCACCCAAACCCTCCTTTCCTCTTCCCCCACTCTCCGTCTCTGTTGACAACGCCCTCATCCTCCCCGTCTCCTCAGCCCGCAATCTCGGAGTCATTTTCGACTCCTCCCTCTCCTTCTCTGCCCATATCCAGCAAACAGCTAAGACCTGTCGCTTCTTCCTCTATAATATTAGCAAAATTCGCCAATTCCTCTCTGAACAGACCACCCGAACCCTCGTCCACTCGCTCGTTACCTCTCGTCTTGACTATTGCAACCTTCTTCTCGCTGGCCTCCCGCTTAGCCATCTATCCCCCCTCCAATCTGTCCAAAATTCCGCCGCACGTCTTATCTACCGCGTGAACCAATACTCTCATATCACCCCTCTCCTCAAGTCACTTCACTGGCTCCCAATCCGCTACCATATACAGTTCAAGCTTCTCCTATTGACCTTCAAGTGCACTCAATCTGCTGCCCCCCATTACCTCTCTACCCTCCTCTCCCCGTATGTTCCCGCCCATAACCTCCGCTCTCAGGACAAATCACTCCTATCGGTACCCTTCTCCACCACCGCTAACTCCAGACTCCGCCCCTTCTGCCTTGCATCACCTTATGCCTGGAACAGACTTCCCGAGCCCATACGCCATGCGCCCTCCCTGCCCATTTTCAAGTCCTTACTCAAAGCCCATCTCTTCTCCCTTGCTTTTGGCGCCTAACCACCTTACCCATTCATGATACCTACACTGACTACATAGTTTATTACCTTTAGATTGTAAGCTCTCTTGAGCAGGGACTGTCCTTCCCCTTGTTTAAAATTGTACAGCGCTGCGTAACCCTAGCAGCGCTATAGAAATGCTAAGTAGTAGTAGTAGTAGTAGGTACTGAGCAGCTGCAGAGTGAGTACACTTGTAAGTCAATAAGAGGAGTTTGAACTGTATGTGGAAATGGATAGGGAAGCAATGAAGTGACATCAGGAGAGGGCTAATATGAGCATAGCGACACTGGCGGAATACAAGTTGTGCAGTAGAATTTTGAACAGATTGAAGGGGAGAGAGATGGCTTAGTTGGAGACCTGGGAGAAGCAAGGTGCAGTAGTCTAAGCAAGAGGTGATAAGAGTATGGATAAGGGTTTTGGAGGTGTGCTCAGAAAGGAAGAGACAAATTTTGGTGATGTTATAGAGAAAGAAATGACAGGCTTTAGCACTCTGTTGGATATGTGCATTGAAAGAGAGAGAGGAGTCAAAGATGACCCCGAAGTTGCAAGCTGATGAGACAGAGAGGATGAGAGTGTTATCCACAGAGACAGAGAATGAGTACATAAGTACATAAGTATTCCCATACTGGGAAAGACCAAAGGTCTATTCAGCCCAGCATCCTGTTTCCAACAGTGGCCAATCCAGGTCACAAATACCCGGCAAGATACCAAAAATGTACAAAACATTTTATACTGTTTATCCCAGAAATAGTGGATTTTCCCCAAGTCCATTTAAAAACGGTCTATAGACTTTTCCTTTAGGAAGTCGTCCAAACCTTTTTTAAACTCCGCTAAGCTAACCGCAACAAATTCCAGATTTTAATTACTCGTTGAGTGAAGAAAAATTTTCTCCAATTTGTTTTAAATTTACTACATTGTAGGGAAGAGGAGAGGTGGGTTTATGGGGAAAGATAAAAAGCTCAATCTTTGTCATGTTTAGTTTCAATGGCAGTTATACAGGTTGGAGCTGAGAGTGATCCCAGAGGCAGGTACACAACAATTCAGTGGAGAGTATGACTAAACTGTATCATGTCCTCAAAATCTGGAGCACACAGAGCAGTATAAGCTTCCCTGCTGGCTGGATGTAAAATTGGAATAAAGTCTCTGGGCAGACACACCAAAACCATTCTGAGAAAATGAATGGGGGAGGCTGATATGTAGTATAATATCACTTTAATTTATTTGTTCCTCTCCAAGTGCACCAATATGTGACTCACTGAGCAAAAAGGTACCAAAAGTGGGGTTACAAATAACCAGGGCTTTTTTGAGGGGGTACTTGGGGGTACTGAGTACTGGCACCTTTTCCATTGTCTGCTAAAATTGACCCATGGTCCCCATGTTTTAATGAAAGAGCTCAGGCCCTACACACCAATTCTGCGCTGTCATAGATTCTGTGACTGGTTGCAGGATGATGCAGCTGAGATCCCTCTATCTTGTGGTATAACATATCCTGCTTTTGGTACCTTTTCACTCAATGGGTCACATATCACATATATGTAGAGACCCAGGGGCTCTGCTCTTCTCAGGAGCACAGAGATCTCAGGTGGCTCTGATAAAGGGAATGGGAAATGAGACTTGATATACTGCCTTTCTGAGGTTTTTGCAACCATGTTCAAAGCAGTTTACATATATTCAGGTACTTATTGTATGCAGATCTATGTCATGCATAATTACATAAGCACAATGCCATACTGGGACAGACCGAAGGTCCATCAAGCCCAGCATCCTGTTTCCAACAGTGGCCAATCCAGGTCACAAGTACCTGGCAAGATCCTAAAAAAGTACAATACATTTTATGCTGCTTATCCTGGAAATAAGCAGTGGATTTTCCCCAAGTCCATTTTAATAACGGTCTATGGACTTTTCCTTTAGGAAGCTGGCCAAACCTTTTTTAAACCCCGCTAAGCTAACTGCTTTTACTACATTCTTCTGAAAACCTGGCCTGTTTGTGGCACTCGAGGCCTGAAATCCTGCATCGTTTCTCTAGATTAAAACAAGTACCTCTTCAAATTGAATACAAGTGCCCACAAGTGTGTAGGTAGAAATATGAATGATTTTATGTGGAATATTTCTGGTAGTTTTTCCAGTGTCAATCCTGGCAGTTTAATGCCACTTTCTTCATCAGATACCTATAGCATGTTGCTGTATAGTAAGTAAGGAGTAGGGGCGGGGGTCCAAAAATGGTCAGTTTGTAAATATTTGAAATTGCAATACAAGTAGAGCACTTTGTGAGATCCTGCATTCCTCTGTGATTCTCAGGCCTAGAAGTGGCTGACAGGCAGAAGCCTGGTGGAACTATGAGTCCTTATGATTTATGCTGCCTGCCAGACCAGCATCCAGCAGCTCCAAAGTGAAGGTTTTCTATCTGAGTTCCCTTGGACATTGTGTCCTGTGGATTGATTAATTGTAGCACTTTCCTGCTTTGGGCACCAAAACAGAGACTACGAAGCAATTTCTCTTCTGAGCATCTAAATTCTAAGAGACAAGGGTAAACAAGCAAGAAAAGGGATCATTCTACCCACCTCCATCCCTGTTTTCCCCACTGGTGTTTAAGGACCTTATATTGAAAGCGAGTTTTATGTTTGTTGGCAGGTGGAGAATGCATAGCTCACTTATCATAGGCATTGCTATGGAGAACCAAAGAAGGGGTGGCAAATGTTATCCCCCCCCCCCCCCAAAAAAAAAAATAAATAAATAAATAAATAATTTGTCACTTCCTTGCCTCCCCAGTTTCATAAAGCACATTCATTCTTAATCCAGCATCGGCAGCTCTCCTCCCTCTTTGGTCCTTCCTGTCCTGCACAGTTCAGTCTGAACCACATGAAGGGCATAATAAGTACATAAATATTGCCATACTGGGACAAACCAAAGTTCCATCAAGCCCCTCATCCTGTTTCCAACAGTGACCAATCCAGGTCACAAATACCTGGCAAGATCCCAAAAAAGTACAAAACATTTTATGCTGCTTATCCCAGAAATAAGCAGTGGATTTTCCCCAAGTCCATTATAATAATGGTCTATGGCCTTTTCCTTTAAGAAGCCATCCAAATCTTTTTTTTTTTTAACCCCGCTAAGCTAACCACCTTTACCACATTCTCTGGCAACGAATTACACGTTGAGTGAAGAAAACGTTTCTCCAATTTGTTTTAAATTTACTACTTTGTAGCTTCATTGAATTCCCCCTAGTCCTAGTATTTTTGGAAACAGTAAACAAGCAATTCACATCTACCCGTTCCACTGCACTCATTATTTTATAGACCTCTATCATATCTCCCCTCAGCCGTCTTTTCTCCAAGCTGAACAGCCCTAGGTGCTTCAGCCTTTCCTCATAGGGAAGTTACATAGTAATATAGTAACATAGTAGATGACGGCAGAAAAAGACCTGCACGGTCCGTCCAGTCTGCCCAACAAGATAACTCATATGTGCTACGTTTTGTGTATACCTTACCTTGATTTGTACCTGTGCTCTTCAGGGCACAGACCGTATAAGTCTGCCCAGCACTATCCCCGCCTCCCAACCACCAGCCCCGCCTCCCACCACCAGCTCTGGCACAGACCGTATAGTCTGCCCAGCACTATCCCGGCCTCCCAACCACCAGCCCCGCCCCCTTTATCATTTTCGTCGCCTTTCTCTGCACCTGCAGTCTATAACAGGAAGCCTGGTAGGAGCCTTTTCAATAAAGAAATACAGGCACCTGCTTTCCTTTATGGAATACTTGTGTAAGCAGGTAAACAGCACTGAACATTTAAGTGTGAGCACCTACACCAGCCATAGAGCTACTCCAAACTGTGCATCTGCATGCGCACCGGGGCGTAGCCAGACCTCAACGGGAGGGGGGGTCAGAGCCCGAGGTGGGGGGCACTGTTTAGCCGCCGACCTCCCGCCGCCGCAACCGCAAACACCCCCGCCCCGCCGCCGCCGCATCAGGTATCTTGTCTGCTGGCGGGGGTCCCCAATCCCCGCCAGCCGAAGAGTCTTATTCAGCGCCGGTTGACTCTGGCACCTTCGTTGTGTGATCATCTGTTTCTGACGCCTTACGTCCTGCATGGGGGCTACATGCACGGTGCAGGATGTAAGGCATCATAAACAGATGATCACACAACGAAGGTGCCGGAGTCGACCGGCGCTGAAGAAGATTCTTTGGCTGGCAGGGATTGGGGACCCCCGCCAGCAAACAAGGTACCTGATGGGGCGGGGGGCGGGGGGCGGGTGGCAGTGGGGGGGGGTGTCAAATATAGAGGGGGCCAGGGCATAATCTGTGGGGGCCCATGCCCCCATGACCCCACGTAGCTACGCCCCTGATGCGCACGATAGCAAGCAAGCACTATTGAGAGACCTCCATCACACATCTCTAAAAAAAAGTCAACAAAAGCACTCGAAACTGCAGAACAACTCTTCAGAGCATACCTGGAAGAAGAAGTGGACAATAAACTGTCTTCCGGGCTTGTCCTTCCGGCACTACTTCTGGCTCACTTGGGAAAGAAAGAAAATAGGTAATTTAGCTCTGATGGGACCTGTTCGATAATAACGCCAGACTCACAGAAACAGAAGCCTACTCCTGCAGATCAGCAACGTGGCCGCGCCGGAGAAGAGGACTTCGGCTGGCGGGGGTTGGGGACCCCCATCAGCAAAGGTACCCGACGGCGGCGGCAGCAGGGGAGGGTTGGTGGCGGGAGGGGGGGTCGAAGGGGTTGGCGGCGGTGGGGCCAGGGCCAAATCTACAGGGGCCCATGCCCCCGTGGCCCCATACAGTTATGCACCTTGTCTTGGAGCACCCTTTTTTAGAATAGCGCAGATTCTTCCTGGTATCTAACGTTGGTCGCCATTTACTGAACCTGGCCCGAACCATGTAGTATAACATGCATGGACATTGATTTTATTACTGTTGTATAATCATCTCAAACAATTAGTACTAGCGGACTATACAATGAGTTATCAGATACTGCCCACTTCTGTTTCAGAAGAGCAGAACAAGGATACAAAGCGAGCAAACAGTGGAAGTTGGGGATGTGATTTGCAATTATTTATGTATGCCTTTATTGCTTTATTTTATTATAGTATAAGATGTGTTGTTATTGTTACCCCCTCCCCTAAACCACTCTGCATTTAGTAAAAGCTGGGTATAAGCGCTAGTTTAAATTCAATTATATTGGACAAGTCATGAGCCAGCATGTAAGCTCTGACAGTAATAAATTAGAAAATTAGGGCGAAAGAAAAACTTGGCTTATACACAAGTATGCACCATAATTGCTTTCGTTTTAATGGTGAATATTTTTTATGTGCATATCGGGTAGCGCTGCTCGTTGTTCTCTTATTTTAAGATCTGTGCAGGGAAGGCACCATGTCCATCATAATAATGTGAGCGCAAAAGGCATTCTGGGAATTACATTATAGTATTTAAACACCATCTTTGCAATATTGTTAAGATAAACGGTGATCACTGAGCTTGTTTTGGAATTTTTATAAAGCAAAGTGTGATTGGAAGCTTGCCTGGGTAAGCACGCTGTGAGTCAAATGGCTTTGAAAACAATGAAAATAAATCTTAGAGTCATAGAACATAGAAAGATAGTGCTGGAAGGATCTCAAGAGGTTCTTTAGTGCACCTGCCTGCCTCCTGGCTGAACACACATTATTTTAACCAGTCAAGGCACATTTATACGTAGCCTGCCTTTTAGATCACTTGTTCTAGTGCTTAACTACCCATATGCTTAGAAATTCTTCCTAATGTCTAGCCTCAGTATCCCCTGCTGAAATTCAAGCCCATCACATCATGTCTTTTCATAATGATAAATCAGAGGGAAAGTCTGTAGACGGAGCTAAAACAAATCTGGGATCAGTTCCAGTTCTCAAGGGTGGTATGGGTCTTCCGTAGACGAGGGAGAGAAGCAACAGTATTAAATCACAGGAGAGGAGTGGTTTAATGATTAGATCACTGTGCTTGATATCCACACATGCATTTATTTATTTATAGCATTTATATCCCACATTTCCCCACCCACGGGCAGGCCCAATGTGGCTTACAGTAATTTACAGAAATAATACATCAATTCTACAACAAACAGTCAACGACATTGTAGTGAAAGAGGCTAGAGAGTAATAGCAGAGGTGGGGAAATGCGGAAAGAGAAATTGAAGGGCGGGTCTTGAGCGTAAGCTTTTCCAAATAAGAAGGTCTTAAGATATTTTTTGAAGGTTGGATGATCAGGGGTAATTTTCACAAATTTAGGTAGACCATTCCATGGTTGTGCGCTAATATAGGAAAAGGTGGAGGCGTAGGTGGTTTTATACTTGAGGCCACTATAGATTGGGTAATGCAGATTTAAGTACAAGCGAGCTGATCTGTGAGAGTTTTGAGGTGGTAAGCTGACAAGGGTGTCCATATACGCAGGAGCTTCACCATAGAGAATTTTATGCACCAGAGCGCAAATTTAAAATTTGTATCCTTGTTCTGCTCTTCTGAAACAGAAGTGGGCAGTATCTGATAACTCATTGTATAGTCCGCTAGTACTAATTGTTTGAGATGATTATACAACAGTAATAAAATCAATGTCCATGCATGTTATACTACATGGTTCAAATCCCACTGCTGCTCTTTTTGATCTTGTGCAAGTAACTTAATGCTTCATTGTTTCAGGTACAAAATTAGATTACGAGCCCTCGATAGACAGGGAAGTACCTAAATAGGACCCACCTTGAACTATTACTGAAAAGGTTGTGCGCAGAATCCAAATAAAGGTCAACTTGATAAATCCTCCATGCACGGAGCTACCCGGTCCCAGAAGGGAGTTTTTTTGACCAGTCTTGGTTTTGAATTTACAACCCAAAGCAGTGATTCTGATTCTACCCATTTCAAACAGTGTTGCAAGTCCCATCATACATCAGATAGTGGTTAGGGTGGTGGACTTTGGTCCTGGGGAACTGTGGAACTGAGTTCGATTCCCACTTCAGGCACAGGCAGCTCCTTGTGACTCTGGGCAAGTCACTTAACCCTCCATTACCCCATGTAAGCCGCATTGAGCCTGCCATGAGTGGGAAAGCGCAGGGTACAAATGTAACAAAAATAAAATAGATACTATTGGAGATTCTACATGGAATGTTGCTACTCTTTGAGATTCTACATGGAATGTTGCTATTCCACTAGCAACATTCCAAGTAGAAGGCTGCGCAGGCTTCTGTTTCTGTGAGTCTGACGTCCTGTGCGGCCATATTGGTGATCTGCAAGGGCCGACTTCTACATGGAATGTTGCTAGTGGAATAGCAACATTCCATGTAGAATCTCAAATAGTAGCAACAGTGGAGGAGTGGCCTAGTGGTTAGGGTGGTGGACTTTGGTCCTGAGGAACTGAGTTCGATTCCCACGTCAGGCACAGGCACAGGCAGCTCCTTGTGACTCTGGGCAAGTCACTTAACCCTCCATTGCCCATGTAAGCCGCATTGAGCCTGCCATGAGTGGGAAAGTGCGGGGTACAAATGTAACAAAAAATTATCATTACCAGAAATCTTGAACTGGCCTAAAGCTTCCATCCTGGAACTGGGTACATTAGCAGCTCTGCATGCAGAAGCTACACACCAGCCTTGGAGAGTTTGAATCAGATCTATCCTGTGGTTATGGAGCAGATCACCAAAATGTGCTTTCTTTGCAGTAACAGGAGGAATATTCTAGGTCCCTGCTGCAGAATAGTACCAGTCTTCTAGTAGGAAGTATAAAAGTAAGTGCAGGAAGGTGTCAAGTGCCATCAGAGGAATCCAAAGATGTTGGAGGTATTGGAGTTGGGCTGCCTATCCTGGGACCATGGAATGAGAAGAGAAGGGCAAGGAGTGAAGTCCTATTCTCAGAGAGAAGAGAGTGAAGAGTCAAAGGGTTTCAGCCAAATCTTAGTTCAACATTCTTGATCCAACCAGAGGCCGACAGGTGAATATTGTACTGTAGTGCATGCTGTAGTCTGCAGGAGGACTTTGTTGCATAGGACTAGTATATATTATTTTCTCCCTTGCCTATGATGCTAACAGAACCCCTCATACCTGGCACTTTGGTGTGGCACCATTTTGACTGGGCTCTGGGCCTGCCAGCGCTCATGTTACAGCATGCACGCACTGAAACATGTATACCTTAGATGGAAGGAGAAATAGGGGTGACATAATACAGACATTCAAGACCTTTGTCGGAGATGGGAAGGTGGTAGAACTAGAGGACATGAATTGAGGTTGAAGGGGAGCAGACTCAGGACTAATGTCAGGAAGTATTTTTTCACGGAGAGGATGGTGGATATGGAATGCCCTCCCGGGGGGAGGTGGTGGAGATAAAAATGGTAATGGAATTCAAACATGCGTGGGATAAGCACAAAGGAATCCTGTTTAGAAGGAATGGTTCTGCGGAATCTTAGTGGAGATTGGGTGGCAACGCCGGTAATTGGGAATCAAAATGGGAGCTGGACAGACTTCTACAGTCTATGCCCTGATTGTGACTGAGTAGATAGGGATGGACTGGAGTGTAAATTTTAAGGGACTTCGACGTTAGCTCCAGACCTTAGTACAAGAACAGTACTGGGCAGACTTCTACGGTCTGTGCCCTGAGAAAGGCAAGGACAAATCAAACTCGGGTATACATATAAAGTATCACATACCATGTAAAATGAGTTTATCTTGTTGGGCAGACTGGATGGATCGTACAGGTTCTGCCGTCATTTACTATGTTATTATGTTACTATGCAATTGGTGCAAAATACGGCGGCATGGGTTAATACAGGAACGCAGCACTGTAAGCATTATTTCTATATTGATCTCATTGCATTGGTTGCCAATAGTGTGGAGAATTAAGTTCAAGATATTGGTAATGATCTATAAAGCTTTGCGTGCTGAATCCGTCAAATATATGACATCTATACTACAAAGTTATAAACCTATAAGATCATTAAGTTCTGAAGGAGAGAAGTAACCTTTACTTGTAAAATCTGCAGCATGGCATGATACTGTTGAAAGAACTGGAATTTGCCTTCTTAAACCTTAGAGTAATGGTATTAAGATCTCATAACCGATTTGACATCCTCTAATGCTCGAAAACACACAATTAACACATAAACTAACACTGATATGAATTCCAGTAAACTATTCATAACTATCTACTGTCTCACCCTAATCCAACACACACCCATAATTCCTAGTATAGAAAATAATAGTCCCACAATTCACAAACCATCCACACAACCCATACACAAAATGCCCACTCAAAAAATTAAAAATGACCACGAAAAATCTATTATCCACGGACACCAACAACAGGAAGAAATGAAAGAACTTAACAAATTCATACATCAAGAAGACAGACAACTGATAAAAATTACCATGACCTCGAACCCAACTGAACACCATCAACTAATACAAATAGGTTACATTAATGCAAGATCGGCAGTCAATAAAACCACAACAATAACTGACTGGATTACTGATGAACATCTTGATTTCCTACTCATTAGCGAAACTTGGATTCACGACTCCAAAGACCCAATAATTCTAGAGCTCTGCCCGCCTGGATACAAAATTACCCACTGGACAAGAGAAGGAAAAAGAGGAGGAGGCATAGCAATATGTCTATTAGATTATAAGCTCTTTGAGCAGGGACTGTCTCTCTTTGTTAAATTGTACAGCGCTGCGTAACCCTGGTAGCGCTCTAGAAATGTTAAGTAGTAGTAGTAGTAGCAATAATTTATAAATCCCAATTCACAGTCACAACAATCGCAGAATCTATGCTTCCTCAACTTGAAATTGCCTCAGTCAGAATCAACCATCCCAAACTACGTGATCACCTAAATCTAACCCTATTCTACAGACCCCTGGGCAACTGGCAAAACTCACAAACGCACTTTATGGACTTCATATCGAATACTTGCATTTCCACCCAAGACCTTCTCATAGCAGGAGACCTCAATCTTCATCTTGAAGACACTAACTCAAGCAATGTACACGAATGCAAGGAATTCCTCCAACTATGGGAGCTCCACTGGCCAAATATGCAGCCCACCCATAACAAAGGACACACATTAGACATTATTACCCACAAATTCTCAACAAAACCTAATCTTACACTTATAAACACAAAGTGGACAGCCACGCCATGGTCTGATCACTACAAAGCAAACCTCTCCCTCCGCTGGAGAACAAAAAAGACACAACAAAAACAAGAGAAACAAACCTATACTACGAGAGGCAAAGTAGACCCACCAACATTCTGGCAGCAATTTTATACTGACGAATGGATAACACCTACAGACTTGCCTCAATTTCTCCAAGAATGGGACAACAGATGCAATACAGTACTTGACAACATAGCACCACTTCAAACCAGAACCTCACATACAAAAAACTCAATACCATGGTTCAATGAAGAACTGAAAGAACTAAAAACACAAGTCAGAAGACTAGAATGAGGTTGTAACAAGAAAAAAGACGAACACATACTCAAAGACTAGAAACAGCAACAAAGAAAATACAAATACACTATCAGACAAACTAAAAGAACGTACTACAAAACCAAAATAGGACCAAACTACAAGGACACACACAAACTCTTCTCACTCGTAAACAAACTCCTAAACACTACACAGGTTACCTCTAACAATATAGACACTCCATCTGCAACCAATCTTGCGAATTACTTCAATGAAAAAAATTATAAGCTCCAACTCATGATACCCACCAACACAATTGAGTACACAAGTATCCTTGACTGTCTAGATCCAAAACCAGAAGAAAGTCCAGCAGATCGATCATGGACCAACTTTGACATGATAACGCCAGATGAACTCTCACGATGGCTTGGAAAATACGCCAAGTCGCAATGCAAATTAGATACTTGCCCCATTAGCCTAATAAGATCCGCCCCCAAACAATTCAGAAAAGACCTCACGAATCATGTAAACCACAGGCTTCAAAATGGTCTCTTTCCCACGGAGAAAGGAAACATCTTACTTACTCCGATACCAAAAGATGCTAAGAAAAGTACAATGGACCTAACCAATTATCGCCCAGCAGCATCTATCCCGCTCATAACCAAACTAATGGAGGGTATAGTGGCGAAACAACTCTCTGAATACCTAAAGAAACACTCAATTCTACATGAATCTCAATCAGGATTTCGGCCAAATCACAGCACCAAAACTGTACTAGTTTCCGCAATGAACTCATTCAAACAAGCAATTGCAACTGGAAATAACATATTCCTCCTACAATTCGACATGTCCAGTGCCTTCAACATGGTTAACCATGAAATACTACTACACATACTAGAATACTTCGGAGTAGGAGGTACAGTTCTCAAATGGTTCAAAGGATTCCTGACTACAAGATCATTCCAAGTAACAACGAACGCGGACATATCAACCCCATGGATACCTGAATGTGGAGTTCCTCAAGGTTTCCCCTTATCACCAACTCTCTTCAACCTAATGATGATACCTTTAGCTAAACTACTGGCCAACCAGAACCTTAATCCCTACATATACTCAGACGATGTCATGATCTACATCCCGTTCAAACACGATCTCAATGAAATCACCAACGAGATCAACCAAAGCCTACAAACCATACACTCCTGGGCGGATGCATTCCTGTTAAAACTCAACGCGGAAAAAACACAATGTCTTGTACTCACCTCACAACACAACAAAAACAACTACTCCACCATAACCACACCATACTGCTCCCTCCCCATTGCACAAAACCTAAAAATTCTCGGAGTTACCATTGACCGAAACCTCACACTCAATGCCCACGTGAAGAACACAACAAAAAAGATGTTCCACTCCATGTGGAAACTCAAAAGAGTAAAATCTTTCTTCCCGAGATACATATTCCGTACCTTAGTACAGTTAATGGTAATAAGTCATCTGGACTACTGCAACGCACTGTACACTGGCTGCAAAGAACAAAATATTAAAAAACTCCAAACAGCTCAGAATACAGCCGCCAGACTCATATTTGGAAAAAACAAATACGAAAGTGCAAAACCCTTAAGAGAGAAATTTCATTGGCTCCCACTCAAGGAATGCATTGCGTTCAAAATCTGCACGATTGTACACAAAATCATTCACGCAGACGCCCCAATCTACATGCTAAACCTTGCGGACCTGCCTCCCAGGAACGCCATAAGATCATCCCGCAAATTTCTCAACCTGCACTTCCCCAGCTGTAAAGGACTAAAATACAAGCTGATACACGCCACCACCTTCTCTTACATGAGTACACAGCTGTGGAATGCATTGTCTACAGCCCTGAAAGCAATTGACGAAATAACTAGCTTCCGCAAATCTTTGAAGACTCATCTCTTCAACAAGGCCAACTAAGAGAACCCACAGCCTCACAACATTACCTCACCAATATTCCCAATTATTACAACATTACCTCACCAATATTCCCAATTATTAAAGTCCACCTTCCATACCATCCGAATAACACCTTCCTTCTTTCTTCCTTTACTTAATCTCTGTACAATACCACGTGTTTTTGTTATCATGAAATGACTATACTACTACTACTACTTAGCATTTCTATAGCGCTGCCAGGGTTACGCAGCGCTGTACAAGTTTAAACACGGGGAGGGACAGTCCCTGCTCAAGAGAGCTTACAATCTAACGGTAACAGACTACGTAGTCAGTGTAGGTAACAGGAATGGGGAAGGTGTTAGGCGCCAAAAGCAAGGGAGAAGAGATGGGCCTTGAGTAAGGACTTGAAGATGGGCAGGGAGGGCACATGGCGTATGGGCTCGGGAAGTCTGTTCTAGGCATAAGGTGATGCGAGGCAGAAGGGGCGGAGTCTGGAGTTAGCGGTGGTGGAGAAGGGTACAGATAGGAGTGATTTGTCCTGAGAGCGGAGGTTACGGGTGGGAACATACGGGGAGAGGAGGGTAGAGAGGTAATGTAAGCCACATTGAGCCTGCAAATAGGTGGGGAAAATGTGGGATACAAATGCAATAAATAAATAAATAAATAAATAAATAAATAAATACGTACCATCTGTGAAATCAGTCCAACTGTCAGGCAAACCTGAAGGTATGCTTTCAGTTGCTGGGCCAAATTTCATAATTTAGGTAGCATCATGTCTTTTAGAAAAAAAATTGAAGGCATATCTATTTTTTCCAATTCTTTATACTACCATGAATATCCTTGGAGACTGAAGTTTATATATATATTTATTTATTTTTGTTACATTTGTACCCCACGCTTTCCCACTCACGGGAGGCTCAATGCAGCTTACATATTGTATACAGGATATACCATAGAATTTGGGAACATAGATTCATTAAGACAGGAGTGTTTACTTTTTTCATGTGACCTGAACTGACCACTGCTGGAAGCAGGATACTGGGCAAGATGGACCATTGGTGTAACCCAGTATGGCTATTCTTATATTGTTATGATGTTTGATTTGTGAACTATTGTTTTTTAGATAGGTGCATTATAAACATTTTTTAATTAATTAAAAATTTCCATTTAGTTCAGAGGCTTCTAGCTAATTCTATTTCTCACATTTCCATCTTTATACCATGATCCCTTGTCCTTCAGTTTCTTTGGTAATTTAATTAATACATGCCTTTCAAATGGGAATATCACTTGATCTTCCTACTTCTACTCTAAGGCAATATATAAAGATGACAAAAAGAATCAAGTCATTCAGATTTAAAAGACATAAACTCAATTGTCTTTTCTTGCTGATTCTCTCAATTTCCTAACTCTTTTCCCTATTTTCCTGATTTAAAAAAAAGAGAACCGGTTGATGTAGTGTATCTAGATATTCAGAAGGCTTTTGACAAGAGTTCCTCATGACATTCTCCTGAGAAAATTAAAGATTCATGGGAGTAGTGTATCTCCATAGCATTAGTTAAATTTGACAGGTGACATGCTCACTTCTGGGTTCCAGCCAATCAGAAGCGTGGGCTATGCCCACTCCCCATCCCTTTTAATGATATCACCACTCAAGCCATGGGAAGCCACTGGAGGGGCTTGGTTGCATGGGAGAGGCTATGATCAGAGGAATATCATTGGGAGGGAGAGATTCTGATCAGGGGGGTCCTTGGGTGGAACCTGAGAGGCGGCAGTAAATAAGTAAAACCTTTTACTGCACCTTATTGGCTCCCCCCAATGTGATTCCATGCTAGGACATGCATGTGTAGATATGCAGAATAGCTGCCTTACACACGTAGGTGCCATCATCTACACATATAGGTTGCTATTTAACAATCTACATTTGCAGATGTTGATGCCGACTTAAGTAAGCCCCTATCTTTTGCCATTATTTTTTCCACTTTTTAAGAATGACTCCTTGTGCATGTGTATCCCTGCCTGACGTACATGTTTGTTCCGGCCGGCACCCACACCTGTAGTCCTGCTTATATTTTAGAACTAGATTTTCAGCGGCAGATCTTGTTCTAAAATACTACCAGAATTATACACACTTGTCAATTCCTGTTTCTCGGCGGGGGGGGGGGGGGTCCTAAAATTGCCTCAAGTACATTGTTCAAGCTTTGTTTTATGGTTTGCTGATGTCAGCAGAATACCACAGAGATCTATTATGGATAGAAAGCCATCGTTCTTTTCAGAGTCGTGTGGATAGCAAAAAAGCGTCAAGGGAAAAAAAAAATCAAAATCCGACATAATGTTGCTGCAGAAAAGAACTGCAGCATATCATGAGAATGACATGGTCAAGATTATCATCCTTTTGTGATGTGGATAAAATCAGAGCGTCAGATGTAATTGGACTAACTCACCTGTTTTCTATTTGTATAACACTGATTATGTATGCAGACCTGAACATAATGAACAGAGAAAAGTCAATACAGATATACAATGAATGATTACTACAAATCATAGAGGTACAATGGGAACAGCAGTTCTCTGCTTTGAAGCGTTTATAAGCTGGAAAACAAAAAAAGGGAGATAACAGCCTCAAAAATTGAGCTGTTAGGTCACAAACCTGGTGAGTTTCATGGATACATCCTGAAGAAATGCATCTTTATTGATTGTAGTATTGCTGACTTTTTAGAGACTCAGCAGAAAAATGGTCATTTTTTATCCCAGACAAAAGACAGGTCTTCTGAGCCATCATCAGGCTCTTTACACAAGTGAACAGTACTCAAGACAACATAGCCATACACACCATGTTACTACTACTACTACTACTATTTAGCATTTCTATAGCGCTACAAGGCGTACGCAGTGCTGCACAAACATAGAAGAAAGACAGTCCCTGCTCAAAGAGCTTACAATCTAATAGACAAAAAATAAAGTAAGCAAATCAAATCAATTAATGTGTACAGGAAGGAGGAGAGGATGGTAGGTGGAGGCGAGTGGCTACAAGTGGTTACGAGTCAAAAGCAATGTTAAAGAGGTGGGCTTTCAGTCTAGATTTAAAGGTGGCCAAGGATGGGGCAAGTCGTAGGGGCTCAGGAAGTTTATTCCAGGCGTAGGGTGCAGCGAGACAGAAGGCGCAAAGTCTGGAGTTGGCAGTAGTGGAGAAGGGAACAGATAAGAAGGATTTATCCATGGAGCGGAGTGCACGGGAAGGGGTGTAGGGAAGGACGAGTGTGGAGAGATACTGGGGAACAGCAGAGTGGGTACATTTATAGGTTAGTAGAAGAAGTTTGAACAGGATGTGAAAACGGATAGGGAGCCAGTGAAGCGACTTGAGGAGAGGGGTAGTATGAGTAAAGCGACCCTGGCAGAAGACTGGCTTACAACATTATTCAAATTCAGGTGTAGTAAGTGTGTTAATTGCAACATTAGCACATGGCCATTAATACAAACAATGGAAAATCAGCCATTTTAATGGCTGTGGTAAAAATGGCCCTTAGTGCACAGGAAAAACCCTCTCAAGGGCGTGCTAAGGCCAGTTTCTGCCGCAGCTTAGTTAAAGGGCCCCTAAATATAATTTACTCACCGGGAAACCACTATTTTCAACCCAGATGAAAATAGTGGTTTCCCGGTGAGTAAATTATATTTAGGGGCCCTTTAACTAAGCTGCGGCAGAAACTGGCCTTAGCACGCCCTTGAGAGGGTTTTTCCTGTGCACTAAGGGCCATGTTCTTTGTAAGTGCCCTTTAAATTGATGGTGACTCCTAGTGACCCTTGTGACTGGCTTTCTCCAAGATGACCTATCATCAATTGCTTCCCAAATCTGCTGCAAGATTCCTTGATCCCATTCACTCCCCTGATTTTCTTTTTTCTGTTTTACCAATTTCTTGCGCTTTACCAACATCAACATCTTTTGCTATTCCATTGTTTGCTGGCATCGTGTTCCAGAACATGTCAATTTCTGCACAGTATCATGACCTCCAGAGAACAAATACATTTTATTTGACCCAAGATTGATGAATTCACTCTAGTGTCCGTGGAATCTACAATAATTCTCTGTGTGTGTCTCAATCCTCTTCTTTATAGTTTATTGTTAAAATTTATGCTTTGACTAAAGTCATAATTTTTTTCTAATGCCAACTCTGAGCTGGTGTAGGGTTAAGGCACTATTTGGCCCATACGATCAGAGCACAGTGCAGTGGTATTCCCTGCGTGCTTGCGCCTGACACCCTCTGATCACGGGTGCTGTGTAAATGCGTGCTAGTCCAGCCCTAGTGGCCTCTAGCGCCCACATTTTTGATCATCTGACTGTCAGTCTGTTGTTCTTAAAAACAAACGGACCTGATTCAATCCAGCTTAAAAAAATAAGAACATGGTATCCGTTTGAAAGAAAAATAATAAGAAAAAAGAAAACAAATGGCTATTTTTTTTCTTTCCTGTGAGAAAAAAAAAAACAAAGCTGTGCACGTTCCTCCACAGCTGTAGGGGACAGTGTCGGGGTTTTTTGATCTCACTTCCCATCACATGATTCTATCCAAGATGGCGACCAGCAGTAGAAACAGGAAATGACATAGCGCATCCTATGGTGCCCGCTATCTTGGAAAAGGGACCGTGGCTATGACATCACTTCCTGTGATATCACTAAAAGGGATGGGGTTTGGGGCGAGGCTATTAAAATAGGGACAAGGGTTTGGACTAGAGTTATGCAACTAAAGGGGTTAGGGGCAGGTTATACAAAAGGGGCAGGTTATGATGTCACGTGCAGTGATGTCATCAAATGGGTGGGACTTGCAAGGGACTGAACAGTGCTTGACAAAATGGATGGGGCTTGGGGTGTGTCCTCAATTCTGATTTGTTGTTGGGACTGGAAGTGGGTGTGGCCACCTATCAAACATATGCACATTAGCTTTGATGACAGGAGTTGAGATACAGTACTATTATTCAATCATGTTGAAGACAATCAAAGAGGATCTTAATAGGTGGAGATACCTAAGGGGTCCTTTTCCTAAGGTGCACCAATGATTAGCACATGCTAAATGATAAGGTGCCAATAGAAATATAATGAGATTCTTATCATTTAGTGCATGCTAATCATTAGCGTGTGCTAAATCCATTAGCACACCTTAGGAAAAGGACCCCTAAGTCCTTAAATAATATGATGAATGTTACACAATGAATATAGGCCCTACATTATTGTACTTGTTCATGAGCATTCCATGTATAATAGCAGATTTTGATTTTTGAAGATCTTAATTAGTATATTGCTAATTTTTTATGGACGGAGAAAAAGCCTCAGATAGCACTGAAGATTTTAATGCTGTCTTTACAGAATGCGCTAAATGTTAGAGATGCCATTGCATTCGTATGGGTGTCTCTAACGTTTAGCGCGTGCCCAATTTTAGCGCACACTAAAAATGTGAGTGCACCTTAGTAAAAGACCCCCTAAGTAAATAAATAGATAGAAACTCTGAATGTTGAGCATCTGATTCTCATAACGATATAAGTTTTAGTGGCCCTTTACCCGGAGAAAAAAATGCATGAATATAACTCATGCTAGGGTGTCCTATAACCAGAACCTCCAAATAACATAGTGATTACGATTTATAACAAAGTACTACTCGACTATTCCGTTATTATACTTCCTCTGTGCATAGGTGCCGACTCCGTGGGTGCTGTGGGTGCTCGAGCACCCCCAATATTTCACCCACCGGAAGTTCGTTCACCCACCAGAAGTGTGTTCCCTCCCTCCCTCCGCCCTTCGAGTTCCAGGCCCCCTCCCTCCGAATTTTAAAAGTCATCAAAGCTATTTTACCTCGTCGGGGTCAGGCCGGCAGCAGCGGTAAAAAGCATGCAAGGCTCGGTGCTTAGTTGTTTTCCCTTCTCTCTCTCTCAGCTCTAGCCCCGCCCTCATTTCCTGTTTCCGCAAGGGTGGGGCCAGAGCTGAGAGAGAGAGAAGGGAAAACAACTAAGCACCGAGCTGTGCCTGCATGCTTTTTACCGCTGCTGCTGCCCTAACCCCGAGGTAAGATAGATTACTTTTAAAATTCGGAGGGAGGGGGCCTGGAACTCGAAGGGAGGGAGGGGGGGACCCTGGAGCTCAAAAGGAGGGGGACCCTGGAACTCAAAGGGAGGGAGGGAGGGAGGTAGGGGAGACCCTGGAACTCAAAGGGAGGGAGGGAGGGGGGACCAGTGTTGCCAGGTGGGCGGTTTTACCGCCCAATTGGGCGGTTTTCCGCGACCCGCCGCGGGAAATTTTTGCCTGCGGCGGGTTGCGTTTTTTTGGGCTGCTTTTTGGGCTTCAGGGCGGTTTTTTGGGCTGCTTTTTCGGCCGCAGGGGGCGGGGTTAGTGATGTTTTTGGGTGGGGTTAGTGATGTAGGAGGCGGGGCCGATGATGTGGGAGGCGGGGCCGATGACGGGGGAGGCGGGGCCGGTGACGGCGGGGCGGGGTTGATGACGGTGGGGGCGGGGGTGATGACGCGGGGGTGGGGGTGTCAGGGGCGGGGTTTGAGTTTGGGCGGGTTTTTGTGCTGGATTGGGTGGGAAAAAAATTTTCCACCTGGCAACACTGGGGGGGACCCTGGAACTCAAAGGGAGGGGGACCCTGGAACTCAGAGAGAGGGAGGGAGGGGGGACCCTGGAACTCGGAGGGAAGGAGGGAGGGGGGCCTGGAACTCAGAGGGAGGTGGAGGGGGAGGGGGACAGGGGGGGAGGGGGAATGCACCACCTGTAAAAAAAAAAAAAATCAGCACCCCCAATCATTTTGAAAAGTTGGCTCCTATGCCTCTGTGTACATCCGGTATCCTGCACAAGACGGTATGTTTGAAAAGAAACGTGAGATAAAATTAAAAAAAAGCTGCCAACCATCAAGAACGACAACGTGAACGCAGCAGCTTGTGCTTTGTTTTGAGCCTGCGCAGAATGACGGCCGTGCGGGTGGGGGGGGGGGGGGGGAAACAGAGACTAACCCCAGCGGCTTCAACGTTGCGACGTCATGCCGCCTCCTGCTCTCAATCGAACCTCCTTGGTGCGTTGCTTTGCTCTCTTCTGACGCGCCAACTTCCTGTTTCCGGCGAGGCGGGACGCCGGCGGCGCAGATGGAGAAAAGTTTGGTGTCATAGGAGAGAGACGGGGGCATCGGAGAAGGAAAGCTGTGGGATTGTTGGTGGGCGACCTCAGGTATGAGTTTGACAGGGGGGGAGACGTGGTTTTAATGCACAATTTGGGGAGCTCACTACTACTACTACTACTTAGCATTTCTATAGCGCTGCCAGGGTTACGCAGCGCTGTACAAGTTTAAACATGGGGAAGGACAGTCCCTGCTCAAGAGAGCTTACAATCCAGCTCACTGTGTAGAAAGGGGTTTGGCACACAAGCTAACTTCGTGCAAAGCCTCAGGTATGAGTTTGACAGGGGGGGGGGGGGGGGAAGTGCAGGAGCCCAGACAAGGAGGAGGAGAGTGGAAGCCAGTGAGAGAGATGGGGAGACGTGGTTTTAATGCACAATTTTCTGAGCTCACTGTGTAGAAAGGGGTTTGGCACACAAGCTAACTTCGTGCAAAGCCTTGGGTTGGACACCAGCGCGCAGTATATTGAAAATAACGGTAGCCAAGCGAATTCACTGTTTAGCACCGGTGCATGGACGTGTATTGAACACAATTCTGGGGCTTTAATGCCTAGAAAACCAAAATATGAAAGGGCAACACCACTACTAAAGAAACTACACTGGCTTCCACTTAAGGAACGCGTCAATTTCAAGGTGTGCACACTAGTCCACAAGATCATTCATGGTGAAGCCCCTGCCTATATGTCCGAGTTGATAGACCTACCAACCAGAAATGCAAAAAGATCATCCAGAACATACCTCGACCTCCACTTCCCTAACTGCAAGGGCGTGAAATACAAGACGCTACACGCGTCAACCTTTTCTCACACCAGCACGCAGCTTTGGAATACACTGCCGCGCAACTTAAGAACGATTTACGAACAAGCCTCCTTCCGCAAATTATTGAAGGCCCCTCTGTTTGAAACAATTTATGGCAAGAGCCAAAACACATAGAGTCCGCACTCACTAATCATCAATGCATCATACATCCACTTCTAACCCTCATCCCCCGTAATTCCACATCATTCATACATTTACTCACAGGAATATGTACACCATATGTCTCTGTGTCTTATTACTGCCCTTTAAGCTCCCCATTGTCTCTTTCCAACGTTTCAATGTTGATGTCCCATTGTTATATTCTTAATTGATACTTCGATGGTCTCACATAACTTGTACAATGTAACCCATAACCAAGTTGTTAACAAATGTATTTCCATTATTCATATCTTATTGTAAGCCACACTGAGTCCGCAAAGAGGTGGGAAAATGTGGGATACAAATGCAATAAATAAATAAATACTACTACTACTACTACTATTAAGCATTTCTATAGCGCTACAAGGCGTACACAGCGCTGCACAAACATAGAAGAAGGACAGTCCCTGCTCAAAGAGCTCAAAGTGGCATAGAGGAACCACACAGCTGCATTACCCCTGACAGATGTTTATGAATGGGACACACCGAACACTAAAATTTCACTAAATTCAGTTGAGAGGTGTGGTAGCCGTGTTTGTCCACTCTTAAAGGTTATCAATAGAAATCAAACAAAATAAAACATGGAAAAGAAAATAAGATGAGACCTTTTTTTATTGGACATAACTTAATACATTTCTTGATTAGCTTTCCAAAGTTCCTCTTGCTGACCTTTAAATGCATCCACTCTATGACCCCTCACTACCTCTCCCTACACTCCTCCCCGTGAACTCCGCTCTCTGAACAAATCTCTCTTATCGTCCCCCTTCTCCTCCACCGCTAACCCCAGACTTCGTTCCTTTTGTCTTGCGGCACCTTATGCCTGGAACCGACTTCCTGAGCCCATACGTCTACCTCCATCTCCACCTGTTTTTAAATCTGTGCTGAAAACCCACCTTTTCACTACTGCCTTTGGCTCCTAACCCTACTCATTTGCCCTCCTTCTCTCCTGTTCCTCTTTACCAGTAATTCCCTTGCCCGTAAATGTCTTGTCTGTCTGTTTTTACCTAGATTGTAAGCTCTTTGAGCAGGGACTGTCTCTGTGTGTCTCATGTTCAGTGCTGCGTACGCCTGGTAGCGCTATACAAATGTTAGTAGTAGTAAAATTTACTGCTCAACAAAGCACACCTAAATATGTAGTTGTTTGACCATAAATTTAGGATAAATTTGATTGTCCCCTATCAAAAAGCTGTATGTTACACATCAGTCCCAGATTTATCACTTGTCATACAACAAAACATATATATATATAGTCAAATGTTTTAGTGTCACCTCAGTAACAACAACACAAAATCTGTCCACTGAAGCAACACAAAAACCTGCAAATATGCTATTCAGAAACTGTATAGCACAAGCTTTTCCTTCTGTGACCGCCGTCGAGAATGTTACCCTGCCAGCTGTCTTTGAGGCTCCTATTCGCCCAGATATCGCAAATTTTATCCAGAAAAATTTATGCAAGAATAACAGGCAGCCCTAATTTGTGAGTGAACTAGTAGAATACTAAACCAGTTCTGAATCCTGGGGCACTGGGCGTGCTGTTGCTCGTATCCCCCAAGTGTGTGGTGGTGGTACTCATCACTCTGGCTAAAGTGCTTTTGGAAATATGTGTCGTGGAGGTCGTATGTTTGCCCCAACCAAAACGTTGAGGCGCTGGCACCGCCGTGTGAACGCAACCCAGAAGTGTTATGTCATTTGCTCTGCCGTGGCAGCGTCAGCCCCTCCCAGCACTGGATATGTCCAAGGGTCACCGCATTGAACAGATCCAAGAAGTTTCTCTAGTGGTTGAAGATAAAGTAGAGAATTACAGAAAGACCAAGGAGGCAGTGCTATTTCTAAAGAAGCTGAAAGCATGGAATGACATTAAAAAATGTCTATGCCGCTCAGCGTATGCATGCTGGTAAGGGTAAAATAAGGAACCGTCATCGTATTCAGCACATAGGACCGTACATCATATACAGTGAGGACCATGGTGGTATCAAGGCTTTTAGAAAAATTCCAGGCATTAGTTTTCTTAATGTAAACAAACTGAATCTCTTGAGATTGGCTCCAGGAGGACATGTTGGACGTTTCTGTATCTGGACAGAAAGTTCTTTCCACAATCTGGATGACTTGTATGGCACCTGGCGCGAAGCTGCCACGCCGAAATCCAACTACAACCTTTCTGTGCACAAGATGACAAACACTTGATTGAAGAGTCAAGAGATCCAAAAGGCTTTGTGTGCTCCAAACAAGAAGATTTGACACAGACTTCTGAAGAAGAACCTACTGAAGAACTTGAGGGTTATGTTGAAACTGAACCCATATGCCGAGGCTGTCCACCGCCCTGCCATCCTGCGTCGTGCTCAGAACCTGAAGCGTAAGGAATAGAAGACCGCCAAATACGTCTTTGACAGTCTCTCCTGTTAAGAGGGTTTTAAGGTGAAATTACTAATAAGTATGTGAAAAAGAAACTTTATAGCAAACAGAATCTATGGACACCAGACTTGCCACATTTTCAGTTGTTATTGGGAGTTTTGGGGAAGCAGAAATTGAATCTCAAGATTGCTGGCACTGATGGTTGTAAAGGAAACACAGACTTACTGTCTACACCAAATATTTTTGTGACACTGGTGGAGAACCACTGGGCCCTTCAGATCATTCTGCTTTGGCCCCCAAATTTGTACCTGAGGCAACCTAACTTGCCCAGGATTACAAGTAGCTAGTGAGATTTTTTACCTTAGTTTCTGTTGAGAATTGGGGGGTCCCGAGCCCCCCCAGGAAGGCTAGAGTGACCTTAATCTGACTCCATCTCTAAATAACACTAGTACTGGGGTAATCAGGGAGTTATTGCCTCTAAGGGAGAAGTTAGGTCTAAGGAAAAGATACCAGCCTTATGACAAACTGGATTTAGATTACAAGTTATACAATGCATTTATACTTACAGCCTTTGATCATTAAGTGAAGCCCACAAATCATCATTTGGAATGAGGAGTTTATTTGCCAAGGTATAAGTCAAATCAGTGATTGACAACAGGCATGTACAATCAATTAATTATAGGAATATAATAAGCTGCAAACAGGTGTTAATTATTTGCTAATCTTTTATAATTTCTTTTTACCAATTAGAGGTTTTACAAGGGAAAGCAATTAGGTAATTTGTTAATTCTGCTGGACACATTGGTTTCCCTTGGAGAGAGAGTGCCAACCCTTGTCTCTCTAACTCAAACCAGGAAATACCCGGATTTTTATAGGTGCCCTCAGGATATGGGTAATATGACAGTAGATATACCTGATTGGGTCTATGCTAATGTCAAGGTTGTCACTGATTGGCTCATGCTAATGAGTAGCTTCTATCTTGCTAACATGGTTTTGTCTTTAGCTCGCTTGACCACAAATCTTAAGCAAGACCCTGCATCCAGCTACACCTTTCCTTTCTCACACCATGGCTGACCACAATCCTGCTCACAGGAAAGTCTCATTTCTCAACTTGTTTTTCTAACTTACATTAGAGAAAATTCCACTTTGTAACAGATACGGGCTTCCATTTTGTGTTGAAATCCTCCATTTAGTTTCCATATCTATTAACTTAACTTTTAGGCCTCAATCTGGGCTACAAACTAGGTCATACTTTTCCAGTAAGCTCCCAGTTATGTCAGCCATCAGATTTCTGACTCAGCCAAGGTCTGTAATGGCCTGAGCTCTATGACTGGGCCCTCCACCATTCCAGTGGGGAGGTCTCTGGCTGTACCATAATTATACATTCCCCACTTGTCACCCCCTCTGGGGAGGGGTGACACAAAGCTCGTCAAGCTTGTCATCATCCATTCCAGAAGGTGGCAAGCTATCAAACTAGAGGGGGAGTTTTGGTCTTACAAATTGCTAGAAAGTATGGTGCAAGATAGGAAACTTCATTCTCAGGTGATATATTATTTGGGCATATGGAATTCCCTTTATATTTCCCAATCCCTTTGGGCCTTAATCCTGATGTCATCTCTCTTGAGACTTACTCAAACCTGTAGTGTGAGAGGTTTTATGAATGGGACAAATCCATGAGTTCATCTACAAAATCTCATGAAGTATAGGTATGTGGGTAATAGCAATTTCCATATCATCAAGCTGATCAATCCATAGACTGGTGGGTTGTGTCCATCTACCAGCAGGTGGAGATAGAGAGCAAACTTTTGCCTCCCTATATGTGGTCATGTGCTGCCGGAAACTCCTCAGTATGTTCTCTATCTCAGCAGGTGGTGGTCACACACAGCAGCAGCTCTGGCTAGGCCTCCAAGCCTAATCCTTAGGTTTTGTTGAGGCCTGGGGTTGAGGGCTCTTTTGAGCAAGTGCAAACCTGGTGGTGCCAGGTCCCTCCTTTTCTCCCCCCTCCCGCTGGCTCCGTTTAAAAAAAAAAAAATTTTAAACGTCCTTAAAGGCGTTTATTTCGACGTTTATTTAAACGTTCATTGCAGCTACTCACTGGGACACCAGTTCGTTACAGCTCGGAGCGGCAAGCAGGTAATTTTTACCTTTTTATAGCGGGCAGGGGGTTCCCCGATTCTTCTCCTCGTGGCATATGGCGTCGGAGGGCGAGGGCGCAAAGGGTCGCTCCCCGGATCGCTTGAGCGCTTCTAGAGGGGATGCGGGGTTCTTACAGCCTGATTCGCCCTTGTTGGGTGACAGTTTCGTGACCGATGAATGTTCCGGTCCTTCCTCCGGCGTGGCGGTTTTTCCCGCCATAAACGCCCATCCCCCGCTCCTCGCCTCCGCCATCTTGGCCGGCCACGCGGCTCGGACGGCTTCTTCGGGGCCGCCCTTGAGGTTGGAGACATTAATGCCATGAACGCCCTTAATTTGGGCGAGGGCACAAAGCGGCTAAAGTAAGCGCCGCTCTTCCCGCGCGGCTCCTTCGCGGAGTGTCGCGCCGGACGCCATTTTGGATGCGCAGCATGTTTCTCCCCCGCTCTTGCGAGCGCTGGTTGAGGGTGCGTCTAGGGCTGTTGCCCAGGCTGCGGAAGTGCACAGTCTGGGGGGTTTCTCCCCCGAGTTTGTTTTGCTGCTGCATCAGGCTTTCCTCATGCACAACGCTGCCCCTGCTCCCTCTTCTGATAAAGAGGTTGAGGTTCCCAGAGGTAAACGCCCTCGGGTTGATTTCCAGGCCTTGGAGGACTGTGTCTCCTCCGATGTAGATGAGGGCAGCGTGTCTGAGGTCTCCCAACGGTCCTTTGCGGATTCCTTGGAGGAGACGGATCCCCGCTCGGATGGAGCGGATGACCCCTCTGCAGCGCGTTTAGCCCAGAGGATTTGCCCAACCTGTTAGTGCAGGCCATGGGCATTTTGAAGATTTCATCTCCGGAGGACGTCTCTCCCTCAGCCCCTGTTGGCTCTGCCATTATGCTGGGGACGAAGCGCCCGCCTAGAACCTTCCACGTGCATGATGCCATGCACACCTTAATTTCGGCTCAATGGGATGTCCCGAAAGCGAGCCTCAAGGTGGCTAGGGCTATGTCCCGCCTCTATCCTTTACCTGAAAGTGAACGTGAGGCCTATCTGTGGCCTACTGTGGATTCTTTAATCACTGTGGTGACTAAGAAAACGGCTTTGCCGGTGGAAGGTGGCACGGCCCTAAAGGACGCCCAAGACAGAAGATTGGAGGCGGCCTTAAGGTCGTCCTTTGAGGCAACTGCTTTAAGTTTGCAGGCCTCGGTTTGCGGTTCCTATGTGGCCAGGGCGTGCCTGACTATGGTGCAGCGGGCTTCCCCCTCGGATCATTCCTTGAGGGTTGATTGGCCGGCCCTGGAATCGGGCCTAGCCTATTTGGCAGACTTGCTGTATGATGTCTTGAGAGCCTCAGCTAAAGGCATTGCTCAGACAGTCTCTGCGCGGCGGTGGCTTTGGCTGAAACATTGGTCTGCTGACCACGCCTCTAAATCCCGCCTGGCTAGATTGCCTTTTAAAGGCAAGCTGCTCTTTGGGGTCGAGCTGGACAAAATCGTGACCGATCTCGGCACGTCTAAGGGCAGAAGTTACCAGAGGTCAGGGCTCGGGCTAGTACTCGTCCCGGTACCTCCAGAGGACGGTTTCAGGAAGCCCGTCGGTACCGCCCGGGCAGGTCGGGCTCCTCTGCCCCCTCTTCCTTCAAGAGGTTTTTCTCCCCCAAGCAGCATTCATTTCGCAGAGACCGCCGTCCCGGAGGTGCTCCCTCCGGTCCTCCCCCAGGGTCTCGTACCCAGTGACGGGGCCTTGGTCCACGCCCCAGTGCAGATTGGAGGACGGCTGTCCTCGTTTCTGGGTGAGCGGACCACAGTAACTTCACAAGCTTGGGTGCTGGAAGTCATCGGAGACGGCTGCAAGCTAGAGTTCTGCCGACCCTTAAGAGACGGGTTTGTACTCTCTCCCTGCAAGTCTCCGGTCAAAGCTGTGGCAGTGCAGCAGACCTTGGACAACCTGATCCGCCTGGGTGCGGTCGTTCCGGTGCCAAAAAATCAGATTGGCAAGGGACGTTACTCCATTTACTTAGTGGTACCAAAGAAAGGAGATTCTGTCCGGCCTATCCTCGACCTCAAAGGGGTCAATCGGGCCTTGAAAGTGGAGACTCTCCGCTCTGTTATAGCGGCAGTGAAGGCAGGAGAGTTCTTGGCTTCCTTGGGCATCTAGGAAGCGTACCTGCATATTCCCATCTGGCCTCCTCTCCAACGCTTTCTGCGTTTTACAGTCCTGAGACGACACTTCCAGTTCAGAGCCCTCCCTTTCGGGTTGGCTACTGCTCCGCGGACCTTTTCCAAAGTAATGGGGGTCATAGCGGCCTTCCTGCTAAAGGAAGAAGTACAAGTCCATCCTTATCTGGACGACTGGTTGATCCGAGCCCCCTCTTATGCAGAGTGCGGCAAGCTATGGACCGGGTAGTTGCTCTTTTGAGCTCCCTAGGATGGATCATCAACTGGAAGAAGAGCCAGCTGCGCCCGACTCAGTCCCTGGAGTATCTGGGAGTTCGATTCGACACCCAAGTGGGCAGAGTGTTCCTGCCAGACAATCGGATTGTCAAGCTTCAGGCTCAGGTGGACTAGTTCCTAGTAGCCTCTCCTATTCGGGCTTCGGACTACGTGCAGCTGTTGGGCTCTATGACGGCCACGATGGAAGTAGTGCCCTGAGCCAGGGCTCATATGAGACCACTACAGCTATCTCTGCTGTTGTGCTGGACTCCGATGTCGGAGGATTATGCTGTGCGCCTTCCCTTGGACCCAGCAGTGCGCAAGGCGCTGAGCTGGTGGACGCAGACAGTCAAGTTGTCTGCAGGAATGCCTCTGGTGACCCCGGAGTGGATTGTCGTCACGACAGACGCCTCTTTGATGGGCTGGGGAGCCCAATGCTTGGGAAGGACAGCGCAGGGGCTCTGGTCTCCTGCAGAGGCAAGTGGTCTATCAACCTCCTGGAACGCAGAGCCATTCGGTTGGTGTTTTTGGAGTTCATCCCGGTACTGGTGTTGAAGCCTGTACGGGTCCTGTCGGACAATGCCACGGCTGTGGCTTATATCAACCGCCAGGGAGGTACCAAGAGCGCCCCTCTAGCCAAGGAGGCTATGAGTCTATGCCAGTGGGCGGAAGCGAACCTGGAGCAGCTTTCAGCGGCCCACATTGCCGGAGTCATGAATGTCAAGGCGGACTTTCTCAGTCGCCATACCTTGGAGCCCGGAGAGTGGCAACTATCTGCTCAGGCGTTCTTGGACATCACGAAGCACTGGGGCCAGCCGAGCCTAGATCTGTTGGCGTCATCGGCCAATTGCCAAGTGCCGCGCTTTTTCAGCAGAGGACGGGACCCTCGATCCCTGGGAGTAGATGCTCTTCTCCAACAGTGGCCGACACAAGAGCTTCTCTATGTGTTCCCGCCCTGGCCCATGTTGGGCAGGGTGCTAGACCGGGTGGCAAAGCATCCCGGCAGGGTAATCCTGGTGGGTCCGGATTGGCCCAGACGTCCCTGGTATGCGGACTTGATCAGGCTCTCAGTCGACGATCCTCTGCGGCTCTCAGTGGAGCAGGGCCTGTTACATCAGGGTCCCGTGGTGATGGAGGATCCCTCCCCCTTTGGTCTTACGGCCTGGCTATTGAGCGGCAGCGTCTGAGGAAGAAGGGCTTCTCAGACAAGGTCATTGCACTATGCTAAGAGCGAGGAAGCGCTCTACTTCTACTGCTTACGCCAGGGTTTGGCGTATCTTTGCAGCGTGGTGTGAAGCAGGCTCACTTTCTCCCTTCACTGCTCCAATTTCTTCAGTGTTGGCGTTCCTGCAAGAAGGTCTGGAGAAAGGCCTGTCGCTCAGTTCCCTTAAAGTCCAGGTAGCGGCTCTGGCGTGCTTCAGGGGCCGCCTGAAGGGTGCTTCCCTGGCTTCGCAGCCAGATGTGGTGCGCTTTCTCAAGGGAGTTAATCACCTGCGCCCTCCTCTGCACTCAGTGGTGCCTGCGTGGAATCTCAACCTGGTGTTAAGAGCCTTGCAGAAGCCGCCTTTTGAACCCTTGTCGAGGGCATCTCTGAAAGACCTGACGTTGAAAGCAGTCTTTTTGGTGGCTATCACTTCAGCCAGAAGAGTTTCCGAGCTCCAGGCGCTCTCATGTCGAGAGCCTTTTCTGCAGTTCACTGAGCAGGAGTGACTATTCGCACAGTGCCTTCCTTCCTGCCCAAGATTGTTTCTCGCTTCCATGTGAATCAGCAGCCCTGTCTCCCTTCCTTTCGGAGGGAGGACTACCCAGAGGAGTACTCTGCTCTTAAATATCTGGATGTGAGACGAGTCATCATCAGATACTTGGAAGTGACCAATGATTTCCGGAAATCGGATCATCTGTTTGTCCTGTTTACAGGTCCTCGTAAGGGTCTGCAGGCTGCTAAGCCTACAGTGGCAAGATGGGTCAAGGAAGCCATTGCAGCGGCTTATGTGGCCGCAGGGAAGGTGCTGCCTATCCAGCTGAAGGCTCACTCCACGAGAGCTCAGGCGACCTCGATGGCAGAGGCCGGGTCCGTCTCCTTGGAAGAGATATGCAAGGCGGCAACTTGGGCTTCGGCTCATACATTCTCCAAGCATTACCGTTTGACTGTGGCTGCACGGGCGGAGGCCCGGTTTGGAGCTTCAGTGTTGAGGTCAGGGATTTCAATGTCCCGCCCTGGGTGAGTACTGCTTCGGTACATCCCACCAGTCTATGGATTGATCAGCTTGATGATATGGAAGGTAAAATTATGTATAATCATACCTGATAATTTTCTTTCCATTAATCATAGCTGATCAATCCATAGCCCCTCCCAGATATCTGTACTGTTTTTATTCTGGTTGCATTTCAGGTTCAAGTTTAGTCTTCAGTTTCTTCAGAAAGACTTCGTGTTCAAGTTTTTTCACTTGGATTCTTCAAGAGTTGAGACGAGTTTGTGTTACAGTGAGCTGCTGCATTCCTCTCCCCTCCGTTTTACGGGGCTGGATTGAGACATAAATTCTGCCGGCACTCCCTCCCGCTTCGTGCGGCTGTAGGGCAGCTTTGTACCCTTCCCGCTTCGGCGGTGTTAGGGTCAGTCAGCTCCTCTTGCGGTTGCAGGATAAGCCAGATCCCCCCGCATCGGCGGGTGTGGTGTCCCTCCCCCGCTCCGCGGGGATGAGCTGGACGGATTCCCCTCCCCCACTTGTGTGGGGATGAGCTGGGTTAATTCCCCTCCCCCGTTTCGGCGGTGGTGAGCTGGGCAGAGTGTCCCTTCGTGGGTGTAATTCTCTAAGTGCTGAGTCCTGCGGATGGAGCTTTGATATCGACATACTGAGGAGTTTCCGGCAGCACATGACCACATATAGGGAGGCAAAAGTTTGCTCTCTATCTCCACCTGCTGGTAGATGGACACAACCCACCAGTCTATGGATTGATCAGCTATGATTAATGGAAAGAAAATTATCAGGTATGATTATACATAATTTTACCTTCAGGTGGATCATGCTAATAAATACTTTCAGGTCTTTCTATGGCTTCTATTGTATCTGTTGCATAGTGCATGGGGAGATAATCTAATGTATCTATCTCAGTGGTCTTGGGAAGGAACAGTGGTTTTGATTAAGCATTGTTATGGTCTCAACAAATATATGGTTAGTACTCTGTTTGCAGGCTGTTTTAGGTTGTAGGTATTCAGAATCCTTAAACAGGTCGGAATTCCTGGACCTTACTATTACTCATCATTGGCATCCAATCATGAGCACTAAAACGTGGATAGCAAGTATGAGGTTGCCTCATACAGCAAAAAATGGTCAATCCTAGGATTATTTATATTAACAAAGGTCATGCATGAATTTTGACATATGCATAATGACCTGGAAGTATGGGAAGCATTTTATATATCCGTTACCCCACTTGGAGCCTAGTCAACCCTACAGAAAGACATGCAGCTTAAGTAAGCCTACACCAAAGTTAAACAAATGCATAACTGGTTGATACTAACAGGGTTTACACCTACATTATGATATCATAGCCAGTATTAGGGTTTGATGTTACCCTTGTATCTGAGCAATATCAACTTCAATTTAAATTACATAAACAGAAATAACGGGGAAACTCTTAGAAATAAATAAAGGAAATAATAGGAAAATAAAAATAAAACCTTTTCAATATATAGACAGGATTACTGCTAAACTGAAAATAAAACAAAATATGAGTCTATAATGTCCATAAACAGCAACTGTAAATCTCAAATGAAGTATCAGTTCTGAATTCTCTTTCATCGATCATGGTTGAGGCGGTGGAAGTGCAGAAGAATCTGGACGGAGATCTGGAAGATCTAACAGGGCTGGATTTTCACAGCAACTTGGGCAAGGAATCAGTAGAAGTGACAGTCTTAATACTAGGAATTGGGATTTGCAGAATGTATCCCCACTTCTGGCTTGCATAATGTGCAAGACAGATTGGTAATTATTACGAAGACATGATCAAATAACAATGGTAAAGTATATGGAACAAAGAAAAGGGTACAAATAAACTAACAATAAAAATTGATTGTTCGAGTTATTGATGTATGGAGGGTCAAAAATATGGTGAACAAAAATGGTCTAAAGGCACGGATAATGCGTTGCAATCTATGGTCAGTAGGTATGAAATCTTCACCTGCGATGACTAACATTCACCAAGGGTTGAGCCCTCAGCTGCAGGTGGCCAGCAGGACTTATGAGTTAGATGATTCAGAAAGAAGGGTAGCTTAGGAAATAGTCATAATCAAAGCAGAAGACTAATGTGCAGAAATTTAAAACTCATAATTAGTCCAGGTGATGGAAGTATCTTCTGGAATCACGGTCGCTGTCTGTTGTAATAGAGAGCTCATACGTAAAGTGCCATATAGGTTCTGGAAAAGATGAGCCTGTAAAAATATTTAATACAGCAGAATATTTAAGTGCATAACCAAGAAGGTCTAAATTAATGACATCATTTGGACAAAAGAAAAATCTCTTTGGAGGAGGTGGCGCTTCTTTTTCATGCCAGAGCTCAGTTGTAGCAGAAGTATCAAACTGGAATAGAGGCGGTAGATCAGGAATTGGATTAACAGTCTTCACTCACCCTACAGAACTTAATAAATAGAGCTGATATAAGAAGTAATATCAAGTGGTCAAATCTCAGCACAGGACCATCAGAAAGAAAAGATCAAAGAATGCATTGTTAGTTCCTTGGGGCACCAGTAGGTGGAGCATAGTCTCAATACATAAAATCACAAATTACCAGTAGGAAAAAAAAATGTTCTCTGTAAATTAGATGTTGCTGGCACAGGAAGTCAGCAGAGTCTGAGGAAACATTGTGGTCAGAGTCTGCTCCAGGAAAATACAACAGCCTTTAATATGATATTTAGAGAGATAGAGAAAAGCCAATATCAGAAAACAAAGATGTAAAAACTATATATGTCTATGAGGCCTCCTCACGTGACCTTTACAAGGTTTAAATAGGTCAAATGAGAAGGACAATAACCTATAGTCTTCTGTAATAGTTCAGAGCCAATTTGGATAATGAAAATTATATTAAATTTTAAACTGATCCTTTCTATGCTTTCACAATTTGGGCCCTAAATCATGACAGCATATCAAGATTCACATTCAGAGGGATAGCTAAAAATAAGCTTATATATTCCCAGGAATCAATTTACAATTTAGAGTATATTATAAATACAGAGGAGGAGCCGCTTTATAAGCAGAAGACAAGTAGAAGCATTTCTTAAAACATTTTAGTAAAATTCAAAAATCAAGGATATAATAACAATTTTATTAATGCAATAAATGCACACAATTGACCAATAGGTTATGTTCATATAGACCAGTATGATAAATGGAACAGCTTGTAAACCTACATTGTAGGATAACACAGAATCATAGAAAACCCATCTAGCTATTAAAGATCTGAAACACGTAATGAATTCCTTTATCATATACTGAGTTCAAAGCATTTGTAAAGATGAACTTTAGAGAAAATAAGAACTACAAGGGTTAATCTCTGTCAATAGGTCTTAAGGAAATCACGAAATAACTGTGTTTCCTGTGTCTAATTTGAGTTTACTGCTCACTGCAAGCATTGGATATTATGGTGACTGAAAATAGGTCTATACATCAGACAAAAACTGTAAGTTGAAATTTTCATATTAATACTTCATGCTGGTGTAATTGGTCTTCATAGAATTAATACTTCAGGAGAGGAAAAGGAGGAAAATGAAGGAAAAGAAGGTTATTACTTTATCTGCTTTCCATAGGTACGGTTCTCAATAAAAAGGAAATTGGCAATTGTAGCTAGTCTTATCTGAACATAGCTCTGAAATAATAGCAACCTGAATTTCTTTAGTTCCGATTTACCAGTCAGCTATGTTATGCAAGGGTTAATCTCTAAACCCTATTGAGAACCAAAAATGCTGGAACTCTATACAATAATACATCTTAAAACTATAAATCTTTAAGAGGCAGGGAAGGAAGTTTGAAAGTAGTAGATAAGACGCGAAAAGAAAAAATTAAAACAGTTAATTCATTCTTACGGAACACATCCCCAATAGAGAGCCAGGAAGTGAACATCAGCAGTAGTAATTTTAAACAACGTCACAAATAAACAGTGTTTTAGATGGCATATAATATAGAACCTTTTATAGTAAATATCTGGAATAATTATGCAATTTTCAAAGAACACACACACGGACACACACCTATAAAATTAAAACTAAAGAGTGCTTGCATTTCTAGTGAAAGCAATTTACCAGAAGTCAAAAACAATCAGGTATTTAACATCACGTCACAAATCAAACAAACATTGCTTAAATGAAATAATATACAATCCTGGAAAAAAACACTCCTTTGAGATTTACTACCACTGCAGTTGATAGGCAATCTCTCAGAGTAACCTTAAAGCACTAATTTAAAACTAAAGAAATGATTCCTTAATAATTAGCTGGTTTATTATATGCCATTTATCACAGGACACACAGCAACATATAGACATAAAATTAAAACAGTAACCTAATCCTGATACGTAGAAAACTTAAAGTTCAGAAGAGGAAGCAAGATATTTCTAAATGTAGTTCAAAACCAATCATTGGAATTGTGCACAGTTAAGGAATTGTATAGGGTTTCAAAACAAAAAATATAAAAATAAATATTCCAGTAGCCAATTACAAGTCACAGCACATAGACAGAAAAGGAAAGCCACACTCATACACAGACACAGTTATTGTCTCACATACAGAGGTATCCTTGTGTACTGAGGACAAAATCTTAATCCTAAATTTGGTAAAAGAAAACATTTAAATTAGAGCTAATCCAATAGGCTATGAAAGTATATAACGGCAAGCTTAATAGTAACACATACAATAAATGAAAATATACTCACAATTCGTGCAATGTAATCTCCAGCGCAGAAAATCAATTGAGAAAGAGAACAGTTGGCGGGATCACTATGCCCTTCCGAACTCTCGGTGGCATAGGGAGGTCAACCGCAAAATAGAAAGGTTTGTTTCAGAAAGTCCTTACCAGAGATCTGAATAGATGTCAGATCACCAGTATCTGGTGTTGGGTGTGGAGAGGAAGATATGATATAATGGGTAGTGAACAACATCACCCAATATGTATAATGACGGGACCTAGTGAGCAAGTGGTCTACAAATAAGCTTCAGACCTGTAATTTGCTATAGAAAAAAAATGAACTAAATTAGTAATATATATATTGACCAGATCTAGAACCCGGTACAAGGTCAGTGGTTCAAAAGGCAGCTTCAGAGACAGCAAGGAGACCTAGAAATGATAATGTGCTAACAGTTTACAAAAACATGCGATGATTATCCTGATAGTAGAACATGCAGAGACATAACACAATCATACTCACGCATCTATTAATGTACTCCAACATAGGGACCCGACATAAAAATTACTAATTGGCGGGAAGCTCAACGCTTTTACCGCAGGTCAAATTAACAGACAAATGACAGTCACAAAGAGGAAAGGAGGAAAGGAAAGGAGAGTTTAAGAAAAAAAGTACAAAAAGTGAATGGTGTCAGCTATTATGTATCTATACTACTCTACCCCTAATTAATAAATACTACTCTCCAGAGTGTGCTTCTAGAGACAGGAATAAATCTCGGTTTCTACTGCCTGCCAAGAATTTTCTCGGTTACAATTGGCCATGGGCTATAACCCATGATAGAGCCCCTAAAAAGGGACATTGCAACCACTCCCAAAAAGAACCCAAAAAACCCGCGAATAAGGTCTTCTGAGTCGAAGAGCAGCGGTCCACTGGATTTCCGCAGATTAGGAATCTTCTCTTTTACAACTAACCCCTCCAATGGACCTACAGTGGTTTGGAATGTTTCTCGTTTACAACAAAACACTGACAAATTTATGGTGAGGAATTTTCTCTGTTACCACTAACCCAACTAAAACATTGAAAGACTAGGAATTTTCTCTGTTACCACTAACCATTCAAAAATATTTGAAGGCCCTAGTCAACTAGTCCAAACTCGCAATGAAAAGGCGTCAGACGTCTCTATATTGCCCCCACGCTCATCTGTACTAGGTAACTTATATGTGGGCAATAATGCCGAATCCGCAGGCCACTCCGAAAATGGAATGGAAGTCTGCTCCTACTAATTGAGATACCGTCATCCATTGAAGGATCACCTCCAATGGGTGTAAGCCCCAGGCATCGATATCAAACCTAATGGTTATAGGGTGACACTAGTAGAAAATAATTTAAAAAAAAAAAGAGGGAAAAGAAAGAATAAAAATATGACATATCCCTAGGAAGAACCCCTGAAACCTACTTCAGAGGTAGCAAGAAAGGACAATAAAAAAAAAAGGAAATAAAACACATGTAAGCTCTTCGGGAAAGGTACTACCATAAAAAAGTCATTAGTTGGAACACATAAGCCAGAAACAAAAATGTGAAAAATTTCACGTTCATCGATCGCTAGACAATATCCTGCTTATAATCGAACGAGAAAAACGCCCAAGTTCCGACCTAAATCGGGAGATGGGCGTTTCTCTCACAAAAACAAATAAAGCGGTATAATCGAAAGCCGAACTTTGGACGCTTTCAACTGCACTCCGTCGCGGATGCGGACAAAGTTGACGGGGGCGTGTCGGAGGCGTGGTGAAGGCGGAACTGGGGCGTGGTTATCACCCGAACAGAGATGGGCGCCTTTCGCCGATAATGGATACTTCCATATCATCAAGCTGATCAATCCATAGACTGGTGGGTTGTGTCCATCTACCAGCAGGTGGAGATAGAGAGCAAACTTTTGCCTCCCTATATGTGGTCATGTGCTGCCGGAAACTCCCCAGTATGTTCTCTATCTCAGCAGGTGGTGGTCACACACAGCAGCAGCTCTGGCTAGGCCTCCAAGCCTAATCCTTAGGTTTTGTTGAGGCCTGGGGTTGAGGGCTCTTTTGAGCAAGTGCAAACCTGGTGGTGCCAGGTCCCTCCTTTTCTCCCCCCTCCCGCTGGCTCCGTTTAAAAAAAAAAAAAAAAAAAAAAAAATTTTAAACGTCTTTAAAGGCGTTTAATTCGACGTTTCTTTAAACGTTCATTGCAGCTACTCACTGGGACACCAGTTCGTTACAGCTCGGAGCGGCAAGCAGGTAATTTTACCTTTTTATAGCGGGCAGGGGGTTCCCCGATTCTTCTCCTCGTGGCATATGGCGTCGGAGGGCGAGGGCGCAAAGGGTCGCTCCCTGGATCGCTGGAGCGCTTCTAGAGGGGATGCGGGGGTTTTACAACCTGATTCGCCCTTGATGGGTGACAGTTTAGTGACCGATGAATGTCCCGGTCGTTCCTCCGGCGTGGCGGTTTTTTCCCGCCATAAACGCCCATCCCCCGCTCCTCGCCTCCGCCATCTTGGCCGGCCACGCGGCTCGGACGGCTTCTTCGTGGGCCGCCCTTGAGGTTGGAGACATTAATGCCATGAACGCCCTTAATTTGGGCGACGGCACAAAGCGGCTAAAGTTAAGCGCCGTTCTTCCCGCGCGGCTCCTTCGCGGAGTTTCGCGCCGGACGCCATTTTGGATGCGCAGCATGTCTCTCCCCCGCTATTGCGAGCGCCGGTTGAGAGTGCGTCTAGGGCTGTTGCCCAGGCTGCGGAAGTGCACAGTCTGGGGGGTTTCTCCCCCGAGTTTGTTTTGCTGCTGCATCAGGCTTTCCTCATGCAAAACGCTGCCCCTGCTCCCTCTTCTGATAAAGAGGTTGAGGTTCCCAGAGGTAAACGCCCTCGGGTTGATTTCCAGGCCTTGGAGGACTTTGTCTCCTCCGATGTAGATGAGGGCAGCGTGTCTGAGGTCTCCCAACGGTCCTTTGCGGATTCCTTGGAGGAGATAGATCCCCGCTCGGATGGAGCGGATGACCCCTCTGCAGCGCGGCTTTTTAGCCCAGAGGATTTGCCCAACCTGTTGTTGCAGGCCATGGACACTTTGAAGATTTCCTCTCCGGAGGACGTCTCTCCCTCAGCCCCTGTTGGCTCTGCCATTATGCTGGGGACGAAGCGCCCGCCTAGATCCTTCCACGTGCATGATGCCATGCACACCTTAATTGCGGCTCAATGGGATGTCCCGGAAACGAGCCTTAAAGTGGCTAGGGCTATGTCCCGCCTCTATCCTTTGGCTGTGAGTGAACGTGAGGCCTATCTGTGGCCTACCGTGGATTCTTTAATCACTGCGGTGACTAAGAAAACGGCGTTGCCGGTGGAAGGTGGCACGGCCCTAAAGGACGCCCAAGACAGAAGATTGGAGGCGGCCTTAAGGTCGTCCTTTGAGGCAGCTGCTTTAAGTTTGCAGGCCTCAGTTTGCGGCTCCTATGTGGCCAGGGCGTGCCTGACTATGGTGCAGCGGGCTTCCCCCTCGGATCTTTCCTTGAGGGCTGATTGGCCGGCCCTGGAATCGGGCTTAGCCTATTTGGCAGCCTTGCTGTATGATGTCTTGAGAGCCTCAGCTAAAGGCATGGCTCAGACAGTCTCTGTGCGGCGGTGGCTTTGGCTGAAACATTGGTCTGCTGACCACGCCTCTAAATCCCGCCTGGCTAGATTGCCTTTTAAAGGCAAGCTGCTCTTTGGGGTCGAGCTGGACAAAATCGTGACCGATCAAAAAACGGCACGTCTAAGGGCAAGAAATTACCAGAGGTCAGGGCTCGGGCTAGTACTCGTCCCGGTACCTCCAGAGGACGGTTGCTGGAAGCCCGTCGGTACCGCCCGGGCAAGTCGGGTTCCTCTGCCCCCTCTTCCTTCAAGAGGAATTCTCCCCCAAGCAGCATTCCTTTCGCAGAGACCGCCGTCCCGGAGGTGCTCCCTCCGGTCCTCCCCCAGGGTCTCGTACCCAATGACGGGGCCTTGGTCCACGCCCCAGTGCAGATTGGAGGACGGCTGTCCTCGTTTCTGGGCGAGTGGACCACTATAACTTCAGACGCGTGGGTGCTGGAAGTCATCAGAGACGGCTACAAGCTAGAGTTCTGCCAACCCTTAAGAGACGGGTTTGTACTCTCTCCCTGCAAGTCTCCGGTCAAGCTGTGGCAGTGCAGCAGACCTTGGACAACCTGATCCGCCTGGGTGCTGTCGTTCCGGTGCCAAAAAATCAGATTGGCAAGGGACGTTACTCCATTTTCTTTGTGGTTCCAAAGAAAGGAGGTTCTGTCCGGCCTATCCTCGACCTCAAAGGGGTCAATCGGGCCTGGAAAGTGAGGCACTTTCGCATGGAGACTCTCCGCTCTGTTATAGCGGCAGTGAAGGCAGGAGAGTTCTTGGCTTCCTTGGACATCAAGGAAGCGTACCTGCATATTCCCATCTGGCCTCCTCTCCAACGCTTTCTGCGTTTTACAGTCCTGAGACGACACTTCCGGTTCAGAGCCCTCCCTTTCGGGTTGGCTACTGCTCCGCGGACCTTTTCCAAAGTAATGGGGGTCATAGCGGCCTTCCTGCTAAAGGAAGGAGTACAAGTCCATCCTTATCTGGACGACTGGTTGATCCGAGCCCCCTCTTATGCAGAGTGCGGCAAAGCTATGGACCGGGTAGTTGCTCTTGTGAGCTCCCTGGGATGGATCATCAACTGGAAGAAGAGCCAGCTGCGCCCGACTCAGTCCCTGGAGTATCTGGGAGTTCGATTCGACACCCAAGTGGGCAGAGTGTTCCTGCCAGACAATCGGAGTGTCAAGCTTCAGGCTCAGGTGGACTAGTTCCTAGTAGCCTCTCCTATTCGGGCTTGGGACTACGTGCAGCTGTTGGGCTCTATGACGGCCACGATGGAAGTAGTGCCCTGGGCCAGGGCTCATATGAGACCACTACAGCTATCTCTGCTGCTGCGCTGGACTCCGATGTCGGAGGATTATGCTGTGCGCCTTCCCGTGGACCCAGCAGTGCGCAAGGCGCTGAGCTGGTGGACGCAGACAGACAAGGTGTCTGCAGGATTGCCTCTGGTGACCCCGGAGTGGATTGTCGTCACGACAGACGCCTCTTTGATGGGCTGGGGAGCCCACTGCTTGGGAAGGACAGCGCAGGGGCTCTAGTCTCCTGCAGAGGCAAGTGGTCTATCAACCTCCTGGAACTCAGAGCCATTCGGTTGGTCTTATTGGAGTTCATCCCGGTACTGGTGTTGTAGCCTGTACGGGTCCTGTCGGACAATGCCACGGCTGTGGCCTATATCAACCGCCAGGGAGGTACCAAGAGCGCCCCTCTAGCCAAGGAGACTATGAGTCTTTGCCAGTGGGCGGAAGCGAACCTGGAGCAGCTTTCAGCGGCCCACATTGCCGGAGTCATGAATGTCAAGGCGGACTTTCTCAGTCGCCATACCTTGGAGCCCGGAGAGTGGCAACGATCTGCTCAGGCGTTCTTGGACATCACGAAGCGCTGGGGCCAGCCGAGCCTAGATCTGATGGCGTCATCGGCCAATTGCCAAGTGCCGCGCTTTTTCAGCAGAGGACGGGACCCTCGATCCCTGGGAGTAGATGCTCTTCTCCAACAGTGGCCGACACAAGAGCTCCTCTATGTGTTCCCGCCCTGGCCCATGTTGGGCAGGGTGCTAGACCGGGTGGCAAAGCATCCCGGCAGGGTAATCCTGGTGGGTCCGGATTGGCCCAGACGTCCCTGGTATGCGGACTTGATCAGGCTCTCAGTCGACGATCCTCTGCGACTGTCAGTGGAGCAGGGCCTGTTACATCAGGGTCCCGTGGTGATGGAGGATTCCTCTCCCCTTGGTCTTACGGCCTGGCTATTGAGCGGCAGCGTCTGAGGAAGAAGGGCTTCTCAGACAAGGTCATCGCCACTATGCTGAGAGCGAGGAAGCGCTCTACTTCTACTGCTTACGCCAGGGTTTGGCGTATCTTTGCAGCATGGTGTGAAGCAGGCTCACTTTCTCCCTTCACTGCTCCAATTTCTTCAGTGTTGGCGTTCCTGCAAGAAGGTCTGGAGAAAGGCCTGTCGCTCAGTTCCCTTAAAGTCCAGGTAGCGGCTCTGGCTTGCTTCAGGGACCGCCTGAAGGGTGCTTCCCTGGCTTCGCAGCCAGATGTGGTGCGCTTTCTCAAGGGAGTTAATCACCTGCGCCCTCCTCTGCACTCAGTGGTGCCTGCGTGGAATCTCAACCTGGTGCTAAGAGCGTTGCAGAAGCCGCCTTTTGAACCCTTGTCGAGGGCATCTCTGAAAGACCTGACGTTGAAAGCAGTCTTTTTGGTGGCTATCACTTCAGCCAGAAGAGTTTCCGAGCTCCAGGCGCTCTCATGTCGAGAGCCTTTTCTGCAGTTCACTGAGGCAGGAGTGACTATTCGCACAGTGCCTTCCTTCCTGCCCAAGATTGTTTCTCACTTCCATGTGAATCAGCAGCTCTGTCTCCCTTCCTTTCGTAGGGAGGACTACCCAGAGGAGTACTCCGCTCTTGAATATCTGGATGTGAGACGAGTCATCATCAGATACTTGGAAGTGACCAATGATTTCCGGAAATCGGATCATCTGTTTGTCCTGTTTGCAGGTCCTCGTAAGGGTCTGCAGGCTGCTAAGCCTACAGTGGCAAGATGGGTCAAGGAAGCCATTGCAGCGGCTTATGTGGCCGCGGGGAAGGTGCCGCCTATCCAGCTGAAGGCTCACTCCACGAGAGCTCAGGCGGCCTCGTTGGCAGAGGCCGGATCCGTCTCCTTGGAAGAGATATGCAAGGCGGCAACGGGGGCTTCGGCTCATACATTCTCCAAGCATTACCGTTTGACTGTGGCTGCACGGGCGGAGGCCCGGTTTGGAGCTTCAGTGTTGAGGTCAGGGATTTCTATGTCCCGCCCTGGGTGAGTACTGCTTCGGTACATCCCACCAGTCTATGGATTGATCAGCTTGATGATATGGAAGGTAAAATTATGTATAATCATACCTGATAATTTTCTTTCCATTAATCATAGCTGATCAATCCATAGCCCCTCCCAGATATCTGTACTGTTTATATTCTGGTTGAATTTTAGGTTCAAGTTTAGCCTTCAGTTACTTCAGGAGGACTTCGTGTTCAAGTTCTTCTTTCACTTGGATTCTTCAAGAGTTGAGACGAGTTTGTGTTACAGTGAGCTGCTGCATTCCTCTCCCCTCCGTTTTACGGGGCTGGATTGAGACATAAATTCTGCCGGCACTCCCTCCCGCTTCGTGCGGCTGTAGGGCAGCTTTGTACCCCTCCCGCTTCGGCGGTGTTAGGGTCAGTCAGCTCCTCCCGCGGTTGCGGTTGCAGGATAAGCCAGATCCCCCCGCATCGGCGGGTGTGGTGTCCCTCCCCCGCTCCGCGGGGATGAGCTGGACGGATTCCCCTCCCCCACTTGTGTGGGGATGAGCTGGGTTAATTCCCCTCCCCCGTTTCGGCGGTGGTGAGCTGGGCAGAGTGTCCCTTCGTGGGTGTAATTCTCTAAGTGCTGAGTCCTGCGGATGGAGCTTTGATATCGACATACTGAGGAGTTTCCGGCAGCACATGACCACATATAGGGAGGCAAAAGTTTGCTCTCTATCTCCACCTGCTGGTAGATGGACACAACCCACCAGTCTATGGATTGATCAGCTATGATTAATGGAAAGAAAATTATCAGGTATGATTATACATAATTTTACCGTTTGTAGCTAGAATTTAGGGCACTTTTCCTGGACCCTGTTTTTTCACGAATAAGGCCCCAAAAAGTGCCCTAAATGACCAGATGACCCCCAGAGGGAGTCGGGGATGACCTCCCCTGACTCCCCCAGTGGTCACTAACCCCCTCCCACCACAAAAAAATGATGTTTCACAACTTTTTACTTTCACCCTCAAATGTCATACCCTCCTCCCAAGCAGCAGTATGCAGGTCCCTGGAGCAGTTGTTAGGGGGTGCAGTGGACGTCAGGCAGGTGGACCCAGGCCCATCCCCCCCCTACCTGTTACAATTGTGCTGCTTAATGCTTAGTCGTCCAACCCCCCCAAACTCACTGTACCCACATGTAGGTGCCCCCCTTCACCTCTTAGGGCTATAGTAATGGTGTAGACTTGTGGGCAGTAGGTTTTGAGGGGGATTTGGGGGGCTCAACACCCAAGGGAAGGGTGCTATGCACCTGGGAGCTCTTTTACCTTTTTTTTTGTTTTTGTAAAAGTGCCCCCTAGGGTGCCCGGTTGGTGTCCTGGCATGTGAGGGGGACCAGTGCACTATGAATCCTGGCCCCTCCCACGAACAAATGCCTTGGATTTATTCGTTTTTGAGCTGGGCGATTTCATTTTCCATTATCGCTGAAAAGCAAAAACGCCCAGCTCACACCTTGGCGAATAACACATGGGCGTCTATTTTTTTTTTAAATACGGTTCACTCCGCCCCTTCACGGACCCGTTCTCGGAGATAAACGCCCATGGAGATAGGCGTTTCTGGTCGATTATGCCGCTCCCTGTCTTCCACTCAACAAACCACGAGAAGGAAACTCAAGAGCATTAAAGAGGACACAAAAAATTGAGCAAGGACGGGGCAAATAATAAAAATAAAATCATTCATACAGTTATACCTGTGGTACTATAGGAAAGTATTTTATATGTAAAGATAAAGTGGAGAAATAAAGAAATAAAAAAGTTGTGTAGCTATGACCATAAAATTAAAACACAAAACTTGAGCATCGCAGTTCAAGCATAAAAGTCTGAAAAAATATCTGACATGCAGAAAATAGGGAAGTGGGTGGGACTTAGAGATTGATGGACAGGCATTGCGGACCATTAATCAAGCAGCTTTATATTCTCCCTAGTACCGGGGAGTAAAGGAACGAGCAATAAACAAACAAAATGAAAAAAAAATGAAAGCAAAAAGACATTTGTACCCTGCAGCATGTGGAGAAATGCACATACAACGAACTCTGCAGACCACTAAATGACTCATCAGAAGATAAGTAATTTTACAACTTTGATGCTTACGGAGAAGAAGTACTAGTAAATCTAGTTAAGCAGATTAAACTTGCGTAAAGCTGTAAATGCGATACAACAGGAAACAATGCCATAAATGAGCTATGTATAAAATGTGAACACAATATTACTGTACCAAAAACAGTTTCGGGCAAACAGTTCTACAGGAAATGAATGCATATTAATCATGTCGAACAGAAACCATGTCCTAAGCTAAGTCCCGGAGCCAAAAATACCTCATTAATAAGGGCTAAAAATACATAAATAGCTTCTAAGTCATATTATCATGAAACTACATTGCAGATAGTCACTTCCATTACCCCTTCAAATGCTGCATCTATGTGTCCAGATACAAAAAAACGGACTCACACAGCTATAGTTAAAATATTACATTGCAAAATATCAAATGTAAATATCCTTATAATAGTCTTTAGTTAGAATGCTAACAATCAATTGCTTATAATAATATCCAACTGATGATCCAAGAAATGTATTTCACAATAGAGATATATAAAAAAACAGTGAAAGACAGGATAGAGAGAGACGTATCAGGGGTGTGCCCAAAGGATGGAGTGACACCAATGGTCACGCCCCAAGGTACGCCCATAGTGGGTGTGTAAATGAGAAAAGAAAAAGTATTATTAACACGGAAGATGGTGGCAGTCTGTCAAAAGTAAAGGCATAAGAGCACATTTACGGTGCATAAACGGACACGAAGCACTAAAGGCATAAAATGTACTTGCAAGATAGAGAAACGAGCTGACAATACTTAAAACTGACAACAGACCTGTCACAGGGAATATTTATAGTCAGAGAAATAAATGACAAGATGGTATATCAGAGAAATAGCGTGTGTATAAGAGAAAGGTGCAAATGTAACAGAGTGACAGGCTAGAGCAGGGAACATAGCCAAAAGGAAAGGAAAGTGTTGTTGCAGTAACCAACGAAGGCAAATCAAGACGTTATTAAAGAAGATTATTAGAAAAGGGATTTAATGATAGATTCCAAAGTTTGAGATTAGTAGAGACGAGAGGGAGAAAGTGCAGAGAAGAGGAAGGAAGTGGGCACCGCCCAAGCGAGAAAAGGGGAAGTGAAAAAAAAAAAAATGTCGCAGTAGAAATAGAGATAAGATTTAGTATCGAGAACTCCTCTTTTAAGCAAACTTTTAAAACTTTATAACCACATTGTGGAACACGATAAGATCTACCAAGCTGTCTCTTGCAGCATAAAAACAAAAAAAAAACCCGTCTCTGAGTTTTAACGAAACCGGGCAACAGATTAGATTGCCAAATAAAGCATCTTAATTCTGAAAGTCTCAGAAACAGTTTTAGAATGCAAAAATAAAACAGCAGTTTATAAATTCAGCCAAAAATTATGCTATGCAGCTAAAATTAAACCTGGAACAGCAACTAAAGTGGCTACAGGGAACAGAGACGGAATAGATTGTACAGAGGAAAGGAGCCCAGATCTCTATGAGGGACAGCAATCAATTGGAAGATAAAACAACAGAATTTTAGTCAAGAGCTATAATCAACACCCACTTTGACAAAAATTCTGTTTGCGTGTTTAAATCGAACGGAGGGTCACCAATGTTGAGAATTGGGGGGTCCCGAGCCCCCCCAGGAAGGCTAGAGTGACCTTAATCTGACTCCATCTCTAAATAACACTAGTACTGGGGTAATCAGGGAGTTATTGCCTCTAAGGGAGAAGTTAGGTCTAAGGAAAAGATACCAGCCTTATGACAAACTGGATTTAGATTACAAGTTATACAATGCATTTATACTTACAGCCTTTGATCATTAAGTGAAGCCCACAAATCATCATTTGGAATGAGGAGTTTATTTGCCAAGGTATAAGTCAAATCAGTGATTGACAACAGGCATGTACAATCAATTAATTATAGGAATATAATAAGCTGCAAACAGGTGTTAATTATTTGCTAATCTTTTATAATTTCTTTTTACCAATTAGAGGTTTTACAAGGGAAAGCAATTAGGTAATTTGTTAATTCTGCTGGACACATTGGTTTCCCTTGGAGAGAGAGTGCCAACCCTTGTCTCTCTAACTCAAACCAGGAAATACCCGGATTTTTATAGGTGCCCTCAGGATATGGGTAATATGACAGTAGATATACCTGATTGGGTCTATGCTAATGTCAAGGTTGTCACTGATTGGCTCATGCTAATGAGTAGCTTCTATCTTGCTAACATGGTTTTGTCTTTAGCTCGCTTGACCACAAATCTTAAGCAAGACCCTGCATCCAGCTACACCTTTCCTTTCTCACACCATGGCTGACCACAATCCTGCTCACAGGAAAGTCTCATTTCTCAACTTGTTTTTCTAACTTACATTAGAGAAAATTCCACTTTGTAACAGATACGGGCTTCCATTTTGTGTTGAAATCCTCCATTTAGTTTCCATATCTATTAACTTAACTTTTAGGCCTCAATCTGGGCTACAAACTAGGTCATACTTTTCCAGTAAGCTCCCAGTTATGTCAGCCATCAGATTTCTGACTCAGCCAAGGTCTGTAATGGCCTGAGCTCTATGACTGGGCCCTCCACCATTCCAGTGGGGAGGTCTCTGGCTGTACCATAATTATACATTCCCCACTTGTCACCCCCTCTGGGGAGGGGTGACACAAAGCTCGTCAAGCTTGTCATCATCCATTCCAGAAGGTGGCAAGCTATCAAACTAGAGGGGGAGTTTTGGTCTTACAAATTGCTAGAAAGTATGGTGCAAGATAGGAAACTTCATTCTCAGGTGATATATTATTTGGGCATATGGAATTCCCTTTATATTTCCCAATCCCTTTGGGCCTTAATCCTGATGTCATCTCTCTTGAGACTTACTCAAACCTGTAGTGTGAGAGGTTTTATGAATGGGACAAATCCATGAGTTCATCTACAAAATCTCATGAAGTATAGGTATGTGGGTAATAGCAATTTCCATATCATCAAGCTGATCAATCCATAGACTGGTGGGTTGTGTCCATCTACCAGCAGGTGGAGATAGAGAGCAAACTTTTGCCTCCCTATATGTGGTCATGTGCTGCCGGAAACTCCTCAGTATGTTCTCTATCTCAGCAGGTGGTGGTCACACACAGCAGCAGCTCTGGCTAGGCCTCCAAGCCTAATCCTTAGGTTTTGTTGAGGCCTGGGGTTGAGGGCTCTTTTGAGCAAGTGCAAACCTGGTGGTGCCAGGTCCCTCCTTTTCTCCCCCCTCCCGCTGGCTCCGTTTAAAAAAAAAAAATTTTAAACGTCCTTAAAGGCGTTTATTTCGACGTTTATTTAAACGTTCATTGCAGCTACTCACTGGGACACCAGTTCGTTACAGCTCGGAGCGGCAAGCAGGTAATTTTTACCTTTTTATAGCGGGCAGGGGGTTCCCCGATTCTTCTCCTCGTGGCATATGGCGTCGGAGGGCGAGGGCGCAAAGGGTCGCTCCCCGGATCGCTTGAGCGCTTCTAGAGGGGATGCGGGGTTCTTACAGCCTGATTCGCCCTTGTTGGGTGACAGTTTCGTGACCGATGAATGTTCCGGTCCTTCCTCCGGCGTGGCGGTTTTTCCCGCCATAAACGCCCATCCCCCGCTCCTCGCCTCCGCCATCTTGGCCGGCCACGCGGCTCGGACGGCTTCTTCGGGGCCGCCCTTGAGGTTGGAGACATTAATGCCATGAACGCCCTTAATTTGGGCGAGGGCACAAAGCGGCTAAAGTAAGCGCCGCTCTTCCCGCGCGGCTCCTTCGCGGAGTGTCGCGCCGGACGCCATTTTGGATGCGCAGCATGTTTCTCCCCCGCTCTTGCGAGCGCTGGTTGAGGGTGCGTCTAGGGCTGTTGCCCAGGCTGCGGAAGTGCACAGTCTGGGGGGTTTCTCCCCCGAGTTTGTTTTGCTGCTGCATCAGGCTTTCCTCATGCACAACGCTGCCCCTGCTCCCTCTTCTGATAAAGAGGTTGAGGTTCCCAGAGGTAAACGCCCTCGGGTTGATTTCCAGGCCTTGGAGGACTGTGTCTCCTCCGATGTAGATGAGGGCAGCGTGTCTGAGGTCTCCCAACGGTCCTTTGCGGATTCCTTGGAGGAGACGGATCCCCGCTCGGATGGAGCGGATGACCCCTCTGCAGCGCGTTTAGCCCAGAGGATTTGCCCAACCTGTTAGTGCAGGCCATGGGCATTTTGAAGATTTCATCTCCGGAGGACGTCTCTCCCTCAGCCCCTGTTGGCTCTGCCATTATGCTGGGGACGAAGCGCCCGCCTAGAACCTTCCACGTGCATGATGCCATGCACACCTTAATTTCGGCTCAATGGGATGTCCCGAAAGCGAGCCTCAAGGTGGCTAGGGCTATGTCCCGCCTCTATCCTTTACCTGAAAGTGAACGTGAGGCCTATCTGTGGCCTACTGTGGATTCTTTAATCACTGTGGTGACTAAGAAAACGGCTTTGCCGGTGGAAGGTGGCACGGCCCTAAAGGACGCCCAAGACAGAAGATTGGAGGCGGCCTTAAGGTCGTCCTTTGAGGCAACTGCTTTAAGTTTGCAGGCCTCGGTTTGCGGTTCCTATGTGGCCAGGGCGTGCCTGACTATGGTGCAGCGGGCTTCCCCCTCGGATCATTCCTTGAGGGTTGATTGGCCGGCCCTGGAATCGGGCCTAGCCTATTTGGCAGACTTGCTGTATGATGTCTTGAGAGCCTCAGCTAAAGGCATTGCTCAGACAGTCTCTGCGCGGCGGTGGCTTTGGCTGAAACATTGGTCTGCTGACCACGCCTCTAAATCCCGCCTGGCTAGATTGCCTTTTAAAGGCAAGCTGCTCTTTGGGGTCGAGCTGGACAAAATCGTGACCGATCTCGGCACGTCTAAGGGCAGAAGTTACCAGAGGTCAGGGCTCGGGCTAGTACTCGTCCCGGTACCTCCAGAGGACGGTTTCAGGAAGCCCGTCGGTACCGCCCGGGCAGGTCGGGCTCCTCTGCCCCCTCTTCCTTCAAGAGGTTTTTCTCCCCCAAGCAGCATTCATTTCGCAGAGACCGCCGTCCCGGAGGTGCTCCCTCCGGTCCTCCCCCAGGGTCTCGTACCCAGTGACGGGGCCTTGGTCCACGCCCCAGTGCAGATTGGAGGACGGCTGTCCTCGTTTCTGGGTGAGCGGACCACAGTAACTTCACAAGCTTGGGTGCTGGAAGTCATCGGAGACGGCTGCAAGCTAGAGTTCTGCCGACCCTTAAGAGACGGGTTTGTACTCTCTCCCTGCAAGTCTCCGGTCAAAGCTGTGGCAGTGCAGCAGACCTTGGACAACCTGATCCGCCTGGGTGCGGTCGTTCCGGTGCCAAAAAATCAGATTGGCAAGGGACGTTACTCCATTTACTTTGTGGTACCAAAGAAAGGAGATTCTGTCCGGCCTATCCTCGACCTCAAAGGGGTCAATCGGGCCTTGAAAGTGGAGACTCTCCGCTCTGTTATAGCGGCAGTGAAGGCAGGAGAGTTCTTGGCTTCCTTGGGCATCTAGGAAGCGTACCTGCATATTCCCATCTGGCCTCCTCTCCAACGCTTTCTGCGTTTTACAGTCCTGAGACGACACTTCCAGTTCAGAGCCCTCCCTTTCGGGTTGGCTACTGCTCCGCGGACCTTTTCCAAAGTAATGGGGGTCATAGCGGCCTTCCTGCTAAAGGAAGAAGTACAAGTCCATCCTTATCTGGACGACTGGTTGATCCGAGCCCCCTCTTATGCAGAGTGCGGCAAGCTATGGACCGGGTAGTTGCTCTTTTGAGCTCCCTAGGATGGATCATCAACTGGAAGAAGAGCCAGCTGCGCCCGACTCAGTCCCTGGAGTATCTGGGAGTTCGATTCGACACCCAAGTGGGCAGAGTGTTCCTGCCAGACAATCGGATTGTCAAGAGATCCAAAAGGCTTTGTGTGCTCCAAACAAGAAGATTTGACACAGACTTCTGAAGAAGAACCTACTGAAGAACTTGAGGGTTATGTTGAAACTGAACCCATATGCCGAGGCTGTCCACCGCCCTGCCATCCTGCGTCGTGCTCAGAACCTGAAGCGTAAGGAATAGAAGACCGCCAAATACGTCTTTGACAGTCTCTCCTGTTAAGAGGGTTTTAAGGTGAAATTACTAATAAGTATGTGAAAAAGAAACTTTATAGCAAACAGAATCTATGGACACCAGACTTGCCACATTTTCAGTTGTTATTGGGAGTTTTGGGGAAGCAGAAATTGAATCTCAAGATTGCTGGCACTGATGGTTGTAAAGGAAACACAGACTTACTGTCTACACCAAATATTTTTGTGACACTGGTGGAGAACCACTGGGCCCTTCAGATCATTCTGCTTTGGCCCCCAAATTTGTACCTGAGGCAACCTAACTTGCCCAGGATTACAAGTAGCTAGTGAGATTTTTTACCTTAGTTTCCCTGGTTCTCAACCCGCTTACTCTATCCATAAGGCTACTTCTCCATCATTGTAAAGCCACTTTAGTTGGCCAGTACTTTAGCTGTAAAAAAAAATGTGTTTCCATTACTTATCAGGTCTACATATTGCATGTTAAACTTTGCCCAATTTTATTGCAAAGCAGCAAATGTTAGTACACATCAAGCTGTGCAATATTTACAAAGTCCCAACAACTAGGTCCCCTCGTTCCATTTGAAAGAGACTTGCCTCCTGTGCATTTATGCCATGGAGGTATTAAAATGTCTGTATCATATCTCCCCTCTCCTGCCTTTCTTCCAATACACATATTGAGATCTTAAAGGGCTTCCTCATATGCTTTATGACAAAAACCACTGACCATTTTAGTAGCTGCTCTCTGAACCAATTTCATCCTGTTTAAGTCTTTTTAAAGATGTGATCTCCAGAACTGTACACAGAACTCTAAATGGAGTCTCAACAGGGACTTATACTGAGGCAGGGCCACTGAGAGGGGGGGGGGGGGGGGGCAGGGGGACAAAACTCCCCGGGCCTCCAAAGCGGGGCCGGTTCTGGGTTCTCTCTCTCCTGCTCCTGCCGGGACCTGAGTGATCATGTCCCAACAGGAGCAAGAGAGAGAAAACTCTGGCGCTGCGGCTGGGTCCCACTTGGAGGCTGGGGAGGACCCAGAGGAGCAACTCCAGTGCTGCTTTTCTGTCTAGCTGAGCGGCTGCTTTTCCTCTCAGGGCGCATGCTCAGTTTTGAAACTGAGCATGCTCAGAGAGAAAAAGCAGCTCAGTGGCAGGCAATTGGCAGAAGAGCAGCGTTGAAAGACGTCTTCTGCTGGCGGGGCCTTGGGGTTCCCGCCAGCCAATAAGGTATTTTGCGGCAGCGACCTGGGGGGGGGGGGGGGATGACCCTGCCCCTGCCCCTGCCCCAGGCCCAGTTCAGTCTCTCGGCCCTGTACTGAGGCATTATCACCTCCTTTTCCCTGCTGGCCATTCCTCTCCCTATGCACCCAAGTATCCTTATAGCTTTCGCTGCTGCCTTTTCTACCTCTTTGGCCACGATCACCCCTAAGTCCCGCTCTTGTTTTGTGCACAGGAGTCCGTCACCTCCTATAGTGCACCACTGCCTCAAGATTTTTGCAGCCTACATGCTGTTTTTAGCATGAAATCTTAGTTGCCGAGTTTTAGACCATTCTTGAAGCTTCCCATACTATTCACACCATCACACTGATCTATCGAATTAGTAAGTTTGATAGTTTCACCAAGTATTTACAGGAATTGCACTGGCTTCCTTTGTAATGCTGTGTCATTTAAAAAATGTATTATCATGTCCCTTGTTCTACGGGGAGGAACTCCTAAACTGGTGGTTGTTATTTTCTTATTCTCTTTGTTGTTGTTCACATCAACTGCAAGATCAATTGCTATTGAGATGTCCTGTTAAAGGAAGAAGGATCCAACAGAAAATAATAAGAAACAGCATAAGGAATGCCAAGTCAAATACAAAGTGCTGATAAGGAAGGCAAAGAGGGACTTTGAAAAAAAAAAAAGATTGTGTTGGAGGCAAAAAAAAAACACATAGTAAACATTTTTTAGATATATTAAAAGCAAGAAGCCAGCAGAAGAATCAGTCGGACTGCTAGATGACCGCGGGGTAAAAGGGATACTTAGGGAAGACTAGTGGAGAGATTAAATTAATTCTTTGCTTCAGTCTTCACCGAGGAAGATGTGGGAGAGATACCAATGCTGAAATGGTATTTAATGCTGATGAGTCAAAGAAACTGAACCAAATCCCTGTAAACCTGGAAGATGTAATGGGGCAATTTGACAAATTGAAAAGTAGCAAATCACCAGGACCGGATGGTATACATCCCAGAGTACTGATAGAGTTGAAAAATGAACTTGCAGAACTATTGTTAGTAATATGTAAGCAAGGTACTGGAAGATTGGAGGGTGGCAAATGTAACACCAATTTTTAAAAAGGGTTCCAGAGGTGATCTAGGAACTATAGACCAGTGAACTTGATGTTGGTTCCAGGCAAAATGGTAGAGACTATTATAAAGAACAAAATTACAGAGCATATACATAAGCATGGATTAATCAGCCATGTGTATCCGGATTTTGAAAAGGCATTTGACAAATTACTTCATAAAAGACTCCTGGGGAATTAGAAAGTCATGGGATAGGAGGTCATGTCCCGTGTGGATTAAAAACTGGATAAAAGATAGAAAACAGAGAATAGGGTTAAATGGTCAGTATTCTCAATGTAGAAAGGTAGATAGGGGTTCCACAGGGGTCTGTGGTGGGACCACTGCTTTTTAATATATTTATAAATGATCTAGGGAAGGGAATAACTTTTTATTTATTTAGATTTTGCGCACACCTTTTTCAGTAGTAGCTGAAGGTGAGTTACATTCAGGTACTCTGGATATTTCTCTGTCCCAGGAGGGCTCACAATCTAAGTAGTGAGGTAATTAAATTTGCTGACAACACAAAGTTATTCAAAGTTGTTAAATCACAAGAGGATTGTGAAAAATTGTAACAGGACCTTACAAGACTGGACATCCAAATGGCAGATGGCATTTAATGTGAGCAAGTGCAAAGTGATGCATGTCGGAAAGAGGAATCCAAACTATTTTTATTTATTTTATTTATTTATTTGTTACATGTGTATCCCACATTTTCCCACCTATTTGTAGGCTCAATGTGGCTTACATAGTACCGGAGAGGCGTTCGCAGACTCCGGTGTGAACAAATACAAAGTGATGTTGTGGTAAGATCAAGTTCATGTGGAACAGTCACATTGGAGAATCGTAAAGCAGAAGAGTTGTGTTACGTCCATTCCGTACTTTAGTTTTGTTGTGTTGCAGGGATTAGGCATCTAAGTTGGATCGGTGGGGTATGCCTTTTTGAACAGGTTAGTTTTTAGTGATTTCCGGAAGTTTAGGTGGTCGTACGTTGTTTTCAAGGCTTTTGGTAATGCGTTCCACAGTTGTGTGCTTATGTAGGAAAAACTGGATGCGTAAGTTGATTTGTATTTAAGTCCTTTGCAGCTTGGGTAGTGCAGATTTAGATATGTTCGTGTTGATTCAGATGTGTTTCTGGTTGGTAGGTCAATGAGGTCTGTCATGTATCCCGGTGCTTCACCGAAGATAATTTTGTGAACCAGGGTGCAGATTTTGAAAGCAATACGTTCTTTGATTTGGAGCCAGTGTAGTTTTTCACGGAGGGGTTTTGCGCTTTCAAATCGTGTTTTTCCAAATGTAAGCCTTGCTGCCGTGTTTTGAGCGGTCTGAAGTTTCTTTAAGGTTTGTTCTTTGCATCCTGCATAAATTGCTACGTGATGCAAAGTTCCATGTTAGGAGTCACTGACCAGGAAAAGGATCTCAGTGTCATCATTACTTTAAAACCCTCTGCTAGTGTACAGCGGCGTCTAAGAAACCAAATAGAATATTAGATATTATAATGCCCATGTATTTTTTATTTTTTATTTTTGTACCCCGCACTTTCCCACTCATGGCAGGCTCAATGCGGCTTACATGGAGCAATGGAGGGTTAAGTGACTTGCCCAGAGTGACAAGGAGCTGCCTGTGCCAGGAATCGAACTCACTTCCTCAGTTCCCCAGGACCAAAGTCCACCACCCTAGCCACTAGGCCACTCTTCCACTCCGCATCACCCCATGGTCTGACTATTGTGTTCAATTCTGGTCATTACTTCTCAAACAAGATATAGTGGCATTAAAAAAGGTACAGAGAAGGGCAACGCAAATGATAAAGGATATGGGACAACTTCCTAATGCAGCTATGGCTCTTCAGCTTGGAGAAGATAAGGCTGAGGGGAGATATGATAGACTTTTATAAAATAATGAGTGGAATAGAATTGGTGAACATGCATCATTTGCTACTCTTTCCAAAAATACTAGGACTAGGGTGCATGCAATGAAGCTGTTAAGTAGTATATTTAAAACAAATCGTAGAAAATATTTCTTCACTCAATGTGTAATTGAACTCTGGAATTTATTGCCAGAGAATGTGGTAAACGCAGTTATCTTAGCAGGGTTTAAAAAAGTTTGGCTAACTTCCTAAAGAAAAGTCCATAAGCTATTATTAAGATGGGGAAAGTCCACTGCTTATTTCTAGGTTTGTTGCCCTTTAAAATACCTCCTTTCAGTTTTGCACACTGCTTTTCTGTTTCCCCCAGATGTTCCCATCAAGCTAACAATTCCTTCAGGTATTTCTTCATTTTGACAGTCAGGGGCCCTTTTACTAAGCTGTGTAGGTGCCTACGCACGCCCAATACACGTCAATTTGTAGTTACCGCCTGGCTACTGCGTGGCCTATGTGGTCATTTCATTTTTGATGCGTGTCCGCTACGCACTCCAAAAAATATATTTTCTGGCGTATGGCAAAAATCAGGTGGTAACTCCGACTTGACGCGCATAGGTGATTACCGCACGGTTACCGCGAGAGACCTTACCGCTAAGTCAGTGGCTGGCGGTAAGGTCTCAGACCCAAAATGGCCATGCGCCAATTTTAATTTTTCCTCACGTCCATTTTCGGCAAAAAATTTAAAAAAGGACTTTTTGTTTACAGGCGCGCTGAAAAATGGATCTGCGCGTGTCCAAAACACGTGCCTACAGTAGTGCAGCCCATTTTTCAACGCACCTTAAGAGGACCCCTCAGTGTGTTTGAAATTCTTGTACTTTCACTTTTAAATAAATCCTCTTCACGTGTGTCTTAATATTGAACCACACAATGCGGTGATCACTGGATGCCAGATAACGGCTCACTATAAGATCAGAGATTCTGAGCCTATTCCGAAGCACCGGATCCAGTGTGGCCCCATCTTGCATGGGTTCTGTTATGAACTGCTGGAACAGTTCTCTGAAGAGAATCCAGGACAACCCTTCAACTGGGATGCCCCAGTCAATATCTAGAATATCTATGCTGAAAACCCACCTTTTCACTGCTGCTTTTTAGCTCCTAGCCACTACTCAATTGCCCTCCCCTTGTCCCTTGCTTCCTTCTCACCCATTACTTCCCTCACCTGTAACTGTCTTGTCTGTCTGTGTTATTTAGATTGTAAGCTTACTTCCCTCACCCGTAACTGTCTTGTCTGTCTGTGTTATTTAGATTGTAAGCTCTTTTGAGCAGGGACTGCCTCTTTGTATCAGGTGTTCAGAGCTGCATGCTTCTGGTAGCGCTATACAAATGATAATAATAACTAGTAAAAAAGCCCCGTTTCTGATGCAAATGAAACGGGGGCTAGCAATGTTTTCTTCTGTGTGCATGTGGGAGTGTGTGTGTCCCTGCCCTCTGGCCTCTCTCCTCTCTCCCCTCCCCCCTCTGAGTCCTTCACTGTTACAGAGCCAGCGATTTGATTTCGTGCTCTGCTGTTTTCCTTCACTGACTGTGTTACAGAGAGGGCGGGGCAGACACTCATAGGGAAACCGGATATCTCGCCCCCTTCACACTTCCGGCTGGAGGCTTCATAGAACGTTGGTGTTGCTTTTTATATAGAGAGATATTGAAATCTGCTTGGAATGGGCTCCGTCGGCATGGAAACCACTAGTGCAGCTTGATTAAAAAGGCCCTTAGTCTTGAAAGTGTAACTAATAGATTTGAGTTTACCCATTCCACTCATAACTTTATAGACCTCCATCGTATTTCTCCTCAGCTGTCTCTTTTCTGTAGTCTTTCCTTATAGGATAATCATTCCACCCCCTTTAGCATTTTGGTTGCCCCTTTCCTTTACCTTTTGCTAATTCCGCTATATCTTTTTTGAGATACGGTGGCTAGAAATGCACACAATACCCAAAGAGAGTAGCACCATGGAGTGATACAGAGGCATTCTCATATTTCATTTCCTCTTCTAATAACTTTGAATATTTTGTTTTCTTTTTTGGCTGATGCTGCACACTGAGCAGAGGATTTCAGTGTATTGTCCACATTTAATCATTTATAATTTTTTCATTTTACAAGGGTCACTTGCAAAACAGTAATACAGAGATGACTACAATAATACAATATTAGAAGAAAACAATCTCAACTAGATAAATAGATTATATACAATCTTTCTCTCTCTTAGACCACAAAATAAATAGGGAGAGTGAAACAAGACAAGGAGATCAATTAAACAGTTAACAAAGAAAATGTGGTATTAACCTGATTATCCCCAGTTATTATTTATCTAAATCACTAGACTTTGAGCCCGTAAAAACGGGCTATTATAGGAAGGGGGGGTTGAAAGGCCCGCCCCCACCGCTGAGTTCGCCGCTGCCCCTCCCCCTCCGAGTTCGCGCCCCCCCCACCGAGCTGTCACCACCCACCTTCCACCCGGCCGGGCCCTCGCTCCGCTATTGAAACAGCGAGGGTCCGGGAACGCAGCACTGAGCTCTGCTGAGCTGCCGACGTCGGCCTTCGTTCTTCTTCTCTGCCTGTCCCGCCCTCGTGTGACGTAACGTCGTCGAGGGCGGGACAGAGGCAGAGAAGAAGAAGGAAGGGCGATGTCGGCAGCTCAGCAGAGCTCAGTGCTGCGTTCCCGGACCCTCGCTGTTTCAATAGTGGAGCGAGGGCCCGACCGGGTAGAAGGTGGGTGGCGGCGGCGACTCGGGTGGGGGGAGCGTTAGACGGCGGTGTCCCTCAGCAATGCGCAGTACAGACCCTCTGTGTTCCGCCCCCCCCCCCCCCCCCGTCATCACGTATTGACGTGGGGGCGGGGCAGTGAAGGTCTCTACTGCGCATTTGCGAGTGAGTACGGTCACTCGCCGTTTATATGTTTGATTATTCCACATTGATCATCTGGTTGGCTTCTTCAAACCCAAGACGGTGTATAGTCAATTGATTTCGTTGGAAACGTACTTATTGTCCAATATTAGTGGAAACAATACACCTGATTTCATTTTTTCTCTCTTTTAAAACCAGAAATTATTTAACAATACAAACACTTGAATCTCTAAACCAATTCTCACTGATTAAGGTAATCCCAGTTTCACAGGCTTCACTCCTTTTGAATTAATATACTAAGAGGAATCATTTCAGAGGAAAAAACTTTAGGAGTCATACCCGGAACTCTGGGAAAACAACAATCTTGATATTAATCACCTGTAATAATATTCATTTTATTCAAATCTTTCTGGTCTATTAACATTTTCAAAATCTTAACCGTTTCCTATTCCTGTACAACTTCATTTGCTGTATCAATTTTTCATTCTGAAAGGATTTGATTAGATTATCCATGTGGCTCACTAATAAGATTATATCCGAAGCAAAATTATTTACTACCACCGTTAGGTCCTGGAGCACCTTCCAGATGATATTCAATGTAACCTCCACGGGAGCCAAAAACTCCAAGCTGATAGCTCTTACGGGTTTAGGAGTGGCACCGCTGACACGGGTTCAGCTGTAAACGACTTCCGTTTCAGCACACACTCCTAACTCACTCCTCCACTCCTTTGGGCACGGTGGTTAAATGATTTGTGAGCGATGAAGTTTCCAGGTCTAAGAGCATCGACGCTCCTTCGCCGAGGCTAATCAAAGGATGTCCACATTTAATTTCATCTGCCATCTGAATGCATGGTCTCGCAAGGTCCCCCTGTTATTTTCCCTCTGTCTGCTTGTGCTTTACCTACTTTAATTTTGTCATCTGCAAATCTGATCACCTCGCTTGTTCTCATTTCCAAATCGTTTAAATAACTGTGTTAAAAAGCATTGGTTTCGGTACAGATCCTTGGGGCATTACAGTATTCACATTTCTCCATTGAAAAAATTACCATTTTGCCCAATTCTGTTTTCTTATAACCAGTTTCAATATTATATTGCCTGTTAATAATTAGAGGTATTATTACTCAGGAACTTCTTAATTTCCTCAAGTGTCTCTCATGATATACTTTACACCTTCTAAAAATCCCAGTTTCTATACGACCCTTATTTTAGAAGCATCCCCGCTTATAAATGGCAGCATTTAAATTTCTTAAGAGGGCCAGACGTCAAAATGCTGATTCAGAACAAGGGTCATTTATGTCTTGGGAAGCTGAGTACATTTACATGGCGATGGGGAGTGATCTGGGCAGGACAGCAATAGGAAATGCACATCTTTAGTGGGAAACCTGGATATTGGAATTTAGACCTAAGTGCCTGCTCTAGGGGGCAGCCGTAAATCCTGTTGGGTCCTCGCAGTGACATCCCCTCTCCCCCACAATCACATTTGTGCCGTGATGGCACCTTCCCCAACACAACAATTCAACAACCTTCCCCTTCAACAGCAGAACAGGGCACTCTCCGACGTTACCCAGCCCCCTCTACAGCAGAACAACATCCACCCCTACATCACCTGACCTCCTTCCCCCATCAGCACAGACATTCACTCTACCTGAGGCTCCCTTGTGTGGGCATGAGCCCAAAACATGGCAGTCTCCTCTAGATGCAGCCCTTTCCCCTCTCCCTCAGGTTTAGGGCCCTCTAAATTTGCATTGGGGGGGGGGGGGGGGTCAGGGCCGCTAGACTACCAGCCCTTTGTTCTGTCAGGGGGTGGAGGATCGGGTCAGGGTATGGGGGGTGCTAGACCACTAGGGGAGGTCTCTTCTGTTGGGGTGGGATGGGGTCATATTCTGTGGAGGAGGGGGTTGGGTCTGCTCTGTTGGGGGGGGGGGGTGGTCGTAGAGGTCCACTGAACCTCCAACCCCTTAGAATGTTTGACAGCCCCGGGCTATTTTTTTGACAGCCCGGACCTGTCTAACAAACTTCTGCTTTAGGGTTGTGCCTTGGGCGCATGCTCAGGCACAGTCCTCCCATTGAAGAATCCCTATGATCAGAGCTAATAGCGTGCCTAAATTTGCATGCTATTAGTGCTGTTCATAGAGGTTCTAATTTTAGGGCCCTGTTTGCTAAGCGTTAACGTTTTTAACGTGCGTTAACCATGTACGTGTCTACAATATCCCTGTAGGTGCCTACATGGTTAGCACACATGAAAAATGTAGGCGCAGTAAAAACACTAACGCACCTTAGTAAACAGGGCCCTTAGAGTGCTGTTTGTTTGCTAGCACCCCTCCCAGCACCCATAGCATCCACCTTTTTCACAGCTCCCCTCCCTGCATCTACACACCATCCATATTTTTTTCAGCCCCCCCCCCCCCCCCCCCCGGGCAACCACACATAGCATCCACCTTTCTTTTTTTTTTTTTTTTTTTACAGACCCCTTCCCCTCCCTCCACAGCATTCACTTTCTTTTTACAGCCCTCTCACTCCCTGCCTGCACCCACATATAACGTCCATCTTTTTATTTTACAGCCCCCTCCCTTCTCCTTTTTTACAGCCCCTTCCTCCACCTTTTTAAAAATTTTTTTTACATTCTCCTCCCTGCACCCAAACGCCATCTGTATTTTTTTTTTCAGCAGCCCCTGCACTCACCCGTGAGGTAGGAGGAGGAGGAGCTGCATTGGGAGTACCTCTTCGGGACAGGAAAGAACCCCACTTTCCTGCCTCCTACTGCTGCTCTGGGCCAGTGCTGTTTCTTTTTCCAAATGGCTGCTGAGACTTTCTGCGGCAGTCTCACAAGGTTACTACTTGAAGTCTTGGCGGCTATTTTGAAGAAACAGCTCCTGGCAGGGAAGAGTGGGGTTCTTTCCTGCCCCCGAAGAGGCTACTAAACCACCAGAGCATGCTCAGGTAGACTCAGGGAGGGCCCACTGAGGTTTGCGGGGAGAAACCAGCCAGCCAACACTGTGGGATTAGGGGTGGGGGGCGGTTTGCTCCCCTCAGAGCGCGGATTCTGCACACAAATTTAGAATTCTGCGTGGCTGGGGAATTCCATGCAAATTCTTCACTCTGCAGTCATGCAGAACTCCGGCAGGAGTAACTAACGCATTGCAGTTAGGTGATTATTCCTTTCAAACTGCTTTTCTACACTCCTTATCAAAAACACACACACAGATACAGAGTCACACATATAAACACTTAGAATGATAAGAAATAATTCTATGATGTGTGCTTCCCATGCTTTCCGCATCAGATGCCCCCCCCCCCCCCCTCTGTTTCCACACCCCTATGCCTTCTGGGCTGGCTGTTGATGATTCAGATGTGTATTTCATTTTCTTTGTTGTAAATCTGTGACAGTTTCCTACTGGTTGCTAGCTATGTATGCAGCATTTTAGCGTTGGAGAAGCCCAGTAATACCCTGTTGGCACCCTTTGACTATATTCTAAAATCCATTCTTTGAAATGTTAATAGTGACAGCTAATGAGTTGATGTATTTATTTAAACATGTTTTATCTTACAAATTTCTAATATTTCTAGGTGTTATGCAGTTTCGAATGCCTGAGTTAAGTTATATCTGTGCTAGAAATTGGGGCATATTTAAACTTTTGCTTTATTACATTGAGGCCAAAGACTCAATTATGTTGGCAATGTGAAGCAGGGAGACCAGATCTCTGTACTGTGACTCTTATGCAGAATGGTATAAAGCGCTCTAAGATGTTGTGGTCTTGTGGCCACCTGTGGGTAGAAACTAGCAGTTGGTTCCTTGAGCTCAGGGTTGGAAAGAAGAATAACCAAATCAGTTCCTATTTTTGTCACCATTCTTAACATCTTTGGTGCTTCTGGTGCTGTTTGTTAAAAAATGTACTCTTTAAAAACATTTGATTATAAATAGGGTTTCTTTTCTGATGTTGGCTGGGAAAACTGTAATATTGTTTATGGCTATTCTGCATGCTGTTTTAGATTCTTTAATTTATAATTTGTCAATTTGTATTTTGTTTTTCTTATCTTTTCATTACTTTTTATTCTTTAATGTTTCTAGGGCTCCATGTCGCTAAAAATGTGTAAAGCGATTAATCGCACAATTGAAAATATGTTATTTATTTTCCCCACTGCAGCTCCTTGTGACTGGGCAATGGAGGGTTAAGTCACTTTCCCAGAGTCACAAGGAGCTGCAGTGGAGAAAAATAAATAACATACCTTTAATGGTGCGATTAATCATGATTTAAATTATAATTAGGGCTGCATTTCTTTTAAAGTGTTTTCAGTGGAGGCCTCCTCGTCCTCAGGTAAAAGATTTCGCCATTGTTGGGAGCGCTTTGGTTCTACTTTGCAGCCCGCCGCTAGAAATCGGCTATTCTATTGGCGGACAAGTCCAGTCTTCCATGCAGCACAGGGTTGGGGGGAGGGAACGGGTGGGTTAAAGGGATAAAATACTTGTAGTCGCTTTTGGATTCTCTTAGCATGGACAGCAGGGGTCAGAATTTGAGATGTAACTATGAATTTTTTCTTTTGATGTCATGCTGCAATAAAAATCATTTCAAATAAAGTGTTTTCAGTGTGTCAAAAATTTAGAAAGCACTGTTTATTTAGATGTAGCGCTTTACAGGAGCTGTCCAGACTGTGGTGCTGAATAGCAGTGGAATACACTTACTGTTCACTAGCTAAGAACTCATCACAAATCACAGATTGTTAGTGGTGATTCAGTGATTAGTTGGACTCTTAGGGGGCTAATTCTCTATAGATCTAAAGTTAGACGCCGGGATGAGGTGTGATAAGCAATCGTGCTTTCAATTGCTATTATAGAATACTAGTGCAAGTCTGTGTTCATTTCATTCATTCATTTATTTATTTATTTAAAGCATTCATATCCCACATTTTCCCACTGGTTGTAGGCTCAATGTGACTTACAAAGCAATATCAGGACTACAGTACAATAGTACATTAAAACAATACAAACAGTAAATTAAAGCTTGGCATTATATTAAACAGCAGAGTAGTAAAGAAAATAGATTTAAGTGTTTCTGGATTATTTGAAACCAAAGAAATTGATCTGATTATGTTGCATCTGGAGAATAGACCTTTTTGAATAGGATGGACTTTAATAATTTTCTAAACTTTAAATAGTTCTGGGTTGATTTAACTAATTTGGGTAAGGCATTCCACAGTCGAGTATCCAAGAAAGGAAAGTTGGAGGCATATGTAGATTTGTGTTTGAGGCCAAAACAATCCGGATAGTGTAGGTTTAAATAAGATCGGGAGGAATTAGATCTGTTTATGGCAGAGTAACCCACATTATCGCAATAGATCAGGTTCAATGTAGCTAACAACTTATTGTGATTTAACAGTACAAAAAGTGATGCGGGATAGTATACATTATATAGTCATAACAAAGTAAATGAGGATTATTACAATACGTAATAATGGAAATGAATCTTAGAGGCAAAAAGGTAATTTTTTAGTCATCCATATATAATAAGAATTAGAATGGAATTAAGAAATTGAATAATTGTACAATTAGGGGTTTAAATTAATTATGATCATCTGTGAGAAATTGCATAAACAAAGAGGCTTTAAGGTATTTCTGGAATATCAAATAATTAGATTCCCATTTGATGAATTTTTGGAGCGAATTCTACCATTTGGTACAGAGGTAAGGGAATTCTGACATGTAGATTGACTTGCTGAACACAGTTTTGCAATTGGGATAGTGGATGTTTAGATAGTCTCTTAAACCAGGGGGAGATCAATTAAAGGTTGCATATAATCGGGAATTAAGCCATTTATACACCTAACTTTAGGAGTGAGTACCTATGCCGGCTCAGTGGCTGGTGTAAATGCCTTGTGCCTAAATACAAGCAGTTAGTCATGCGAATGTTAGTATTTTGGAACCCATGCGTATAAGTGCTAGGTATGCCCTTGACCTACCCATGCTTCTCCCAGGTCCATGTCCCCCTTTCAATTGCGTACTGTGGATTTTGTGTGTGCAATTTGCATGCAACTGACTCTGTTCTATAACTTGCATGTGCAACTTTGCACACTAAGGGGAGAATTCTATATATGGCGCTGAAAAAAGTGCTATGCTATAAGCCACGCTTAAAGTTAGGCATGGGTTATAGAATACTGCTTAAGTGCAGGGGTCGTACCTAAATAAAGGCATGTCCATTTGCCCAGTGAAAATGTGGTGCAAGGTACGTTGCCTTAATTGCATTGAGTGCACACCCACATTCTGCCCTATGACCCTCCCATTGCTACACGCCCTTTTCCGGGATGTGCATAAAATTTAGGTGCGTAAACACAAATTGATTTCAGTTAGTGCCAATAATTAAAAAGCCAATTATTAGCACTAATTGGCATGTTAAGCAATTAAGTTGCAGTTTATAGAATGGGGGGGGGGAGTGTAAAATTATGTGTGCAAGTTTATGAAGATAGAAATAAAGCGCTAAGGACTGTTCAAGCATGGGATAGTCAAGAGTCCTTTATTAGACCCGATATAGGTTGTGTTTCAGCGACAAGCACCCGCATCAGATATAGAATCAATCTATTTAAAATAATGAGCTAAAAGGCCATAAAATCATCAGACCAAAGCCGGTAAAAGTATATCATACATGGAGAACCAAGAGCATCATAGCACTCCGGCATCCTGAAATTGGCGCCAAATTCAGGACACCATAGTGTTGTGATGCACTTGATTTTCCATGGATGATATACTTTTAACCTGCATTGACAAGGTTCTGGTGTGGATTAGGAATTGGTTATTGGGTAGAAAATAGAGAGTAGGGTTAAATGGTCATTTCTCTCAATGGAGGAGGGTCAACAGTGGAGTGCTGCAGGGATTGGTACTGGGACCGGTGCTATTTAACATATTTATAAATGACTATTAAAAAAGGCCCGTTTCTGTTTTAAAGGAAACGGGCGCTAGCAAGGTTTTATATGAATGGTTTTTTTTTTGTAACCAAGCAGTTATAAAAGTGTTATAGTCCGAAGGAATATCTGTGGGGTTTTTTGTGTTTTTTTTAAATCCCCAAATTTGTAATTCTGCCAACATTGCCCATTCTCCCCCCCCCCACCCCCCACCTCATCTACCTACCAATTGCTCACTTACCCTTGCTCATACTTGTCCTACTTCCCTCATCCTGGCATTTCTACATTCTTATTTCTTTTATTACTCCGATAATACTCAACTTATTTTCTCCACCAAGACTTTGTAATCCCAATTACTATGTAAGCCGCATTGAGCCTGCTTTGAGTGGGAATGTGCGGGGTACAAATGTAATAAATAAATAAACATATTTCTCTTTGTGTTTGTGCATTAACTCATGTGTTGTGGTGCTGTTTTTTTTTTTTTTTTTTTGCATCTTCAAATTCTGGGTTTTTCCATTGCTTTTCCTGTGTGAATTCGGCCCTATTTCTCCTCCCCTCCTTCTGCAGTGAGACACAGAGAGTGCAAGACTGATTGTGTGTGAGAAAGAGAGCGTGTGTGTGTCTGACACAGAGATAGTGTGTCACAGAGTATGTGTGTGTGTGTCTCTCCATATCCTTCTTGCAGCAGCACAGGGGTGGCACTGTCTCAGAGTGTGTGTGTGTGACAGACACGCGGGGTGTGTGTGTTTGTGTGTGCGTTTTTTCGAGAGTGTGTGTGACCGTGGCACATAGAGTATGTGTGTGTCTCTCTCCGTATCCTCCTCCTTGCAGCATGCCCTTGCAGGAGCAGAGGGGTAGGCACTGTCTCAGAGTGTATGTGTGTGTGTGAGAGTGTGTGTGTGACAGACACATAGAGTGTATGTGTGTGTGTTTTCGAGAGTGTGTGTGACAGTGACACACAGAGGCGGAAAGACTATGTGTGTCTGTGTGTGAGAGAGAGAGCAAGTGTCTGTCTGTGTGTGTTGTGTTTGTTGCAGTTTTTCCTTCCCCCTCTCCTGCTATTTTTAGCTGAACATAATACCCTGTAGAAGGGCAGATTGACCTGTGTGAATTCGGCCCTATTTCCCTTCCCCTCCTCTCCTTTGTTTCGTGCTTACCCAGAGTAGTTTCGTTTTCATTTCTCTGCTGCCTGTCAGTTGCCTCTGTCATCACAGTAGGAGTTCCCTGTTCTAGTAATGTTTCAGCAGGGAGTTCTGTGAGGGTGGGCGGCACTTTCCTGATGTTGATTCGGGAGGCCGGCAGTGTTATCAGTTGAGCTCATTGTTTTGAGAGGGCGGGGCGGCACTTTCTCTGAGTTGCTTCTGGAGACCGGCAGTGTTATCAGCTGAGCTGTCAGTTTCCAGAGTGCAGCAGGCTCGCAATGTTCGTTTTTTTATGAGGGTGGGCGGCACTTTCGTGAAGGTGCTTCAGGATGCCGGCAGTGTTGTTGGGACGGCTGCTGGCACGCAGGCTGGTTGTTTTTGTCAGGGCGGGCGGCACTTGCTGGACGTTGCTTCTGTATACCGGCAGTGTTATCAGCTGAGCTGTCAGTTTCCGGAGTGCGGTTCAACATTGTGTACTGGGCTGGCGGTTACCTAGCGCGGGACGTTCGGGCGGGCTGCAGGCTCTCTCGAGCCTTTTGTGCGTGGCTCCTCTTCGTTTTCATGTGTGGCAGCCGGTCTCGAGTCTCTCTTTTTTTTCCCGCGCGTGGCACTTGTTTGTTTTAGCAGCTGCTGACGTCACGTTATCTACACAGCCTACTTGTCAACCTTAGAATGTGGCACGGTACCAGGCACAGAACGTTGGTGGGTTAGTTCCTTATGCGTCTCTGTGTTCCGCCCTGATGTCATCACGTTTTGACGCGAGGGCGGGGCAAAGAGACATGGTGAGTGGGATAGCTTCACCTCCATGAAGTAACGAACCCTTCACGGAGTGGAGTGACATCAGAACGTTGTCTTCAGAACGTTGGAGGTGCGTTTTATTATAGTAGATATGGAAATCGGAATGACAAGTGAGAAGATTAATTTTGCAGATGATACAAAACTATTCAGGGTTGTTAAAAGACGTGCGGACTGTGAAATACTGCAGGAAGACCTTAGGAAACTGGATGACTGGGCAACCAAATGGCAGATAAAATTTAATGTGGACAAATGCAAGATGATGCACATTGGGAAGAATAATCCAAATCATAGTTACTTGATGCTAGGGTCCACCTTGGTGTCAGCACTCAAGAAAAAGATCTAGGTGGTGGTGTAGATAATACACTGAAATCTTCTGCTCAGTGTGCTGCGGCGGCCAAAAAAGCAAACAGGAATTATTAGGAAAGGGATGGTGAATAAGAACAAAAATACTATAATGCCTCTATATCGTTCCATGGTGCGATCGCACCATGAGTGTTACGTTCAGTTCTGGTCGATGTATCTCAAAAGAGATATAGCGGAGTTAGAAAAGGTTCAAAGAAGAGCGACCAAAATGATAAAGGGGATGGAACTCCTCTTGAATGAGGAAAGGCTAAAGAAGTTAGGGCTCTTCAGCTTGCAAAAGAGATGGATGAGTGGAGATATAATTGAGGTCTGCAAAATCCTGAGTGGTGTAGAACGAGTAGAAGTAAATTGATTTTTTACTTGTTCCAAAAGTACAAAGACTAGGAGTAACTCAAGGAAGTTACACAGAAATACTTTTAAAACAAATAGGAGAAAATATATTTTCACTCAATGAATAGTTACACTCTGGAACTCTTTGCCAGAGGATGTGGAAACAGTGGTTAGCGTATCTGGGTTTAAAAAAGGTTTGGTCATGTTCCTGGAGGAAAAGTCCATAGTTTGCTATGGATGCAGCTGCTTGCCCCGGGATTGGTAGCATGGAATGTTGCTAATAATTGGGTTTCTGCCAGGTGCTTCTGCCTCACAGCACTGAATGGGAAATCAGGAGAAGGTAACTACCGGACCAAGTGGACCACCCCAACTTCACATACATCCCCCACATTCGCACACCACCCAAGCCTTTATCACTTGGTAGAAATACATCCACGCACCACTCATTCACAGCAGTTAGCATATTCTCCATGCACAACTACACAATTATCACAAGGCAATATAACAAACAGTCATCAAAGAGCTCGCAATAAGCTCGCAAGCAAAACAGTAATGATTGGAGTCTAAGAAGAGTCAAGTCTGGACTAGAGAGTTGCACGGGGACAGAAATCTTACCCATCCCCGCCCGTCCTTGCTAGAATCTCAGCCATCCCCACCCATCCCCACTGGAATCTTACCCATCCCCACCCATCCCCGTAAAAATTTAATCCATCCCAACCCATCCCCGCAAGAATTTAATGGTACATAAAAGAAAATTCTGGTCAGCTCCCTCAGTCTCTCTCTGGATTTGAGCCACATCACTGTAGGCAAGGAAGGAATGGAAGCTGAAACTTAGAACACTCTGGTGTGCACATGTAAGATTTGTCTCTGATTTCTGGCACTGTATGCTGAGAGGTCACCACACGCAAACGCCAGTAGGTCAGGTGACATCCGATGCTCTTCCCTGTGTCAGAGCTGAGGTCTGTGCATCAGCCCGGGAGCAGAGAATTAATTGTAACATAGTAAGTAACAGCAAATAAAGACCTGAACAGTCCATCCAGTCTGCCCAATAGTCACACTCATTATCAATTCATGATTAAATCAACGAGTGTGATATTATATACTTTCTTTTGTGTTTCTGGAACATAGACCATAGAAGTCTATCTGGCCCTATACTTATGTTCCAGCTGCTGGAGTTCTCGCTGAAGCCCACTCCAGTCTATTTGTCTTCTCATTTGTAGGATACAAACCGTAAAAATCTATCCAGCACTGTCCTTATGTTCCAGCCACTGAAGTTGCTGTCTAAGCCCTTTCTAGCCCATCCTAAACCAGACTGCCATATATTAGACACAGACCATACAAGTCTGCCCGGTATCGGCCTTAGTTAATCACAGCCAGAGTCGCCATCTAAGCGTCACTTGACACATTCACACACATGCAGCCATTTAAGGTTAGGATTTTTATAACTTCCATTTTCTAATTAGAGATCCTCTGTGTTGAATTCCATCATCATTTGTTTCTCTACCACCTCCTTAACGGAAGACTTTCCACATTTGTGCTGTTAAAGCAAGGAGGAGGAGACAGCACTCAAGGTACTCGGTAGATGAGAGGCTGATGCAGTGCAGCTTACACTTCCACGGGAACCCCGCAGAACTGCTTCAGTTCCTGCGGGAATTCCGCGGGATTCCCGCGAACCCCGTCCCCGTGCAGTTCTCTAGTCTGGACTAATTGTTTCTTAACCTTCTGAGCAACTCTCTTCCACTTTTGTAACTTGTCCCTCGTCGAGGGAGCCAGATCAGTCGGCGGGACAGCAGATGAAGTCAGGCCAGCCTCAAGAAGAATCTTCTAAACCTCCGGAACGCTGCGAAGCCTGCTCTGCTTTCCCTTGATTGTAAAACATAGAGCAAAAGGAAAAACCCATCTGTATGCAATCTTCTCTTTGATTAAGATCTCCAACACTGGCTTCATAGCGCGTCTCTGAGCTAACGTGAACAAGGAAAGGTCCTGATAGACTGACACTTTAGCTTAATTATAATCCACGGATGACAGTTGATGAGCACGCACCAACAAGCTCCCCTTAAAAGCAAATGAAGAAAATCTCGCTATAATGTCCCTTATCCAGTGTCTTCCCCAAGGCTTTATGCACCCGGTCTATTTTCACTGCACCTGAATCCAGAGTGTTGCCCATGATTTTTACACACAGTAAACACAGTGGGAACATCTTCCAGGTTACCATTGTCCGGCACCCCACTGGAAATAGAGATTGTGCCTGCGTTCCCGATTCTCGAGATCATCAACTTTGTAACGAAGCTCTTCAGTTTGCTCCAACAACTGAGAAAACTGAGTGTTCACAACTGCTGCTCGCTCAGCCTGCTCGTCAGCCCGCTCCTCCAAAACCTCCACCTTGCCCCCGAGCTCGTGCAAATCCAGACTGATGACGTCCATGTGCTCCAAGATTTCGACCTTAGAGGCCTTAATATCTGCACGGATCTCCTCGAGGCATTTTGCTAATTTCTTCAGGAAGTTTTTCTTGGGGAGAGAATGACGCAGGGCCATGTGGGAGGAGGCTGAGCGACTCTGACGAGCGAGCAGGAGACGCATGGCGCGATAGGCCCTTAGCCAGCTGCCTCACCGAGTGGCGCTCACCCTCCTTATGCTGCGACGAAGAAAGCTTACTCATGGCTACCAAGAACTCACCACGAACCTTCCTAGGTAAGTAGAAACGGATAAGGAAGTAGATGTTGGTGGATGAAGCAATTAAAAGGGTAGTGCAGGAGCTAAACTCTCAGGCGTCCATTCAGCCCCGTGACGTCAAATCCTCGTTATTCCAAATAGCCCTTTTTTTGATATAAGACTGCATCACTTCACTTGAACAACACTTTTTGGTAAATAATAACAAGAAGAAAGCAGTATTTTGTCACTCTGATATAACTAAAACTGACCCATCAAACATTTTCTGTTTCTTTTAGATCTGAGGAGTGAGTGTTGACAGCAGTGGGATTCAGATTGACCTTTTACCTTTTTGGCCATCAGAAAGGCAGCCTCCCCGCACCTGCTGCTGATTGGGCTCAGTGACAGTGAGCACAGAGTTAGGTGGGGCTGTTGCAGGCTGCATCTTATTCCATCAGCACTTCTGGAGGAAAGGGGGAAAGGTGTGGGGTTTTTTCCCCGATATTTGTAGCTCAGGGTGTATTACATTCAGTTACAGTAGGTATTTCTCTGACCCCAGAGGGCTTACAATTTAATAGTTGAAGTTACCAAAGTGACCTACTATGTTAGTGTGTGTTTATGCCATTAATGTGTTATTTTATGTGGGATGTTAATTACACTTAGTGTGTATTATGAGTTTAAATTGTTGGGCAGACTAGATGGACCGTGCAGGTCTTTTTCTGCCGTCATCTACTATGTTACTATGTATGTTATTAAAAACTCTGGAATTCATTGCCAGAGAATGTTGTAAAAGCAGTTTGCAGGGTTTAAAAATGATTTGAATAATTTCCTAAAAGAAATGTCCATAAGCCATTATTAAAATGGACGGGAAAATGTGCGGCTTATTTCCAGGATAAGCAGCATAAAATCTGTTTTACAGTTTTGGGATCTTGCCAGGTACTTGTGACCTGGATTGGCCACTGTTGGAAACAGGATGCTGGGCTTGATGGACCTTCAGTCTGTCCCAGTATGGCATTAATTATGTTCTTATGACTTAGTAATTAATAAGGTAAGTTAATGGGGTTGCTTCTTGTTAATGTGGTAGTGCACATTAATAATAATAATTGTAAGTTTGTACCTTAGACAGTGGAGAGTGAAGTGACTTGCCCATGGTCACGTGATGTTAATGAATTCCAACTGTGTTAGTGCATTGGGCTGACAGGTGAAGGTTGAATAAAGAAATTGGGATCTGGCATACAGGGTATAGGGAATGGGCTGCTGATACTGGCTTTTGTTTGATGGCATCCCCCTTGTATGAGTGCTAGACACCTGTGATTGTTTTAGGTGCAGCGAAGGGCGACTAAAATGATAGCGGGGATGGGACGACTTCCCTATGAAGAAAGACTAAGGAGGCTAGGGCTTTTCAGCTTGGAGAAGAGACGGCTGAGGGGAGACATGATAGAGATATATAAAATAATGAGTGGAGTGGAACAGGTGGATGTGAAGCGTCTGTTCACGCTTTCCAAAAATACTAGGATTGGGGGTCCTGCGATGAAACTACAGTGTAGTAAATTTAAAACAAATCGGAGAAAATGTTTCTTCACCCAACGTATAATTAAACTCTGGAATTCGTTGCCGGAGAACGTGGTGAAGGCGGTTAGCTTGGCAGAGTTTAAAAAGGGGTTAGACGGTTTCCTAAAGGACAAGTCCATAAACCACTACTAAATGGACTTGGGAAAAATCCACAATTCCGGGAATAACATGTATAGAATGTTTGTACGTTTGGGAAGCTCGCCAGGTGCCCTTGGCCTGGATAGGATGCTGGGCTCGATGGACCCTTGGTCTTTTCCCAGTGTGGCATTACTTATGTACTTAGACCTGTTGGATGCCCCCTATGTGACTGCTGCCTGCTTTGCCTAGTGATTGACAGTGGATGCCTCTGGGGATTCAGTCCCATCTCATCCTGTTATCTGAAACAGCCCAGCAATGCGGCTGACACTCAGTGACTCATGGGATGGGCTGCCAGGCTCCCTTATGGTAATATGTATGACAGATGGAGATTTGTCTTTTATTGTAGAGCATTCTTGGATGTTTATTTTGCTGTTGGCAAAATCCGGTCTTTACCATATCCTCTAATAATTTGATCATCCACTGCAGGATGTGGTAATCTGCTATTACCTGTATATATTTTTATAATTACAAAAAAACAGATGAAGTATCAGTTTACCTTTAAAGTAATTATCCCTGTGCCTCAATCTAGTCAAAGCAATGATTGATGCACAGTTGAACGAACAGCTGCACTGCAAGAAAAAGATCATTTAGGAAGGTTCAGGGCTTTATACGAGCAGACAGCTGACGTATCAAAAAGCACAGAATCGGAAACATTATCACATCACCATTGCTCAGTATGCAGAAGGGGAAGTATACCGGACTGCATTCAAGTTATTTGATGGATAGCCGTGCCGAATTAGAACAAAAGGAAATCTGAATGATTTTGTTGTTTTTAGCTAACTGAATCATCTATAAACTAGTTTGCTATTACTGCCTTTTAAGTTTCTTGTTCGGAGGAGAAAACATTTTTGTTTTAATTTAAAGCAAATGGTTTTTTTTCAGTGGTTGGAGGATGGCTCTGTGACCTGTGCTGTTTTAACATATTCATAAATAACGTGAAGAAAGGAGCAACAAATACAAGAGCTGCTTAATGCAACAAGTGCAGTGGCTTGATTTGTAGATGACACAACTATTTAGACTCATTAAAAAAAACAGGATTGTGATGAATTACAGAAGGATTTTGTGAGATTAGTTGACATCTAAATGGCAGATGAAAATTGAATGTGGACAAGTGCAAAGTGATGCACATAAGGAAATACAATCCCAACTACAAGTACAAAATGTTGGGTTCCGTCACCGCCGGCGAGAAAGATTTAGGATTTATTGAGACCAACACATTGAAATTTTCAGCCCTGTGTGCAGCAGCTGCCCAAAAGCAAATCATATGTTGGGGATCATTTGGAAAGGAATAGAGAACGAGTCTGAGAATATTGTGGAGAAGTCCATGGTGCGACAGTTTGTGCTGTTCTTGTCTTCGCATCTCTCACATGTAGGATCTAGTGGAACTAGAAGACGTTCAGAGACGGGCAACAAGGACTTTGGTCCTGGGGAACTGAGGAACTGAGTTCGATTCCCACTTCAGGCACAGGCAGCTCCTTGTGACTCTGGGCAAGTCACTTAACCCTCCATTGCCCCATGTAAGCCGCATTGAGCCTGCCATGAGTGGGAAGGCGTGGGGTACAAGTGTAACAAAAATAAAATAGATGCTATTGGAGATTCTACATGGAATGTTGCTACTGTTGGAGATTCTACATGGAATGTTGCTACTGTTTGAGATTCTACAAGGAATGTTGCTACTATTGGAGATTCTACATGGATATTCCACTAGCAACATTCCATGTAGAAGGCTGCGCAGGCTTCTGTTTCTGTGAGTCTGACGTCCTGCACATACGTGCAGGACGTCAGACTCACAGAAGCAGAAGCCTGCGCGGCCACATTGGTGATCTGCAAGGGCCGACTTCTACATGGAATGTTGCTAGTGGAATCTCAAATAGTAGCAACAGCGGAGGAGTGGCCTAGTGGTGGGTGGTGGACTTTGGTCCTAAGGAACTGAGTTCAATTCCCACTTCAGGCACAGGCAGCTCCTTGTGACTCTGGGCAAGTCACTTAACCCTCCATTGCCCCATGTAAGCCACATTGAGCCTGCCATGAGTGGGAAAGCGCAGGGTACAAATGTAACAAAAATAAAATAGATACTATTGGAGATTCTACGTGGAATGTTGCTACTATTGGAGATTCTACATGAAATGTTGCTATTCCACTAGCAACATTCCATGTAGAAGGCTGCGCAGGCTTCTGTTTCTGTGAGTCTGACGTCCTGCAAGTCACTTAACCCTCCATTGCCCCATGTAAGCCGCATTGAGCCTGCCATGAGTGGGAAAGCGCGGGGTACAAAAGTAACAAAAATAAAATAAAAAAATATGATACAGGGGATAGAACCATCTCGCTTTGGAAGAAAAGCAAAACAGGTTAGGACTTTTCAGCGGGGATATTTATAGTAGTTTAAAAAATCATGAATGGGGTGGAGCAGTTAAACAGGAAGTGATATTTTACTCTTTCAAATAAAAGAAGAATATACCACATAAAACTAACAAACAGCAGTATGAAAATGAATTCTAGAAAGTACTTTGTTTTTGCAGTCTGGAATCTCTTGCCAGGGCACATGGCTAAGGCGACAAAGGTTTAGAGGAAAAGTTCATAAAAAATTATTAGCCAGGTAGACTTCGAAAAGCCATCACTTATCTCTGGAAATAAGCTATAAGAAGTAGATCTATTGGATATTGGCCACTGTCGGAGACAGAATGTTGGATTTAATGGACCCAGTCTGCATCAGAGGGGGCCATCTTATGCCCAAATATTCTAATCAGCCTGGGTAAGACTGAAGGAAATGCCTTTTGAGTGGAATAACACAGATGAAGATGAATAGATCAACTCTTCATTACAGAATAGACCAAACCTAAGGAGTAATGAAGGATGATACACAAGACAGAGAATGCCTTAGTGTGCAGCGTGGGGAGATTTCTAGACACTGTTTCTAGTAATCAAATAAACTGCAGGGAGTTGTGGTAACCTTCAAAATTGTGCTTGTTGTAATCTTGTTTTTTTTCGTCGTCATACATACTAGGCGAGTCCTTTCAAAATACATTCAAATGTTAGAATTTATTGAAATATTAATGTTAATTATATTGTATTCCTTTAGCATCAGCAGCAGATGAATCCAGAGACCTGTGGGTTGTGTCCATCTATCAGCAGGTGGAGAAGAGAGCACTGATTTGCCCTGTGCATATAGGACATGACGCTGCCTAGCCAGTCAGTATTCTCTATCTCCAGCAGGCAGACAGACATGTTTCACAGGCTCCTGGCTTCATCTATGGTGGCTCCTGTTCTGACTTGGCTAGTTCTGTAAAGCTGGGAGTGTTCTGACTGAAGGGCGCCAGCTTCAGGGGGTACACCTGGTCACCCCGGGTCCCTCCCCCAGCCCATTCTCCTCTCCTTAAATTCATTTGCCAGCCATGCCTTCCTCACAGCTCTGCCTCTAGTTTAAAAAAAGGGGGGGGGGATTGCACTTTGTGTTTTGGCTATTTAGGGAGAGAGAGCTTCCTGCAGCTTTATACCCTGTGTTGTTGGGATTCCTTAGGCTCTGGTGGTGAGTGTATCTTTTTTTTCTTCCCTCAGTAAAATAAAAAGGACAAGAGCAGGGGGACACAGGAAGCAGGATTTAACAGACCACTTTTGCAGGAGGTATTATGGCTGCAGAGTTAGTGAAACACTGCTCCCCCTGTAGGAAGCAGTGAGCAGCGTCCAGCCTGTGTTCCGCAGGGCGTTCGGGCCCCGAGGTCTTAGATGGTGCCAACAGCGATGTGAAAGCAGGGGTTTCCCGCACGTCAGTCACACTCTTCCCCTCGTGCTGAAGACGCAGCGGCCATTTTGTCCAGGCAGGCAGTGATACCCGCGGCTCTTCCTTTTTCTTCAGCAGTTGCTTTTCTTGCTACTGTGGGTTACTCTGGTGCTGGGGAAGAAACAGTCTTTCCCTTTTCCTCTGCGTTTGTCTTATTAATGGATCACACTTTTTTCTTAAAGCAGGCTACTGCTGGGTCTGACAGTCTGCCTGCAGTCATGGAGCCTGTTACTCCTTTGCACTCTGGCTGTACAGAGAAGGTGGCTCCTGCATCGAAGCAGGGGCATTGGAGGTCAGAGTCTGAGGGGCGATTTAGACACCCCTGCCTCTCCTGCCCCTTCAGTTAGGGGTGAGAGTTCGATATCCTTGGCAGCAGTGGTCCCAGAAGGGCTTACAGGCTTTGAATATTTCTTCTCCTGAGGTGCAGTCCACTTCTGCTGCTAATCCTAAAATGGCCAGCACTAAGAAGCCCCCCCTAAGGCTTTCCTGGTTTATGAAGCTCTTTGTGAGCTTATTTCTGCACAATGGGCCATGCCTGAAGCAATCCTTCGTGTAGCGAAGGCCATGGCTCATCTTTACCTTCTTACATAGAAGGAGTTGGACCGCTTATACTTATCTAGAGTGGATGCCCTGGTATCAGCTGTGACTACGAAGACTACCCTGCTAGTGGAGGGTTGCATTACTCTCAAGGATAGACAAGACTGGAAGCTGGAATCTGTCTTGAAGATGTTATTTGAGGTGTCTGCCTTGTCTTTGGAAGCAGCCATCTGTGGCTCCTAGGCTGCCCATGCTTCCAGTTTTTGGGTGCAACAGGTGGCTGATGCCCTATTGGACTCAGGAATGGAGCCATCCTTGAAGTTTTTAGATTTTGAAACTTGGCTGGCATGTCTGGTGGACACTTCATATGATCTGGTAAGAGTTTCAGCCAAGCAAATGGCTTTGGCTATTTCAGGTTGTAGTTGGTTGTGGTTATGCCACTGGGCGGTGGATGCAGCATCTAAGCAATGTTTGGTCAAGTTACCTTTTAAAAGTAAACTCCTCTTTGGAGAGACTTGGAGAAACTGGTCAAAGACCTGGGGGATTCTAAGACTTAGCACCTACCGAAAGACAAACCTCGGTCTTCTTCTAGGCCCTCTCAGCAATGGCCTCGTTTTCGTGATACTAGGAGATATCATCCTGGTTGCCCTTCCAACACATTCAAGGCTCGATACCAACCTTGACATTCCTTTCAACAGGATAAGCATTCTTCTGGGAGCACTGGCAAGTCCTATCTTCCCGTCCAGTTCTCTCAATGATGGGGCGCCGGCCCACTCCTTGGTTCCTGTAGGGGGGTGGTTGTCCCACTTTTATGAGGAGTGGGCCAAACTGATGTTAGACCTTATTTGAGAGGGTTACAAGCTCAAATTTTCCTCTCCTGTCCAGATTTTTTCTTGGCTTCCCCATGTGCTGCTCCTCAAAAGCGGCAAGCCGTCTCTGCCACTCTACAGCAGCTCCATCATCTGGTGGCAGTAGTTCCTGTTGCTTCACTGGAGTACAGTCAAGGACATTACTCCATCTATTTTGTGGTTCCCAGGAAAGGTGGATCCTTTTGTCCAGTACTAGACCTTCATTGAGTGAATGGGTCTCAGTGGGTGCGTCACTTTCGCATGGAGACGGTACGCTCGATCATTGCTGTGGCTCAGCCAGGGGAATTTCTGACAGCATTGGACCTCAAAGAGGCCTACTTGCATATTCCCATCTGGCCTCCTCATCAGTTGGGACATGACCCAGATCCTAGTTCTAATATCCAGGCCAGCACAGGCACCTGGAAGTTCACTAGCCAATATTCAGACTGGTGCCCAATTATCTTAGTGTATAAAGGGGTCGTTTTTACAAAGCCACACTAGCGATTCCGGCGCTGCAAATGTGAAAAAAGCCCCCAGGAATTGAATGGGCTTCGGCGCATTTGCCGTTCTGGAATCGCTAACGTGGCTTTGTAAAAGGAGCCTAAACTTAGGACAGCCTTTCTGCTGTTCTAACCTTATGCACATGCCTAACTGGTTAAGTGCCACTGAATACTGGTAGCTAGCCCTCTCTTTTTCGTCTGCTTCAACCACACTGAGTGTCAACCCTGTGGAATTTATTTTAAGATAGAATTTAAAAAAATAGAGGCCCTTTTACTAAGCTGCGATAAAAAGTGGCCTATGCTACTACTACTACTACTACTATTTAGCATTTCTATAGCGCTACAAGGCATACGCAGCGCTGCACAAACATAGAAGAAAGACAGTCCCTGCTCAAAGAGCTTACAATCTAATAGACAAAAAATAAATAAAGTAAGCAAATCAAATCAATTAATGTGAACGGGAAGGAAGAGAGGAGGGTAGGTGGAGGCGAGTGGTTACAAGTGGTTACGAGTCAAAAGCAATGTTAAAGAGGTGGGCTTTCAGTCTAGATTTAAAGGTGGCCAAGGATGGGGCAAGACGTAGGGGCTCAGGAAGTTTATTCCAGGCGTAGGGTGCAGCGAGACAGAAGGCGCGAAGTCTGGAGTGACTAGTGCGTGGCTTTCCCCACACGCTGAGGCCACATTTAGCATGGCTGTAAAATGGCCACATTTCCTATTTCCCCCTATTGATGTCTGTGCGCTAATTTCCTAATTAGCATGCAAGTCTTTACCAACACCTGTTGTCTAGGCGCTAAGGGCTTGCACGCTAACAATCCACTAATCAGTGAGCGGCAGTGTAGCTGCGCTAACCAATTAGCGCTGGGCACACCTACTCTCCGCCACCAAACATGCTCCCAGCGCTAAACAATAAAAATGATTTTTTAGCACATGGGAAGCACTCGCAGATCCCCAAATTTCCACGAGACGCCAGAGCATGCCCTGTGGTAGTGCATTTTACCATATGGTAAGCATGCGCTAGTGCTTACCAAAGCTTAATAAAAGGGCCCCGTAATCTATTCAAATTTAGTCACCATATCAGCTGATACCAATAGTGACATATAAATTTATAGCAGTAGTCGACATCTAATTTTATTTCATGACTATGCTTTGTAGCAACAGCAGCAGTACAGACTATTGAAGAAGCACCTGAAAGAGGGACATTGTTAGTTTCGTTCGTTTTTCAACAGGACTTAAATGCAATAATGCGTCTTTATTTTAAGTCAACAAATAGGGTATTTGCTGGTCAGAAGATTTGGCTTTACCCTGATGTGACTAAATTCACTCAGGAAAAGCGAAAAAAATTTCTTTCTATGAGGTCTAAAGTTCTGGAATTAGGGGGTTCTTTCCTCCTGGCATATCCCTGCAAATGTGTTATTAGATTAAATCAGGCAAAATACATATATTATACACCTGATCAACTCCAGACCTTCCTAGATGGTAGAGAACTGCAGAGATAAAGTTTGTAATGGGATATACGGAACCATATATATTGCTTAAATATGTATGTAAAGTGGTGTTAACTTCACAGATTCCTACCTCCCCCCCCCCCCTTCTTAATGTAGAGGACTAAAGAAGCCAAGAGATGTACAGTTATTTGAAGAAATACTCTTTTTTTTTTTTTTTCTTGTTTACTTTGTAATTATTGGCTATATTACACTATACAGTGTCGATATCTCTGTAAGTATATGAAATCAATAAAAATTATATTAAGTAAAAAATTAATGAATAAAGATTGAAAAGAAAAAAAAAAAAAGCAACAGCAGCAGTATACAGAGGTGAGATAATGGACCTGATCAGCCTTCTAAGGTGGTCCACAGGCATGGACGCATTCCAAACTTTACCTCTCTCGAAAAATGCAAAGAGAGTGGTGGTTAATCTTGGAGGGAATGGAGTGCAAGGAAGAGTCTAGATACAAATGCAAGGGAGAGGGAAGCAGAACAGAAAGAAAATTAACTGAGCATCATATTATACTCATGCAGAACTGGGAAAGAAATTTCTGATTCTGAGTGTACAAGGAAAGAAAAAGGCTGCAAAAGAGACCATCTCTGCTTCAGTACCTATGGGTAAAACATGCAAAATGAAGACCATGCAAGGCCTAATCACCCAAATTAAAAAAATAAAATACAGATGTCACTGAAGGAAAAGCCTTTCTGAACTTGCAGGAATGCCAAGTTAGTATTATATCATTTTTTTTCTTAAAGGCTTCCTGTCTTCCCTGGCCATAGCTTTTGAGTAGGCTTCTGAAGTTACTAATTTAATTCCCCTGCATATATAGTTGTTACTTTATGGAGCTATCATTTTTAATGCAGTTAAAACCAGCAGAGATTCATTTCAGGGTTTCACTTTAATATCGGTGCAGAATCTTCCTGACTAGTGATTTAAATTGATTTGATTTAAATCAAATTTTCCCTAGGATATACAAAATAAAACAAGGTCGGTTAACTTGAAGATCTGTCAAATTTAGTGTACAGTTTTGGAGAAAGAAGCTACCTAATATACGACCCATGCAGTAAGACTTCTTCCAGAGGCTGAATGTTCTGTAATTAAACTTCAGAGTCCACTAGAGTAGGGATGGTCCATAGGTTTCCTCAAAAAAGAGGAAAGGAGAAACAGGGGTGATATGATACAGACGTTCAAATATTTGAAAGGTATTAATCCGCAAACGAACCTTTTCCGGAGATACGAAGGTGGTAGAACGAGAGGACATGAAATGAGATTGAAGGGGGGCAGACTCAAGAAAAATGTCAGGAAGTATTTTTTCACTGAGAGAGTGGTGGATACTTGGAATGCCCTCCCGCGGGAGGTGGTGGAAATGAAAACGGTAACAGAATTCAAACATGCGTGGGATAAGCGTAAAGGAATCCTGTGCCGAAGGAATGGATCCTCAGGAGCTTAGTCAAGATCGGGAGGCGGGGCTGGTGGTTGGGAGGCGGGGATAGTGCCGGGTAGACTTGTACGGTCTGTGCCCTGAAAAAGACAAGTACAAATCAAGGTAAGGTATACACAAAAAAGTGGCACATTTCTTGGGCAGACTGGATGGACCGTGCAGGTCTTTTTCTGCCGTCATCAACTATGTTGCTATGTTAGGAGACATTAGAGGTAAAGGACATGACCTGTCACTGAATATTTGGACTTGGGTCAGCCCAATGGTTGTCAGCTGAGTGGGTTGAATATCGGGACTTTTTTTTTTCTTTATACGTTGGAGGTATGGAATAGATCTGAAGAGTCCTGTCCTCATGTTCTGCTATTTCTTGGGCCTGTTATTTATCATCTTATGTAAAAAAAAAAAAAGAGTTTTGGATTAGACTTGGGAGGATGTTTTGGAGTTAATCCAGATAGTAGAAATAGATGAAGTGGATTTAGACTGGCTACTTTGATTTTGGTATTTGTCATTTGTCTTGAAATCTGATAGCGACTGGGTCCTTACGTTATTTTTCTGTAACAGGGGGACCCAACCTCTTAAATGGAAGGTTCATATTTTTTCTGATGTAAAGTTTTGTTCCGTTTTAAAAACGCATTTATATTAGTCTGTGGTCCAGTTTGGTGGCAGAGTGGTGCTTTATTTTTTTTCTCTCTTTCTCTCCTCTATCCTTTCCTTTGATATTGTAGTTCCTTTCCCGTTTTGTGCATGTTAGAATTGTACACTGCTTTTTTTTTTTAATTAAGAAAGGCCGTATTTTTGGGCAGCCAGCTTTGGAATGCTCTGCCAAGATCCATCCGAACAGTCAACGACCATCTACCATTCAGAAAAAAATGTTGAAGACCCATCTCTTCAAGAAAGCTCACCCTAATGACCAACTTAACTTTTTAAGCCCACCCACATGATTCCTGTCCCGACGATTATTATACCTTTGACCGTGTTTCACAATCTCCTTATGCTCATTCCTCAATCTCTTCCTCTCCATCCTTCCTACTCCTTACCCCTCCCAATCTTTTCTCCTTTTGCTCATCCTATCTTTGTTTATCTCTCCGTGTTCAATTTACATATCCTCAAAACCCCACTACTACTATGTTTACTACAACTTGTAACATTCTCCTTCAAGACTTTGTAATTCTATTTACTATGTAAGCTGCATTGAACCTGCTATGTGTGGAAAAGCGCGGGGTACAAATGTAATTAATAATAATAATAATATCAAGCCTCTTGTAAACATTAAAGATTACACAAAAAAGGAGGAGACATCTTTTGTTATGGCTGAGTGTACTGCAGCTGAGGTTTATTTTGGCTTAACTGGATGGTCAAGATGCAGCCTGACAAATAGATTTTTAGGACCCAGTTCACATAACACCTTTCTGAACTAAGGGGTAGATGCATCAAGCAAACGTAAAAAAATCAGAAACGTTAAAACCTTTACCGAATTTAAAATAACGAAGCATGCTCCAAAAACACAGCCCCAAAAAGTTTGGTGCGGTATTGGAAAGAACGATGCACCAATCCCCGTCGGTAATCGGCTCGTAAAGCATGCGCAAAGCAGCCAAGCGTTATGCTGGCTGCTCTGCGCATGCCAGAAACGTTCAAAACACAGTCAAATCGCAAGCACATGGCTCCCAAATCAAAATAAAATAAAAAAAGGATCGGGAGGGGGCAAGGGCGCTCATCAGGAGCGTCCTGTACGGACGGCCTTGCCCCCCCCCCCACACTTTCCGCCGCTCCCCCCACCCCGAAAAAGCAAACTTCTAGAAGCCCCTGCCCCCCCCTCCCTTCCTCACTACTCTGTCACCTCAGCTCCGCCTCCCGACATCCTCCGTCCGTGCCCCGCCCCCTTTTGGGGTCGTCGCCGCCATTCCCCTCCTCCATCGGGCCCCCCTTCCTCTTACCGGGCCCGTGCAGCGCCTCTCTCCTCTGTCCGAAGGCGCTGCACGGGCAAGAAGAAAGCTGAATCAGCTGATGCCTGCCTTCGCGATGGCGCGTCTTTCTCCTGCTGCGCCCGCCCCTGTCTGACGTCAGTAACCTACGTAGGTTACTGACGTCAGACAGGGGCGGGCCCAGGAGGAGAAAGACGCTCTATCGAAGCTAGGCGAAGGCAGGCATCAGCTGATTCAGCTTTCTTCTTGCCCGTGCAGCGCCTTCGGACAGAGGAGAGAGGCGCTGCACGGGCCCGGTAAGAGGAAGGGGGGCCCGATGGAGGAGGGGAATGGCGGCGACGACCCCAAAAGGGGGCGGGGCACGGACGGAGGATGTCGGGAGGCGGAGCTGAGGTGACAGAGTAGTGAGGAAGGGAGGGGGGCAGGGGCTTCTAGAAGTTTGCTTTTTCGGGGTGGGGGGAGCGGCGGAAAGTGGGGGGGGGGCAAGGCCGTCCGTACAGGACGCTCCTGATGAGCGCCCTTGCCCCCTCCCGATCCTTTTTTTATTTTTATTTTTTTATGTGTTTTCTGAGGTCCTTTGGACCAATCACAGCGCTTTTAGCTCTGCTAATGCGCTGGGATTGGCTCAAAGTTTGTTTATTTTTTCACTTAACACTTTTTCCTGGCACAGAGCTGTCCTAACGAGAGGTCCAGACCTCTCGTTAGTTTTCCTGCCTTTTTCCTGCGTAAAGGCAATCGGAAAAGGTTAGTGCATGTCGTTTCAATGGGGTTTTCACACTAATTGCTCATCTCCATTCCGTTTTCGTTAGCTGCTACTACCGTCGAAAAATAGGCTTTAGTGCATGGAAAGGATCGGAAATTCTTCCTTAAGGGCTCATTTAACGATGAAAAACGTTTAGTGCATCTGGGCCTAAATGCTATGCAACTTCTATTCCCACTTCCCACGTAGGTAGACAAGGCAGTAAATAAAAGACTATGAAGGTTATTACAATTACCAGTGGTGGTTACTCCTTGGCCCTTCCTACGCTTTAGAATGTCCATGTGTTTGATGTAGACTGTATAATCATAGAAACATGATGGCAGATAAGGGCCAAATGGCCCATCCAATCAGCCCATCCTCTGTAACCCTTAACTCTTCCTTTTCCTAAGAGATCCCACATGCTTATCTCACGCTTTTATTAAATTCTGACACAGTCCTCGACTCCACGACCTCCACTGGGAGGCCATTCCACGCTTCCACCACCTTTTCCGTGAAATAATGGTTTCTTAGATTCCTCCGAAGCCTGTTCCCTCTTAACTTCATCATGTGCCCCCTTGTTCCATAGTTTTCCTTCAGTTGAAAAAGGCTCACTTCCTGTACATTAATGCCCTTGAGATATTTAAACGTCTATATCATATCGTCTCTCTCCCTCCTCTCTTCTAGCGTATGCATGTTGAGGTTCATAAGCCTGTCCCTGTATGTTTTGTGTTCAAGACCGCTTCCCAGTTTTATAGCCACCCTCCGGACCGACTCCATCCTATTTATATCTTTTTGTAGGTGCAGTCTCCAGAACTGCATACAGTACTCTAAATGGGGCCTCACCAAAGACTTAAACAAGGGCACTATCACCTCTTTTTTCCTGCTGGTCATCCCTCTCTTTATGCACCCAAGCATCCTTCTGGCTTTGACCGTCGTTTTTTCTACCTGTTTGGAAGGTTTAAGGTCATCAGACACAATCACCCCCAAGTCCCGCTCTTCCTTTGTACACAGAACCACGTAGTCACTCTTATTAGGTTCTGTTACCTAACACTGCCTCTGCATGGTGGGATGAATCTATTTGGAATAGTGTTATTGCTCTCGTCTTAATTTGTGGACTGATGTGAGGATTGATATTTGGGGTTTTTTTTGTTGTTTTGTTTTCCTTTTTGTTTTTTTTAATATACTGTATATATTTTGTTCTATCTATAGAAATACATATACAAAAAGGGGAGAACCTAGACAGTCACCTTGGAGAAACCTTTCAGCTGTCTAGTCTGGGCCCCTCAAGCTCTTACTGAGTGTCCCCATGAGTGCTGATGTCCAAAATCTGGTCCTGTAATAACATCTAGATTTGGTAGCTAATTGTAAGGTTTGGCAATAAGATATAGGAAGGAGAGTTATATGAGAGGGCCTGGGTGTTTGGTATATGATAGAGGACTGAAGAGAGAGATAAACTGTAATAAGGCCTCTTTGCCTTAATGAAAGAGAGAGAAAATATTTCTTTAATACAGGAAGTGGACTACTCTGTATTTAGGAGTGTTCCAGTGTCATAAGAGGAGGAGTACTGGGATCTTTGAGAGAATTCTGTTCTGCCTAGGAGAGATGCAAAAAAACAGAAGAAACCAGTCTTCGCAAAAATCAGATGACAAAACAGCGAAGACGTCTCAAAAAATTCAAGAAGACGACGCTTCTAATGTAAACTACTGAAGACGCACCTGTTTGAACAAACTTACGGAAAGAACCAAAACACATAGAGTCCATACTCACTGTTCATCAATGCAACATACAACCACTTCAGATCCCTCATCCTGTAATCAATTGTCCCACTGTCTCCTCCTAATGTTTCTATATTGATGTCCCATTGTTTCATTATCCTAATGGTAATCGAATGTCTCACACAACTCTGCACAACGTATTCCATATTCAAGTTGTCACAAATGTATTTCTACTACTCATATCTTATTGTAAGCCACACTGAGCCCGCAAAGAGGTGGGAAAATGTGGGATACAAATGCAATAAATAAATAAAATAAATAAATAAATACAATAAGACCAAGTTTATTGAACATGAAATAAAAAATATAAAAATTAAAATAAGGAGGTGGGTGAATGAGACTCGACACAGCTGTGTTTCGGCCTATCAGGCCTGCATCAGGAGTCTTTTCACCGTAGGAAAGCTCACTTCCTATATTTACATCATGTAATCCAGCAATCTTTATTTTCGTCTTTCAAAGATGATGCAAATGTTTGTATTAAAGCGTCTGTTCGATCGACTTTCCAATTTTCTCCCAGAAGACGTGTATCACCGAGTGTGGACCCAAATCGGGAGAATTGAATGAAGCTAGTATCAGCGTCTCTCATCTAGAGAAAAAAAATGATGAGAGACGCTGATGGGTTCCAATGATTAGGGCAGAAAGTAAAATGACATACTGCAATAGAAAATTGGTACACTCTGGCTGATAAATCAACAATTTCCATATCATCAAGCTGATCAATCCATAGACTGGTGGGTTGTGTCCATCTACCAGCAGGTGGAGATAGAGAGCAAACTTTTGCCTCCCTATATGTGGTCATGTGCTGCCGGAAACTCCTCAGTATGTTCTCTATCTCAGCAGGTGGTGGTCACACACAGCAGCAGCTCTGGCTAGGCCTCCAAGCCTAATTTTTAGGTTTTGTTGAGTGCCTGGGGTTGAGGGCTCTTTTGAGCAAGTGCAAACCTGGTGGTGCCAGGTCCCTCCTTTTCTCCCCCCTCCCGCTGGCTCCGTTAAAAAAAAAAAAAAAAAAAAATTTTGAACGGCCTTAAAGGCGTTTATTTCGACGTTTATTTAAGCGTCTATTGCAGCTACTCACTGAGACACCAGGTCGTTACGACTCGGAGCGGACAGCAGGTAATTTTACCTTTTTATAGCGGGCGAGGGTTCCCCGATTCTTCTCCTCGTGGCACATGGCGTCGGAGGGCGAGGGCGCAAAGGGTCGCTCCCCGGGTCGCTCGAGCGCTTCTAGAGGGGATGCGGGGGTCTTCAAGCCGGATTCGCCCTTGGTGGGTGACAGTTTCGCGACCGATGCATGTCCCGGTCCTTCCTCCGGCGTGGCGGTTTTTCCCGCCATAAACGCCCATCCCCCGCTCCTCGCCTCCGCCATCTTGGCCGGCCACGCGGCTCGGACGGCTTCTTCTTGGGCCGCCCTTGAGGTTGGAGACATTAATGCCATGAACGCCCTTAATTTGGGCGACGGCACAGAAGCGGCTAAAGTTAAGAGCCGTTCTTCCCGCGCGGCTCCTTCGCGGAGTTTCGCGCCGGACGCCATTTTGGATGCGCAGCATGTCTCTCCCCCGCTGTTGCGAGCGCCGGTTGAGAGCGCGCCTAGGGCTGTTGCCCAGGCTGCGGAAGTGCACAGTCTGGGGGGTTTCTCCCCCGAGTTTGTTTTGCTGCTGCATCGGGCCTTCCTCATGCACAACGCTGCCCCCGCTCCCTCCTCTGGTAAAGAGGTCGAGGTTCCCAGAGGTAAACGCCCTCGGGTTGATTCCCAGGCCTTGGAGGAATTTGTCTCCTCCGATGTAGATGAGGGCAGCGTGTCTGAGGTCTCCCAACGGTCCTTTGCGGATTCCTTGGAGGAGACGGATCCCCGCTCGGATGGAGCGGATGACCCCTCTGCAGCGCGGCTTTTTCGCCCGGAGGATTTGCCCAACCTGTTGTTACAGGCCATGGACACTTTGAAGATATCCTCTCCGGAGGACGTCTTTCCCTCAGCCCCTGTTGGCTCTGCCATTATGCTGGGGACGAAGCGCCCGCCTAGAACCTTCCACGTGCATGATGCCATGCACACCTTAATTTCGGCTCAATGGGATGTCCCAGAAGCGAGCCTTAAAGTGGCTAGGGCTATGTCCCGCCTCTATCCTTTGGCTGTGAGTGAACGTGAGGCCTATCTGTGGCCTACCGTGGATTCTTTAATCACTGCGGTGACTAAGAAAACGGCATTGCCGGTGGAAGGTGGCACGGCCCTAAAGGACGCCCAAGACAGGAGATTGGAGGCGGCCTTAAGGTCGTCCTTTGAGGCGGCTGCTTTAAGTTTGCAGGCCTCAGTTTGCGGCTCCTATGTGGCCAGGGCGTGCCTGACTATGGTGCAGCGGGCTTCCCCCTCGGATCATTCCTTGAGGGATGATTGGCCAGCCCTGGAATCGGGCTTAGCCTATTTGGCAGACTTGCTGTATGATGTCTTGAGAGCCTCAGCTAAAGGCATGGCTCAGACTGTCTCTGCGCGGCGGTGGCTTTGGCTGAAACATTGGTCTGCTGACCACGCCTCAAAATCCCGCCTGGCTAGATTGCCTTTTAAAGGCAAGCTGCTCTTTGGGGTCGAGCTGGACAAAATCGTGACTGATCTCGGCACGTCTAAGGGCAAGAAGTTACCGGAGGTCAGGGCTCGGGCTAGTGCTCGTCCCGGTACCTCCAGAGGACGGTTTCAGGAAGCCCGTCAGTACCGCCCGGGCAGGTCGGGTGCTTCTGCCCCCTCTTCCTTTAAGAGGAATTTCTCCCCCAAGCAGCATTCCTTTCGCAGAGACCGCCGTCCCGGAGGTGCTCCCCCCGGTCCTCCCCCAGGGTCTCGTACCCAATGACGGGGTATTGGTCCACGCCCCAGTGCAGATTGGAGGACGGCTGTCCTCGTTTCTGGGCGAGTGGACCACAATAACTTCAGACGCTTGGGTGCTGGAAGTCATCAGAGACGGCTACAAGCTAGAGTTCTGCCGACCCTTAAGAGACGGGTTTGTACTCTCTCCCTGCAAGTCTCCGGTCAAAGCTGTGGCAGTGCAGCAGACTTTGGACAATCTGATCCGCCTGGGTGCGGTCGTTCCGGTGCCAGAAAGTCAGCTTGGCAAGGGGCGTTACTCCATTTACTTTGTGGTACCAAAGAAAAGAGGTTCTGTCCGGCCTATCCTCGACCTCAAAGGGGTCAATCGGGCCTTGAAAGTGCGGCACTTTCGCATGGAGACTCTCCGCTCTGTTATAGCGGCAGTGAAGGCAGGGGAGTACCTGGCATCCTTGGACATCAAGGAAGCGTACCTGCATATTCCCATCTGGCCTCCTCATCAACGCTTTCTGCGTTTTGCAGTCCTGGGCCGACACTTCCAGTTCAGAGCCCTCCCGTTCGGGTTGGCTACTGCTCCGCGGACCTTTTCCAAGGTAATGGTGGTCATAGCGGCCTTCCTGCGAAAGGAAGGAGTACAAGTCCATCCTTATCTGGACGACTGGTTGATCCGAGCCCCCTCTTATGCAGAGTGCGGCAAAGCTGTGGACCGGGTAGTTGCTCTTTTGAGCTCCCTGGGATGGATCATCAACTGGGAGAAGAGCCAGCTGCGCCCGACTCAGTCCCTGGAGTATCTGGGAGTTCGATTCGACACCCAAGTGGGCAGAGTGTTCCTGCCAGACAATCGGATTGTCAAGCTTCAGGCTCAGGTGGACCAGTTCCTAGTAGCCTCTCCTCTTCGGGCTTGGGACTATGTGCAGCTGTTGGGCTCTATGACGGCCACGATGGAAGTAGTGCCCTGGGCCAGGGCTCATATGAGACCACTACAACACTCTCTGCTGCAGCGCTGGACTCCGATGTCGGAGGATTATGCGGTGCGTCTTCCCTTGGATCCAGCAGTGCGCAAGGCGCTGAGCTGGTGGATGCAGACAGACAAGTTGTCTGCGGGAATGCCTCTGGTGTCCCCAGAGTGGATTGTCGTCACGACGGACGCCTCGTTATCGGGCTGGGGAGCCCACTGCTTGGGAAGGACAGCGCAGGGGCTCTGGTCTCCTGCAGAGGCAAAGTGGTCTATCAACCTCCTGGAACTCAGAGCCATTCGGTTGGCGCTTTTGGAGTTCATCCCGGTACTGGTGTTGAAGCCGGTACGGGTCCTGTCGGACAATGCCACGGCTGTGGCCTATGTCAACCGCCAGGGAGGTACCAAGAGCGCCCCTCTAGCCAAGGAAGCTATGAGTCTATGCCAGTGGGCGGAAGCGAACCTGGAACAGCTGTCAGCGGCCCACATTGCAGGAGTCATGAATGTCAAGGCGGACTTTCTCAGTCGCCATACCTTGGAGCCCGGAGAGTGGCAGCTATCTGCTCAGGCGTTCATGGACATCACGAAGCGCTGGGGCCAGCCGAGCCTAGATCTGATGGCGTCATCGGCCAATTGCCAAGTGCCGCGCTTCTTCAGCAGAGGACGGGACCCTCGATCCCTGGGAGTAGATGCTCTTCTCCAACAATGGCCGACACAAGAGCTTCTCTATGTGTTCCCGCCCTGGCCCATGTTGGGCAGGGTACTAGACCGGGTGGCAAAGCATCCCGGCAGGATAATCCTGGTGGGTCCGGATTGGCCCAGGCGTCCCTGGTATGCGGACTTGATCAGGCTCTCAGTCGACGATCCTCTGCGGCTGCCAGTGGAGCAGGGCCTGTTACATCAGGGTCCCGTGGTGATGGAGGATCCCTCCCCCTTTGGTCTTACGGCCTGGCTATTGAGCGGCAGCGTCTGAGGAAGAAGGGCTTCTCAGACAAGGTCATCGCCACTATGCTGAGAGCGAGGAAACGCTCTACTTCTACTGCTTACGCCAGGGTTTGGCGTATCTTTGCAGCGTGGTGTGAAGCAGGCTCTCTTTCTCCTTTCACTGCTCCAATTTCTTCAGTGTTGGCGTTCCTGCAAGAAGGTCTGGACAAAGGCCTGTCGCTCAGTTCCCTTAAGGTCCAGGTAGCGGCTCTGGCTTGCTTCAGGGGCCGCCTGAAGGGTGCTTCCCTGGCTTCGCAGCCAGATGTGGTGCGCTTTCTCAAGGGGGTTAATCACCTGCGCCCTCCTCTGCACTCAGTGGTGCCTGCGTGGAATCTCAACCTGGTGCTAAGAGCATTGCAGAAGCCGCCGTTTGAACCCTTGTCAAGGGCATCTCTGAAAGACCTGACGTTGAAAGCAGTCTTTTTGGTGGCTATCACTTCAGCCAGAAGAGTTTCCGAGCTCCAGGCGCTCTCATGTCGACAGCCTTTTCTACAGTTCACTGAGGCAGGAGTGACTATTCGCACAGTGCCTTCCTTCCTGCCCAAGATTGTTTCTCGCTTCCATGTGAATCAGCAGCTATGTCTCCCTTCCTTTCGTAGGGAGGACTACCCAGAGGAGTACTCTGCTCTTAAATATCTGGATGTGAGACGAGTCATCATCAGATACTTGGAAGTGACCAATGATTTCCGGAAATCGGATCATCTGTTTGTCCTGTATACAGGTCCTCGTAGGGGTCTGCAGGCTGCTAAGCCTACAGTGGCAAGATGGGTCAAGGAAGCCATTGCAGCGGCTTATGTGGCCGCGGGGAAGGTGCCGCCTATCCAGCTGAAGGCTCACTCTACAAGAGCTCAGGCGGCCTCGATGGCAGAGGCCGGTTCCGTCTCCTTGGAAGAGATATGCAAGGCGGCAACTTGGGCTTCGGCCCATACATTCTCCAAGCATTACCGCTTGACTGTGGCTGCTCGGGCGGAGGCCCGGTTTGGAGCTTCAGTGTTGCGGTCAGGGATTTCTATGTCCCGCCCTGGGTGAGTACTGCTTCGGTACATCCCACCAGTCTATGGATTGATCAGCTTGATGATATGGAAGGTAAAATTATGTATAATCATACCTGATAATTTTCTTTCCATTAATCATAGCTGATCAATCCATAGCCCCTCCCAGATATCTGTATTGTTTTTATTCTGGTTGCATTTCAGGTTCAAGTTTAGACTTCGTGTTCAAGTTTTTTCACTTGGATTCTTCAAGAGTTAAGACGAGTTTGTGTTACAGTGAGCTGCTGCATTCCTCTCCCCTCCGTTTTACGGGGCTGGATTGAGACTTAAAATTCTGCCGGCACTCCCTCCCGCTTCGTGCGGCTGTAGGGCAGTTTTGTACCCCTCCCGCTTCGGCGGTGTTAGGGTCAGTCAGCTCCTCCCGCGGTTGCGGTTGCAGGATAAGCCAGATCCCCCCGCATCGGCGGGTGTGGTGTCCCTCCCCCGCTCCGCGGGGATGAGCTGGACGGATTCCCCTCCCCCACTTGTGTGGGGATGAGCTGGGTTAATTCCCCTCCCCCGTTTCGGCGGTGGTGAGCTGGGCAGAGTGTCCCTTCGTGGGTGTAATTCTCTAAGTGCTGAGTCCTGCGGATGGAGCTTTGATATCGACATACTGAGGAGTTTCCGGCAGCACATGACCACATATAGGGAGGCAAAAGTTTGCTCTCTATCTCCACCTGCTGGTAGATGGACACAACCCACCAGTCTATGGATTGATCAGCTATGATTAATGGAAAGAAAATTATCAGGTATGATTATACATAATTTTACCTTTATGAAGATCCCCACACAGGCTCACACTTCCTGTGTAACATATCGTGGCACTCCCACCTGGACAGTAGTATCTCGTTATCACTGATGTATCAAATATATCTAAATATACAGATATATAATATAATGTATGGAGAAAAAGTCTCAGAATCACCGCCCTGCCAGTCCACTTCCGCAGGCTATAAGGCAAGAGCTCGGTGTGCGATCATGTGACTTCAAAAACTCCACATACAGGCGTTATCTATCCTAAATGCATATTCTTCTATCTACTTAGTGTGTCCACCATCTGTTCTGCCTATGTACTGTATTACTTAGATTCAATGTCTCTCAATTGTTTCTTAACAGAATTAATATCTTCAAAAATGAATGCAATTATCTCAAAAAAGAAACAGAGGGAGGGCCGCCCCCAAAGCACTTAGCTTAATATAATCGCCAAAGTGTCCATCTTCTCACGGCCCCTCTCTCTGATTACCCGACAGGGAGCCCCCGTTTCGCGATTGCTGCGTCAGGGGTGTTTTCCAACAAATTCTTATTGCAAACTGGCATTCACTTTCATCCCTCGAATATTCTTAATATTCTTGGAAGTATCCGAGGGATGAAAGTGCAATAAGAATGATGGTACGCTGAGCTCTTGCCTTATAGCCCGCGGAAGTGGACTGGCAGGGCTTCTGAGACTTTTTCTCTAATTTATATTATATATTTGTATATTTAGATATATTTGATACATCAGTGATATCGAGATACTACTGTCCAGGTGGGAGTACCATGATATTTAATACTGTATTAGGAAACACAACCACTTCCTCCATGTTCAGGTTGTGTGCATTGCACACACGAAAGCAAGAAGGTCCCAAATGTTTCCGAGCTTCCCAGCTGCCACCAGAACTTCTGCATCATCTCCCAGTCAGCTCCTGGTCAGAAGGACAAACTCGAATTTATATGGCTTTTAATTTATAAGCTGTTTTGGGTGGGTTTGCATTCCAAAAATCTGAATCTGTATATAATGTTTCTCACAGGCCAGTCCAGTTATTTAGTAGCAAGTACTTCACACTGCCATTCAAAGGACCTAGGTTCAATTCTTGAGCTCCTCGTGTCTGCCAGGGCTAAGGATACGGCTGAGGCAGCACGTTCAGGCCCTGGGTACAAGGCATCTCAGCCACCGTTTAGCAGTGAGATTTGGTTTTCATGTTATTGGACTCCAGAATAGAGCCATGTTGAATGCCTCAGGCTGCTGTAGTGACTGGGCTTAGTGAAGTGGGAGGAAACTAGAAAATGGGGGAAAAATTCACCTAATTGTGAATGAAAGCTCCATGTGCCATAGTTCAGTAGAGCCTGGTTTTTGATTGAGTTGGAGAGCTGAAGGAGCAGGAGCAAAACTGCAGAGGTAACATAGTAGATGACGGCAGAAAAAGACCTGCGCGGTCCATTCAGTCTGCCCAACAAGATAAACTCACATGTGCTACTTTTTGTGTATACCTTACCTTGATTTGTACCTGTCCTTTTCCGGGCACAGACCGTATAAGTCTGCCCAGCACTATCCCCGCCTCCCAACCACCAGCCCCGCCTCTCACCACCGGTTCTGGCACAGACCGTATAAGTCTGCCCAGCACTATCTCCGTCTCCCGCCACCGGCTTTGCCACCCAAACTCGTCTAAGCTCCTTAGGATCCATTCCTTCTGAGCAGGATTCCTTTATGCTTATCCCACGCATGTTTGAATTCCGTTACCGTTTTCATTTCCACCACCTCCCGCGGGAGGGCGTTCCAAGCATCCACTACTCTCTCCGTGAAAAAATACTTCCTGACATTTTTCTTGAGTCTGCCTCCCTTCAATCTCATTTCATGTCCTCTCGTTCTACCGCCATCGCATCTCCAGAAAAGGTTTGTTTGCGGATTAATACTTTTCAAATATTTGAACGTCTGTATCATATCACCCCTGTTTCTCCTTTCCTCCAGAGTGTACATGTTCAGGTCCGCAAGTCTCTCCTCATACGTCTTGTAACGCAAATCCCATACCGTTCTCGTAGCTTTTCTTAAAAAAAAAAAAAAAGCAAAACAATTATTGTGTTCTTACAATATTGTCTGCCTTACTTGTTAAAAAGCATTTTTATCAAAGCTTAGAAAATGTGTACTTTTGCTTTGCTGGTTCTCTTTAATGTTAAAGTAATAGTGGTGGCAAAAGAATAATTCCTTTGGCATTTGGAGCAGACAAGCGTCATCAAGTACCTTTTTTTTAATTCCGCTTCTGAGGCAATATTCATGTTTAGAAAGATTCTTAATTAGCAGTTCCTACAGTTATTAATCTAAGTAAACGGATCAAGCAGTGTTATCTACCAAGACTCCACATGTGAATCATAGTCATTTGCAGAAAGAATGCAACATAAACAGCAATGGACTTGGAAAAGGTGATGTACTGATCTATGCACTCCTTGTAATTCCAAGACAGTATGGAGATGCTAGAAAAATGATTTTTAAGTTTTGTAAAGGTATGGGAGATGGGAAGGTGGTAGAACGAGAGGTCATGAAATGAGATTGAAGGGGGGCAGACTCAGGAAAAATGTCAGGAAGTATTTTTTCACGGAGAGAGTAGTGGATGCTTGGAATGCCCTCCCGCGGGAGGTGGTGGAAATGAAAACGGTAACGGAATTCAAACATGCGTGGGATAAGCATAAAGGAATCCTGTGCCGAAGGAATGGATCCTCAGGAGCTTAGTCAAGATCGGGAGGCGGGGCTGGTGGTTGGGAGGCGGGGATAGTGCTGGACAGACTTGTACGGTCTGAGCCAGAGCCGGTGGTTGGGAGGCAGGGCTGATGGTTGGGAGGTTAGGATAGTGCTGGGCAGACTTATACGGTCTGTGCCAGAGCCGGTGGTTGGGAGGAGGGGCAGGTGGTTAGGAGGCGGGGATAGTGCTGGGCAGACTTATACGGTCTGTGCCCTGAAGAGCACAGGTACAAATCAAAGTAGGGTATACACAAAAAGCAGCAAATATAAGTTATCTTGTTGGGCAGACTGGATGGACCGTGCAGGTCTTTTTCTGCCGTCATCTACTATGTTACTATGTTACTATGTATGAAAAATTCTTCCTGTTTCCCTGAACGTCTATCTTGAATTTAAATCTGATGGTGATATTTTTTTTTTGTCTTATGTATCATTGTTTTTAGTCTGTTTGCTTCATTGGTTGTCTTTATATCATGCGTTTTGCTGTTGTCTGATGTTGCTACCCACTGAGAAATAGTGTGGATAAGTTGACTGTAAATTTGCTTTAAACAGATAAAAATAAAAGTGAAGATAATCTCAGTAAGGCCAGGCACAGCTTTGACGCTGTAGCAGAAAGGAAAATGGATATTCTGGAGAGGCTAAACTTACAATGTTGCTTGAATGCATTATCTGAAGTTGAGTTTGATGGTATGTCATTAATCATCATTAATAATAAAAATAGCTTGGGTGATTCTTTTTTGGCTGCTGATTGCTGTTGAAGAAAGAGGAAACAAAAAAAGAATCAGAGTTCAGAGTAATAGGGAAAAGGCCGTAAATGGAACATTTCAGTACAGGGCGACTAAAATGATAGCAGGGATGAGACGACTTCCCTATGAAGAAAGACTAAGGAGGCTAGAGCTTTTCAGCTTGGAGAAGAGACGGCTGAGGGGAGACATGATAGAGGTATATAAAATGATGAGTGGAGTGGAACAGGTGGATGTGTAGCGTCTGTTCACGCTTTCCAAAAATACTAGGACTAGGGGACATGCGATGAAACTACAATGTAGCAAATTTAAAACAAATCGGAGAAACTTTTTCTTCACCCAAGGCATAGTTAAACTCTGGAATTCGTTGCCGGAGAACGTGGTGAAGGCGGTTAGCTTAGCAGAGTTTTAAAAAGGGTTAGACGGTTTCCTAAAGGACAAGTCCATAGACCACTACTAAATGGACTTGGGAAAAATCCACAATAACAGGAATAACATGGATAGAATGTTTGTACGTTTGAGAAGCTTGCCAGGTGCCCTTGGCCTGGATTGGCCGCTGTCGTGGACAGGATGCTGGGCTCGATGGACCCTTGGTCTTTTCCCAGTGTGGCATTACTTATATACTTATGTAGGTACTTAGGGAAATTATGCCAGCTGCTTACATAAATGTAATTTCCTTATCAGCCATACCATACCAGTCTGAACAATTGAGTTGTATTGCCGTCCTTCTAGCAGATGATACTGATTTCTTCCAGTGACCTCACTGGTACATAGATCTTCATCCAGTATTTTCTCTACCTTGATGGTAGGTTGCTCAGGCTGGTGCAGCAGGTCCCAGGCCTAGATCCCATCACGCATGCTAAGTCTGCACTTTGACATTAAACCTATGGTCCTTACCCCAATGGAAAGCTGATTTTTGTCTCTGTAGCTCCAAATCGCCTGCAGGTGATAACTTGGCATGACTTTGAGCTCAAGCTCCATGGGACCCTTGCCTAGGGAGGGGTTGTGGCTCTACATTCCCCTCCCCCCACCCCTCCTTTTACTCCATCTGGAGTTACCTGGGGTGCCCTGCAGTGCTAGATCCCTTTTTTTCCTCCCGTTTGTCAGGGGAATAAAGCTAGCTTTAAAAAAAGAAAAAGAAAAAAAAGAGCACATCTGGGAGCCAAGCAGGGGGACTGCAGGAGCTGCAGGGTTCAGGCTTGTGCATGCTGGCAACGTGGTCAGGCTTATGTATGCCTGTGGGAGCCAGTGAGTGAATACAGTCACCAGCTTTTACTACCCATGGCATGATGGGCCATTTCTGATATCAGAAATAAGGATTGGGGGATGCCTGATTCCACATCTGCTTTGGCCTTGGGGCTTGAGTTCCTGATGGCTTTGGTGGGAATTTCTGGTTTTCGACTTTGGAAATGGCCCCGGGGGGGAGGGGGGGTGGAATTCTGGGGGGGCCTCCAGAGTTTATTGGACCCCTCCCCCAAGACATAGGGACTGTCGGTCATTTTGTCTCTCTTGGGGATTTCATCTCTTTCTGCTTCCCAGCAATGGGAACATGTCCCTTCCATTGGGGGGGGGGGGCTACCTCCCCTACTTCCCTTGATTAATTTGGGGGGGGGGGGCTTCCAATAGCCCTTGGAGCTTTTTTGGCTCCAGAGTTTGGCACAGTTGGTCTGACAACAGTTGTAGTCAGGCCTCTGGTGGGGCCCCGGTTTGGGTTCTAAGTGGCATAGGACCGAGGGAAGGGTGCCTGAGGCACCAATTCCCTCTGAGGAGGTGAGGGGGGACTCCATGGTCTTCTCGGACTCTGTCTACAGAGGACTTTGAATCTGAGGCTCTCCTGTCTCGGGAAGCTGAGGAAGAACGGCCTATGTGATCCATCTCTTTTGGCGAGAGAAGCTGTCTTGCTTTATTGACAACTTAGGCCCTTTCTATGCTGCGAACTTCGGCTGCGGACCCTCTTGAGGGGGATTTACTGCGGGCTCACTGGACCCCATAAGTATTTTCCTTTGCAAAAAGCTCTTACCTACATGATGATAGCAGAGCGGGAAAAGTCCAGATGGTCCCCTTAGATGTGCCAGGACTCTGGATCACCTATTTACCTTCACTCCGGACAAGTTTGAAAGGTATTGGTATTTTCTTAAGATGGATGCTGTGGTCACCAAGGCGACTACTGTGCTCTGAAGGAGCTCCATTGCAAGAAGGTGGAGCAGCAGCTCTGCCTGGCCTTTTCTGTGTGGATGTCCAGTATTTAGGCTGCCAGTTGTGGTGGTTATGTGGCAAAGGCCATGCTGCGATGGTTGTAGTATCTCCCAGAGTCCCTGGAGGTGGCTCGCTTGGAGTTGGGAACAGCCTTTTTGACGGATGTTCTATATGATCAGGTCCTTTTAGTTCCCACTCAGTGGCCGCTTCGGTGGTCATACACTGATGGTTGTGGCTTCACCACTGGGTGGCAGATGCATCTTACAAAAAGCTGTTGAGTCAGCTGCCCTTTAGGTGGTATTTGATCTTTGGAGAGGATCTGGAGAAACTGGTGAAGTATATGGTGGAGTCACAGCCTCTTCTGGTCCCTGAGCTACGACAGAAAGGTTCTCGGCTTTTCTCCACTTGTAAGGGGCACACTAGATGGTCATGGTGGTTTCAGCTTGCCCGCCATTCTGTCTCAGGGAGGTGGCAAGGGCAGGTCCTGCAGTCAGGCTTCCTTTTGAAAGTACATAAGTATTGCCATACTGGGAAAGATCAAAGGTCCATCAAGCCCAGCATCCTGTTTCCAACAGTGGCCAATCCAGGTCACAAATACCTGGCAAGATCCCAAAAAAGTACAAAACATTTTATACTGCTTATTCCAGAAATAGTGGGTTTTCCCCAAGTCCATTTAATAACAGTCTATGGACTTTTCCTTTAGGAAGCGTCCAAACCTTTTTAAAACTCCGCTAAGCTAACCGCCTTTACCACATTCTCTTGCAACGAATTCCAGAGTTTAATTACACATTGAGTGAAGAAACATTTTCTCCGATTCGTTTTAAATTTACTACATTGTAGCTTCATCGCATACCCCCTAGTCCTAGTATTTTTGGATAGCGTGAACAGACGCTTCACATCTACCCATTCAACTCATTATTTTATAGACCTCTATCATATCTCCCCTCAGCCGGCTTTTCTTCAAGCTGAAGAGCCCTAGCCACTTTAGCCTTTCCTCATAGGGAAGTCGTCCCATCCCCTGTATCATTTTTGTCGCCCTTCTCTGCACCTTTTCTAATTCCAGAGAAGGGTGACAAAAATGTTAAAGGGGATGGGATGAGTTCCCTATGAGGAAAGGCTAAAGTGGCTAGGGCTCTTCAGCTTGAAGAAAAGGTCAGAGAGATGGTTAATATATAGATATCTCTCCTCAGCTTGGAGAAAAGATGGCTGAGGGGAGGTATGATACAGGTCTATAAAATAATGAGTGGAGTGGAATGAGTAGATGTGAATCGTTTGTTTACTCTTTCCAAAAATACTAGTACTAGGGGGCATTCGATGTAGCTACAAAGTAGTAAATTTAATACGAATCGTATAATTAAACTCTGTAATTCGTTGCCAGAGAATGTGGTAAAGGTGGTTAGCTTAGTGGGGTTTAAAAAAGGCCTGGATGGCTTCCTAAAGGAAAAGTCTATAGACCATTATTAAATTGACTTGTAGAAAATCCACCGCTTATTTCTGGGATAAGCAGCATAAAATGTATTAAACCTTTTCGGGATCTTGCCAGGTATTTGTGACCTGGATTGGCCACTGTTGGAAACAGGATGCTGGGCTTGATGGACCTTTGGTCTGTCCCAGTGTGGCAATACTTATGTAAAATATTAGTGGAATTACAGGTAGTGTTAGCTTGCAACCAAATTTTTTTGTTTAGTTTGTGGATCTATCCAATCTGGACCCTCAATTGTGGTATGGTACCATTGACATCTACTCCATAAATGACTGATCAACATCATAATACAGACATATGTCAAGAGATCCCCAATTGTTTTATCTCTCTGATAGGCATAGAGAGAGGGTTCCAGAAAGCCTTCATACAATTTTATAAGATGGTCCATCTTACAATTGTATGAATGCTTTCTGGAGCCTCCTCTGCCTATTGGAGAGAGAAAACGATTGGGGAGCTCTTGTAAACATTACAACATTGCTTTACCGTTAAAGCAGTTTATTTGCCTGCAAACACTTTTTTCCCCAGGCCTCACACCCAGAAAGTATCTCTTACAGTACCTTGTACTGTTCAAAAATGATAAAGGGGATGGGATGACTTCCTTAGGAAGAAAGGCTGAAGCGTCTAGGGCTCTTCAGCTTGGAGAAGAGATGGCTGAGGGGAGATATGATAGAGGTCTATAAAATAATGAGTGGAGTGGAACAGGGTAGACGTGAATTGTTTGTTTACTCTTTCCAAAAATACTAGGACTAGGGGGCATGCGATGTAGCTACAAAGTAGTAAATTTAATACGAATCGGAGAAAATGTTTCTTCACTCAACATGTAATTAAACTCTGGAATTCTTTGCCAGAGAATGTGGTAAAGGCGGTTAGCTTAGAGGAGTTTAAAAAGGGTCTGGACGACTTCTTAAAGGAAAAGTCTATAGACCATTATTAAATTGACTTGGGGAAAATCCACTGCTTATTTCTGGGATAAGCAGCATAAAATGTATTGAACCTTTTCGGGATCTTGCCAGGTATTTGTGATCTGGATTGGCCACTGTTGGAAACAGGATGCTGCGCTTGATGGATCTTTGGTCTGTACCAGTGTTGCAATACTTATGTAAGGTAGCATGTAGCTGAGGAGTCGTAGGATGTGAAGTCTTGCTATTCTGCTTATCATCGGAGAAAACCAAGTTATTCACTCTTTAGCAGATGGTCTCCATGGACAAGTCCTCATATATATGCCCACCTCCTTAAGGAGTTGGGTTCTGCTTAAGCTGAATAAGTAGACTGCAACAGGTGGAAAGTGGCGCTTGTGCTCGGTGAATTGACTTAAAACCTTCTAATGCTTACTAAGCTGGAGAAGTGTTCCTGTAACGGCTCTGCCAGTGACGTCACTTATGTTGTGAGGGCTTGTATCTTCCTGTCCATGGAGAACACCTTCTGCAGGTGAGTAACTTGGTTTGACTTTAACGTTCAGTGCATCTTGATGTTGGCTTAATTGGCATGCTCTTTGTTTCATGCTGCCAATTTAGAAACCTGTACATTTTGTGCTTTTCAGAAGCACGGTAAACTGAATCATTTTGGATGCACTGGAAAGTAAGACTGCATGCTGTGCTCTGATTTATTCAGTTCTGGATTGAAACTGACAATGAAAAGGGAAACTCGGAATACAATGTGATTGATTACTTAATGATATCGGTAATTAAACGAGCAGACAAAAGGCATTAGCCGAGTTATCCTTTCACTTCTGAGGTATTTAGCAAAAAGGGAGTTTTGCATGTGATATTAACCTGATTTAATCCTATTGCTTTAATTTGATTTTGAAATTGCATTGTTTAAGGAGTGATTGCTGAGGTTTACATGGCATTAATCAGCTATGGCTACTTGCCAGTCAAATATTTGTTCCTTTGTGCTGTTAAAGAGCCATATTATTGCACCTTTTCTTACTGGGAAACCTAATCTGTCAGATTTCATGAATCTTGTTCAGCTTTAATGAAAGCTGAAATTGAGCATTACTAGTGCACAATTTCAAGTAGAAAGGCTTTTTAGATATGCTTGCTGGCTGGCTATGGATTTATCATTCTGTCTCTGTCGCTGCTTTTTGCCTGGATTGTAGACCAAAGCAACATGAGTTTCAGTGGTTTTGGTTTGTATTCGCCTTGGCATGATCTGAGATTGATCATGCTCATTTTGGCGTGAGAAAACGGAGTTCCCACCAGATTCCTCTTCCTAAACCTGTATTTATTTCCAACAGCAAAGACCATGAAAATAGCCACTTATCCATAATGAGAAAAGACACCATCTGAGGCTGTTGGCATACTGTACGTATTAATATTGGTATCCAGTTCTACTGAGGGAATTATTGCACCCATGTCATTGAATCTGAACTGTTCCTCGCTACTATACACCACAAAATGTTATATTCAAGGCAGGGTACTAACATTTGCATGTCAAGGCATGTGGTAGTCCCTCATACACTCCAGAAGTGATAATCCTTCAAAGCATTACAGATGCGCACTCTTGTTTTCTTTTATCTAAATCTCTAGGTGTATGCAAGCAAAAATGCCTGCTGCTTTTTGATACTGACAGCTATTATATTAATTGTAGGAAGGATATGTTGTATAGACTAGATAGAGGACCTTTGGTTACTTAACACAATAGTTAAACTTTAATTCATATAATGATGATAAAAGCTTAATGGATTTAGTGTAGAGACCAGAATGACAGAGAAAAGGTTAACATTTTCCTACCTGGCCTTTTAAAATCAGACACACCAGTTCTTCATTTACTGAACCTGATCTGACTTGGTATATGGTTTTTTTTTCTGTTGCTGATCTGTGAAAGATAAAAAATTATATTCTTATGCAAATACTTACATAAGTACATAAGTAATGCCATACTGGGAAAAGACCAAGGGTCCATCGAGCCCAGCATCCTGTCCACGACAGCGGCCAATCCAGGCCAAGGGCACCTGGCGAGCTTCCCAAACGTACAAACATTCTATACAATCAAGCCATTGTGACATCACTAATGAGGTTGGCTCTTATTGGTGGAATGAGCCACTATGACATCACAATAGGTTAAATCACTGCTCTATGTAATAAAAGTGAGCCAAGTAGAGGACATAAGTACATAAGTAATGCCACACTGGGAAAAGACCAAGGGTCCATCGAGCCCAGCATCCTGTCCACGACAGCAGCCAATCCAGGCCAAGGGCACCTGGCGAGCTTCCCAAACGTACAAACATTCTATACATGTTATTCCTGGAATTGTGGATTTTTCCCAAGTCCATTTAGTAGTGGTTTATGGACTTGTCCTTTAGGAAACCGTCCAACCCCTTTTTAAACTCTGCTAAGCTAACCGCCTTCACTACTTTCTCTGGCAACGAATTCCAGAGTTTAATTATATGTTGGGTTAAGAAAAAGTTTCTCCGATTTGTTTTAAATTTACTACACTGTAGTTTCATCGCATGCCCCCTAGTCCTAGTATTTTTGGAGGAGTAGCCTAATGGTCCTGGAGAACTGGGTTTAATTCTCACCACAGCTACTTGTGTAACCCTGGGCAAGTCACTTAACCCTCCATTGCCCCAGGTACAAAAATACCTTAGATTGTGAGCCCACTAGGGACAGAGAAAGTGTCTGCATATGTGTATGGCATTGCGTACGTCTAGTAGTGCTGTAGAAATGATAAGTAGTAGTAGTAGAGTACAGTCTCAATTATCCGATGTAAATGGGACCGACCAGTTGTTGGATAAGTGAAAAGTCGGTTAATACAGAAAACAATGGTAACCCCTTAAAGAATGCATGGAAAAGGCACAGGGTATCTTTAATAAATATTGTTTATTAATCCTAATCAACAATGAAAAAAAATGAAAAACATTATACAGTAGGCAATTTGAGCATAAATACAGTACAGCAATTGTACAGGCAATTAGAACAGAAATAAAGAACCAAGCAAGGGAACCATATTTATCTACTGCATGTTCAGCTTCACTAGAGTTGTCTTCTACAGCAGGCAGTGTGAACCAAGTGGAGCTCACTGCTTTATCTTCTCCGGTCAATAACACTTTGAAGCAGAAATCAATACAGCAGGAATGAAACTGGAAATCCTCCGGATCTAAGAACGAGAGAATAAAGAAAGTGCTGTAAATTTAAATGAACAAACAGGAATATGTACTGTACTGCATAAAACTCATTGTGCACAAGAATCTTACCATGGTTCACGTGCTGTAAAAGCACGATCTCAGATCAAAAATTGTTCCCTGGCATGAGAAGCAAGGTCTCAGCTCAAAACAACTTTAATGTTCGCTTTCTTTAGCACTTCCTTTCTGCAAAAGTTTCAGCTCTATAGACAAAATAACTTTTTTCCTCTCTTGACTAGCCAAAAATTGCTACCATTCTGTAAAAGCAAGGTCTCAGGTTAAAACTTCTTCAATGGTTGCCTCATTGCAAAAGCAGGGTTCAAGGTTCAAAAATTGATGCCATGATTTAAAAGCAAGGTCTCAGCTTAAAACTTCAACAGTTCTCTCTCTGCAAAATGGCGTTCTAGGTCCAAAAATTGCTGCCATGCTGTGAAAGCAAGGTCTCAGCTTTAAAACTTCTTAATGGCAATGAGGAGTGCATGAAGGAATATCAGTTGCAAAACATGGATCCCTTGCAGAGAAGCACGGTCTCATATCAAACATGGCTTCCTTGCAGCATGAGAAGCTGCATTCTTAATGGCAGTGCGATATCATCGGAGGGTCTGTCGGATATGCCGGATGGTTGGATTAACAAAGGATGGATAATCGAGACTGTACTGTAGTAACTTCCGGTTCTAACACTGAAAATACCTTATTGAATTGTCTATTTTGATGTATGGGAGTGGCAGCAATATGGGATAGAATATCTATATGAGCTATGGAAGAAAAGGGAATTTGCTTCATTCAGGGAATTAAAACAAATATATTGGAACACAAGATATGCACTACTATCTCAAATTTTCACAATCCTGTTGTGATTTAACAACTTTGAATAACTTCGTGTCACTGGCAAATTTATTCACCTCACTCATTATTCCTGTTTCTAGATCATTTATGTTTCAATCTTTTTATTATGAAAATTATCTTAAACAGTACAAAGAGTCATAATGGAAGTTACAGTACCAAAAACTATACCCAATCCCCCCCCCCCCCCCCCCCCCCCGGAAAAAAAAGCACAGCACAACCAGACTAGAGAGAGAACAAAAGGATAATGGAGCTATAAGAGTGCAATGGAGTCAACAATTGTAAAGGCGGCTATGATCTGGAGTTCTATCGTTTGGAACCCAGGTAGCTAAAGCATGCTGTGTAGATGGTTTTGTAGGTTATGTTTCTACAGTTAGATAAATGAAGAAGTAGGTAACCTCTGGTTTCTGGCCTTGCATTTCTTGGGGATAGCTCAATCATGTCTAGCATGTATTCAGATGCCATGCCAAATAGTATCTTGAAAATGAGGGTGCAAGCTTTGAATTGGCAGCCAGTGTACTGTTTCAAGCAATGGAGTTATCCTTTCATATTTCGACTTCTTGAAAATCAGTTTTGCTGCCGTGTTTTGGATGATTTGCAACGATTTTAGTGTGTTTTCCTTGCACCCTGTGTATGCTGCATTACAGTAGTCTAGTTGTGATAGTATGGTTGATTGTACCAATATTCAGAATGATTGTCTAGGAAAATAGTCTCTTATTCTTTCACCATTTACATATATGAATGAGTTGAAACCCATTAATTCCAGTTTTTTGCTGAGTGGTGCCATCATTACATTGAACAGTATTGGTGATACTGGAGAGCCCTGTGGTACCCCACACTCAAAGGTCCAAGATGCTGACATCTGATTGGACATCTTTACAATGTAGGATCTGGTTCTTAGGAAACCACTGAACCATGCTTCCACTGCTCCATTGATTCCCATGTTGTTGAGCAGGGTCATTAGTGTTGTGTGGTCTACTAGGTCGAATATGCTTGACACATCAAATTGTAGTAGTAGTATGTTTTTTTTTTTCCTTGGCAAATTAAGCTTCTGAACTTCGTTATCAGGGTGACCATCTCAGTGCTGTGTTGTTGTCTGAAACCTGATTGGGAGTTGTGAAGGATTCCATTAGTTGCTGTGCTACAAGGCCCACCATCGTTTTGGTCAATATTGGTATTGAAGCCACTGGTCTGTATTTTGTGATGTTGCTGATCTTGCATGTTGTGTTTTTGGGGATTGGGGTGAGTGTGATGTCGCTTTTGTCTATTTATTGGGAATTGTCCTTTTGAAAGCATGTATGTGATGTGTTTTGTGATGCATTCGATGAACCATTCTAGTGGGTCCTTCATCAAATAGTTAGGGCAGTTGTCTAATAAACAGAAGGCATGTGCATATTTTGTTTTTGTTAGTAGTGTTTTTACGGTGTTTGGTTTGGATGATTTGAAGGAGGACCAGAATCTGTCTGCCGTAGTGTAGATGTCTTTTGTTTCACTTTCTTGTAAGAAGTCTGTGACGGATGTTTGTGATTTTGTAAGGTTTGATCTTGTGTTGGCTATTTTGTGTTTAAAATAATGTGCAAGTTTATCTGCAGTTGGTGGTGTTTCAGTTGATGCCAGTACATCTTGGGTTTTCAGTAGTTTGTTCATGATTTCAAATATTTGTTTTGGGTTGATCTGTTCTGGGTTCGCATATGTGCTGTAGTGTTCTTCTTTTGCTTTCTTTATGTTGTTGTGTATGTTTTTATAGCTTTTCTCCATATAGTTGTGTTTTTGGCCCATGTTCTTTCAAGTTGTGTAGTTTTGTCCACAGTTTTTTCACGTGTAGGAGCTTGTCAGTGAACTAGGGACGTGGTTGGTCTTTGTTTCTTGTTTTCATTTTGAGTGGTGCTATTTTGTTTACTGTGTTTTTGCTTGCTTGTTCCCAGTTTCTAATGAACTGTTTCTAATGAAGTGTATGTTCTTGGGTACATGTTACTTTATTCATTCCTGACTATTGCCCAGAAGGTGTGGTGGTCCACTTACCCTCCAGTTGTGAATGTGTGTTGTTCTTGGTTCTCTTTTCTTGCAGTTCTCTTTCCATTGTAGTGTGAAAGTGAGTTTGCTGTGGTCTAACCATGGTACTTCATCCTATTTGTGGTTTTCTAATATGTGATTTTTGTTTGCTGAGAGTCTGTGAGCTAGTATGTCTAACAGGTGGCCTTTTGTGTGCAATGAGGTGCCTTGTGCTGTTTTGACAGCTAAGATTTAATCAAACATATAAACGGCGAGTGACCGACTCACTCGCAAATGCACAGTAGAGACTTCCCTCTCTGTCCTGCCCCGCGTCAATACGTGATGATGGAGGCTGGACAGAGAGGGAAACTGCGCAAAGCCACCGAGGTCGCTACCGCTCCCTCACCCGCCCGAGGTCATTGCTACCGCTCCCCCCACCCGGTGTCGCCGCCACCAGCCCTCCACCCCGCCCAGGCCCCTCTCTGCTACTGAACTTACATCCATTCGCCGGAACGCAGCACGCACATCAGCTGAGCTGCCGTCCGCCTTCCTTCCCTGCCTGTGCCCTGCCCTCGCTGACGTTACGTCACACGAGGGCGGGACATAGGCAGAGAAGGAAGGCTGATGGCAGCTCAGCTGATCTGTCGTGCTGCGTTCCAGCAAATGGATGTAAGTTCAGTAGCGGAGAGAGGGCCTGGGCCGGGTGGAAGGCTGGGGGCGGTGACTCCGGGGGGGGGGGGGGGGGAACGGTAGCGGCGACCTCGCGGGGGGGGGGGGGGGGAGCCAGCGTCGACCTCCGAAAACCCCAACACCAGCCCGTTTTAACGGACTCAACGGCTAGTACTAAAATAATGCAGGGTCATGTATTTGTGCTACAGAAACCTGAGGGCAGGGGGAAAGAAAGGGAGATGGAAAGATGCTGGTCCTAGGGGGGGATGAAGGGAAGAGGGAAAAGTTGGATATGTGGAGGGATGGGGACACAGAAGGGTAATGCTAGACATGGCAGAGGGGGCAGATAGGACTACAAAAGAGCAATGCTAAACAGATGGGGAGGATATGGATAGAGAGGAGAGATCCTGGGAGCAGGTGACAAATTGGGCCTGATGCTAGGGCTATGAGAAGGGAGCTCAGAGGTAACACAGGTACAGTGGTAAGGATTGGAGAAGGGATCTCGTGCTGGTGCAGGTTGCTGGGGGCAGGAGTGGGGATGGAGCTTGACCCCGAAACAAGAAAAAAAAAAGCATTAACTGCCTCAGAAATTAGTACAACATTTTCTTCTGTTCTTGTTTTTCTCCTTTTTCAGGTTTTGAACGTGGACATAGAACCTCATTTTTCATCCTATGGATCACTGAATGAATGGCAGATGGCACTACCTCGCCTTACAGGAGCTTTGCGCTCCTTTTCAAATGTCACCAAACAGAGTGATTACAATGGAGAGTCGGATGATTTAATGGTAAAGTGTTTTACATATAATCACTTACAGAAATCTCACAGTTGCTTAAAAATGAGAAGTATGGACTCCGTTGTTCATAGTTTTCAGAAATTTCTGGCACATTGCTTTGGTGGAAACCTTTTTATTTGTTAAAATTGCAGTGCAACCTAACAAATGTACTTTTTATAGTTTAGTTTGTAATGTTTGTTTCTCTTGAATTGTTGTGCATTCTAAGTCATAGAGTGTTGAAGATTGGGCATAGTTGTATAAAGCACATGGAAGGGTATTTTCGAAAGAAACGTCCAAGTTGGGATTTGGACGTCTTTGTAAAAAGGCCAAATCCGGGGGTGGGGAAGACCACATTTTCGAAAAAGATGGATGTCCATCTTTTGTTTCTAAAATACCAAGGATGTCCTTGGACTTGGACGTCCTTAGACATGGACATCTTTGACTTTTGGTGATTTTCGAAACCAAAGATGTCCATGTCAAAAACATCCAAATGCAAGCCATTTGGAATTGGGAGGAGCCAACATTTGTAGTGCACTGGTTCCTCTGACATGCCAGGATACCAACGGGGCACCCTAGGGGGCACTGCAGTGGACTTCATAAATTGCTCCCAAGTACATAGCTCCCTTACCGTGTGTGCTGAGCCCCCCCAACCCCCAACTGTACACCACTACCATAGCCCTTACGGGTGAAGGGGGGGCACCTAGATGTGGGTACAGTGGGTTTGTGGTGCTTTTTGGAGGGCTCGCTGTTTCCTCCATAAACGTAACAGGTAGGGGGGGTATGGACCTGGGTCCGCCTGTCTGAAGTACACTGTACCCACTAAAACTGCTCCAGGGACCTGCATGCGCTGTCATGGACCTGAGTATGACATCTGAGGCTGGCACAAAATATTTTTAAAGATGTTTTTTGAGGGTGGGAGGGGGTTAGTAACCACTGGGGGAGTAACGGGAGGTCATCTCCGATTCCCTTCGGTGGTCATCTGGTCATTTTGGGCACCTTTTTGTGCCTTATTCGTAAAAAAAACAGATCCGGGTGAAAACGTCCATGTTTTACTTTAGGACGTCCCTGCTTTTTTCGATTATGGCTCGAAGATGTCCAAGTGTTAGGCACGCCCAAGTCTCACCTTCACCATGCCTCCGACACGCCCCCTTGAAATTTGGACATCCATGCGACGGACTGCAGTTGGAGAAGTCCAAAATCGGCTTTCGATTATACTGATTTGAACGTCTCTTGGAGATGAACGTCCATGTTCCGATTTATATCGAAAGATGGACGTTCATCTCTTTCGAAAATGAGCCTGATGGTCACCCATGCCACATCCTTCCTACCCTTTCTATGCCTTGTTTAGTAAGTTCTAAGCGGTTAGCTATTGTAGTCTTGTGAAAGAGACTTAAGTATAACTGTAGTAAAATGTAGACATGTGATTTGTGAAGAGATTGTTCTGTCATGATGAATAGTTTTGGTAAGTTAAGGAGGACAAGACAGTGTTGAGAAGACTTTTTCACATTCAGTTGGATTTCTGTATACATGTAAGCTTTCCCTAACCTATGGATATCGTTCTTTTAAACTTTCTTCTTCTTATGGGAATGTTTGTTCCTCAAGGCATGAAAGATATGTTTCTCCTCTGTCATAATCTTATTTATGTTTTAATAAATCATGAAACCCCCAAACTTTTCCTTATTCTAGACATGTCTAACCAAGTGGGTTCTGATGGAGGCAGAGAACACACTGCCCAATGGAGGTGGGATGGTTCTATCTCTCTTCCGCCCTTTCTCTCTTTTTTTTCTCTCTTTCCTCCTCCTGGTTTGGTTGTGCTGGGGGAGGACTTGAAGGAGGAAGAGCTCAAGGCCTTGGAGCCAGGTGACCCCAAAGTTGTCAGGATTTTTCATAAGGAGGAGCTGCCCTCCTTGATTATTAAGAAAATAAGAGTAGTCATACTGGGTCAGACCAGTGGTCCGTCTAGCCCAGTATCCTGGTTTCCAAACATTGGCCAAACCAGGTCACAAGTACCTGGCAGAAACCCAAATCGTGGCAACATTCCATGTAGAACCCAAAAGAATAGCAAGATTCTGGAATCCTAAAGAGTGACAAGACTCCATGTAGAATCTCAGAGTATCAACATTCCATACTACAAATCCCAGGGCAAGCAGTTACTTCCACATGTCTGTCTCAATAGCAGACTATAGACTTTTCCTCCAGGAATTTGTCCAGACCTTTCTAAAACCCAGATACATGTGGTCGGGCTATTAATAGTTTCCGAGAAAGGACTCCACAAGTCTCTTACTAATAGAAATGAGGAGGAGGTTCTGAGGGGGTAATTGGGTCTGTGGGGGCTTCTAAAGTTGGGGTTGAGGGTGTAAGAATAAGAATCCAACCCTTGAACCTTATGTTTAGCAAATGTTATTGTCTATTACTTCAGATGTTGGTAAGTAGTAAGGGGATTTTTTATTCTTCTAACCTTATTGAACTGTTTGGAATAGTGTGGTTTCTGATTCTCGTAATAAAAAAGATTTGCTATAAACTTAGGATTTTTTTTTCTTTATCACCTTTATAAATTATTTATTTATTTATTTATTTGTAACATTTGTACCCCACACTATCCCACTCAGTAGCAGGCTCAATGCGGCTTACATAGTAAAATGGGTTAACAAAATGATATAGAATGATTCAATATGGCTTACATGGTAAAACAGGATAACAAATTAAATTAAATGGCAGTTTGCCTCATTTTTGTTTGCTATAATTTTCACATTCCCCCCACGAAATATATTTTTAATGGTTGATTAAAAAAAGTACAACTCTTTGGTGAATTGCATGCCAAATAATAAGCATGGAGGAAGAGCCAAGAGGGGGCCCGAGTATGAAGAGGCTTAAGTATATAAGTATTACCATACTGGGAAAGACTGAAGGTTCATCAAGCCCAGCATCCTGTTTTCAACAGTGGCCAATCCAGGTTACAAGTACCTGGGAAGATCCCAAAACAATACAATACATTTTAAGCTGCTTATCCTAGAAATAAGCAGTGGATTTTTCCCCAAGTCCATTTTCTTTTAGGAAGCTAACCAAACCTTTTTTTAAACCCCGCTAAGCTAACTGCTTTTACTGCATTCTCTGGCAATGAATTCAAGAGTTTAATTGCACATTGAGTGACGAAATATTTTCTCCAATTTGTTTTAAATTTACTACTTTGTAGCTTCATTGCGTGCCCCCTAGTCCTAGTATTTTTCGAAAGAGTAAGCAAGTGATTCACTTCTACCCGTTCCACTCCATTCATTATTTTATAGACCTCTATCATATCTCCCCTCACTTCCTTTTCTCTAAGCTGAAGAGCCCTAGCAGCTTTAGCCTTTTCTCATAGTGAAGTCGTCCCATCCCCTTTATCATTCTTGTCATCCTTCTCTGTACCTTTTCTAATTCCACTATATCTTTTTTGAGATGCGATGACCAGAATTGCACACAGTATTCGAAGTGCAGTTGCACTATGGAGTGATACAAAGACATTATAATGTCCTCACTTTTGTTTTCCATTCCTTTCCTAATAATACCTAACATTCTATTTGCTTTCTTAGCCATATCAGCACGCTGAGCAGAGGTTTTCAACAACAAGGACTCCGAGATCCCTTTCTTGGTCGGTGACTCCCAACGTGGAACCTTGCATATGTAGCTATAGTTCAGGTTTTTTTTTTTCCCACATGCATCACTTTGCACGTGTTCACATTAAACATCATCTGCCATTTAGAAGCCCAGTCTTCCAGTCGCGTAAGGGCCTCTTGTAATTTTTGTCATTGAAAGTGGTGTTTTTGGTGGCTATCATCTCATCCAGGTGTGTACTGGAGATGCAAACTCTTTTTTGCAAGGATCCCCACCTTTCTTTTTCAGGTGACTTGGTTTCCTTATGCATTGTCATCCTTTTTACCTAAATTGATTTCACCCTTTCACCTAATGTCAATCAATCTCTAAGGGAGACTGAGATGGCTGCAAAACCTTGCATTCTTTGGATATTTGCAGGGTGTTTCGATATAGGAAGGTGACACATCCTTTTCATAAGGCGGATCACCACTTTGTCCTATACAGTGGTCTGCAGTGAAGGTTGGCTGCTTCTACAGCTTGAGGGGAGAAATTTGCTTCTACAGTTGAAGTGATTTACCTTTTAAACTGGAAAGAAGTTCCACCTGGTCTTTGGGCACATTCCACGAGGGCTCGGGTGACATCCTGAATGGAGGCTGGGTAGTTGCCCCAGGGATATATATTTTATTGTATTTTAATTTATTTAATATTTCATGCATGCCTTTCCAGTGGTAGTTTAAGGCAAGCGACATTCAAGTACAGTAGATATTTCCCTGATCCCAGAGGTCTTACAGTCTAAGTTTGTATGTTAGGGAATGGAGGGTTAAGTGATTTGCCCAGGGCCACAGGAGTGTCACTGCCTGATGCCCTAACCACCAGGCTACTCCTTCACTTCTCTGACAGGTGGTGATATGGCCATTACTGCATTCCTTTATCAAACATTACGGCCAACTTATCCAGGCCAAAGATGTTGGCATTTTTGGGAGGGTTGTGCTTAAGGGTACCCTGTCTTCCTTTTACCCAGAACACTGAAGAGCTGCTAGAGGTTGCAGTGGTTAATTTCAGGTGAAAGTCATGAGGAGCAGTAGCTGAGTGGGCATTGCTCTTGCCCTTTTGACCCCTATACCAACAACAATACTAAAGGTAGGCCCTGGGGGGGGGGGGGGGGGTGAGGCTGTGGTATTGTGATCTCTTTGGGGGAGGCAGGAAGTGGTGGGGGGGGGGGGGGGGGGGGGGATCGAATTGGGTGGAGGTGGGAGGACTTGCATTAGCTCCAGCAGCCAGCACCTACCAAATCAGTCATGGCCGGCATTGAATATGATGACTGCCCTGTGATAGGAGCTGTCCAGACTATAGTAAGGAAAAGCAATGAAATACACTGGAATAAACCTCTTGGTTTTGTTAGTCATTTTTTGTTTATTAAAATTGCTAAATAGCTTACCACCACAAATGTTTCAGTGTTGTGAATGGAGCTCAAATTTGCTTCATGGGATAATTTCATATCTGCCTCTAATATCTCCTCTTCCTCCTTTATCCAGAAAAAGAAATCAAAACTGCGTGAATATGCTTTGCATTTTGACCTTACGTGGAAGAAGATTATTGAATTTGTCCTGCACAATGTTGATAAGAAAGAAGAAGCAGGTATAAATGGAGACTTGAAAGATATTTTACAGGCCGCGAGACAAATTGGTGAGTTATTTTTGTACCTTTTCATTTAATGTGGAGAAACATTCTTCATTAGCTAAACTTCAGAATGTGCTTGTATTTGTCCTTTTTGGGTGGCATGTACAGAAGTGCTTTATTTAGGGCATAGCTCCATTTTCTACTTGAGATTGCAAAGGGGGCACTCAGGAATAATGTCAGGAAGTACTTTTCTGTGGAGAGGATGGTAGATACCTGGAGTGCCCTCCCGTGGGAGGAGGTGGTTGAGATGACAACGGTAAAGGAATTCAAAAATGTGTGGGATAAACACAAAGGAACCCTGTTTAGAAGGAATGGATCTAAAGAAACTTAGCGGTGATTAGATGGCAAACACCAGTAATTGGGGAGGAAAGTCAGTGCTGGGCAGACTTCTGTGGTCTGTGCCTTGATCGTGGTTGGATAGATTTGAATAGGCTGGAGTGGAGCTTTGATGACATCTTCAGACGTTGGAGAACAAGGACAGTAACGGGCAGACTTCTACGGTCTTACTATGTTACTATTCTATAGTTGCAATAAGGGCCTCAAACTTACAAAATAGAGGATGAAAGGGCCACCGATATATTGGCCGTTCTCTTCCTTGTCAACCCTAACCATGTTAACAAGGGCCACCAATATATTGGTCATGCTCTAACCATGTTAGCAAGAGACCTGATGATGGGAACAGGCCCTATGTAGGATGATGAGGAAACTTGTAATAAACCACTTCTTCTGTTACCCTCCTGTTCCATTTTTTTGTCTTTTTTGATCTGCTTTTTTTCTTTTGGTTTGCTATTTCTGTGGCAGATCTTTGCCTTTTTTTTTGTTTCCGTCTAACTTTTTTATTAGACTGTAAATTGCTTAGGTCTGTTCTCAGCTACAGCAGTATAGCAAATGTTGAAATAAGTAAAGCATTGCAGGCATGCAACCCTTGAACTGAGGAAGCATCACGGGAGGTGCTGCCAAGCTGAAGCAAAAGTGGATTACCAGGGGAGCCACCAATAAGACCTGCACTGCAAGTAAGGGATGGAGCACTCAGCCTGCTGGGAGGAAGGAGGCGAGAGACTGAAAACTGCAGTTGGGTTACAGGTTGAAGGGAATGTGGAGGCAAAATGAAACTGCAGATGAGCACTGGGAACGGGGAGAGGTAAGAATCTGCTGAGCATAGTAGGGAGAGGGGGATGAAAGGCTGCGGAGCGTAATGGAGATTGAAGACAGAGTGAAAAAAAGGACAGGGGAAAGAGAGTGTGGGCAGGGAGAGAGAGAGAAAAGCTAATGATGAACAGAGAGAGAAAAGATTGGGGGTATGTAATAGGAACAGAGTACGCTGGTGTTGTACATAATGGGAGAAGAAAGAGGAGGTAAAGTAGCCGACTCTCCAATCTCTTCTGGGGGAGTACTACAATCTTGGTGTTTTTCTAGTCCATTTTTTTCCCTATTTTGGAGCTTATAAATATAATTTAAAATAAGTGAAGGTTTGTTTATTGTTTGAATTCACTATACTTTATTTTCTATTAGAGACATTAATCTTTAATACTTTGTAAAACTTTATTTATTTTAAAGAGGAAAGCAGGTGCACCACGTTTTGTTTTCACACAGAGCTTCAATTAGCCTACAGCCACCCCTGGATCAGTTTCAGGTACACATTAACATAAGCACATAAGTATTGCCATACTGGGAAAGACCAAAGGCCCATCAAGCCCAGTATCCTGTTTCCAACAGTGGCCAATCCAGGTCACAAATACCTGGCAAGATCCCCAAAAAGTACAAAACATTCTATACTGCTTGTCCCAGAAATAGTGGATTTTCCCCAAGTCCATTTAATAATGGTCTATGGACTTTTCCTTTAGGAAGCCGTCCAAACCTTTTTAAAACTCCGCTAAGCTAACCGCCTTTACCACATTCTCTGTCAACAAATTCCAGAGTTTAATTACACGTTGAGTGAAGAAACATTTTCTCCGATTCATTTTAAATTTACTACATTGTAGCTTCATCACATGCCCCCTAGTCCTAGTATTTTTGGAAAGCGTAAACAGACACTTCACATCTACCCGTTCAACTCCACTCATTATTTTATAGACCTCTATCATATCTCCCCTCAGCCGCCTTTTCTCCAAGCTGAAGAGCCCTAGCCGCTTTAGCCTTTCCTCATAGGGAAGTCGACCCATCCCCTTTATCATTCTCGTCGCCCTTCTCTGTACCTTTTCTAATTCCACTATATCTTTTTTGAGATGCAGCGACCAGAATTGAACACAGTATTTGAGGTGCGGTCGCACCATGGAGCAATACAAAGGCATTATAACATCCTCATATTTGTTTTCCATTCCTTTCCTAATAACACCTAACATTCTATTTGCTTTCTTAGCCGCAGCAGCAAACTGAGCAGAAGGTTTCAAAGTATCATCAACGACGACACCTAGATCCCTTTCTTGATCTGTGACTCCTAACGTGGATCCTTGCATGACGTAGCTATAATTCGGGTTCCTCTTTCCCGAAAAAAGCAGCGGTCCAAGCACAGACCCCTGGGGAACCCCACTAACTACTCTTCTCCATTGAGAATACTTACCATTTTAACCCTACTCTCTGTTTTCTATCTTTTAACCAGTTTTTAATCCACAATAGAACACTACCTCTTATTCCATGACTCTCCAATTTCCTCTGGAGTCTTTCATGAGGTACTTTGTCAAACGCCTTCTGAAAATCCAGATACACAATATCAACCGGCTCACCTTTATCCACGTGTTTGTTCACCCCTTCAAAGAAATGTAGTAGATTGGTGAGGCAAGATTTCCCTTCACTAAATCCATGTTGACTGTCTCATTAATCCATGCTTTTGAATATGCTCTGTAATTTTGTTCTTTATAATAGTCTCTACCATTTTGCATGGCACCGATGTGAGACTCACCGGTCTATAATTTCCCGGATCTCCTGTGGAACCTTTTTTAAAAATTGGCGTTACATTGGCCACCCTCCAATCTTACGGTACCACACTCGATTTATGGATAAATTACATATTACTAACAATAGCTCTACAAGTTCATTTTTCAGTTTTATCAGTACTCTGGGATGAATACCATCCGGTCCAGGAGATTTGCTACTCTTCAGTTTGTAGAACTGCCCCATTACATCCTCCAGGTTTACAGAGAGTTCATTAAGTTTCTCCGACTCGTAAGCTTCGAATACCGTTTCCGGCACTGGTATCCCACCCAAATCTTCCTCGGTGAAGACTGAAGCAAAGAATTCATTTAATCTCTCCGCTACAGCTTTGTCTTCCCTGATTGCCCCTTTTACTCCTCAGTCATCTAGCGGTTCAACCAATTCTTTTGCTAGCTTCCTGCTTTTAATATACCTAAAAAATGTTTTACTATGTGTTTATGCCTCCATTGCAATCTTTTTTTCGAAGCCCCTCTTAGCCTTCCTTATCAGCGCTTTTCCTTTTCATCCTGCTAGACTAATTCAGTCTCTAGCATATGTATTCCAGTGATATCACCAGTACAAGAGCTGGTGCAGTCTGTAACTCTCTAGTATTTCTCTACCTTCAGCAGATGGTATAGGTTGAACTGGTGCAGCAGGATTATACAGGCGTGACTCCACGAGATGCAGTTCAAAGATTGTGCCCAGCGAGGTCGAGTCCTTGGACTGGTGGTGCTCTCAGGGTTTGGACCACGGTCTTTAGCCTGGTAGAGCCAGGAGTGGTCTACTCCTCCTAGCCCTAAGTCAGTCCCCAAGAGCCTGTGGGGTGAGATGTGTTGGCACAGGTGCAAGCAAGGGCATGAGGAATTCTGTGCCTCCCCCACTCCCATCCCAGCCTAGTGCTCCTGCAGCGAAACAACAACAACAAAGACAAGCCTTGGGCATACAGCTTTTGCCAGGGCTACCCAATTCTGGACCTTGAGGTTCACAGGTGGGCCAGGTATTCAGCATATCCACATGAATGTGCATAAGAAAGATTTGCATATCAAAGAAGGCAGTGCATGCAAATTTCTCTTATGCATGTTCGTTGGGGATATCCTGAAAACCTGGCCTGCTAGTGGACCTCAAGGACTGTAATTGAGTAGCCCTGCCTTATGCACTGTTAGGGGAATAAAGTTGTAAAAAGACAAAGAAACTAAACAGAGGCCTGAGGGAAGGCAGGTTTCATGAGGGCAGCAGGGAGCAGCAAAGCTGTCAGGAGACAGTAGACAGACTCAGCAGGGGATGTTGTGCCATCGGTGAGTTCTGGGTGCGAGCGGGGAGAAGTTGCTGAGTGGCTGATGGCTCGGTCATGGCAGGGGGTCACTGATGTGGGGCCTGCAGAAGTAGGTAGCTCAGCACTGCTGCTACTGCCCCTGCTGCAATAAGGCAAGTACGCTGCTGGATACCTATCCCCAAACCCCCTCCTAGAAGCAGGGTGCAGTTTGGAATCCCTTTCCTACAACGTTGTCAGCTGTAGTTCTCTCACCTTTAGTGGGGACTGTGGCCATTTTGTCTTCTTTCTGCCACTGCAGGGACCCACGTTAGGGGAGCAGTCCAGCCACAGTGTGGGAGATGGAAGGGTCCGATGATCTCTAGAATCTATGCCAGAATTAGTTTTGGCAGTTATAGAATGTCTCAGACAGGTTCTCAGATCACAGTTTCCTTATACTTTAATAAGTGGTGGAGAGTGCTTGGTGTCCAAAGGATGGAATTTTGAGAAGATGATTCTCCGGAGAGGACTCTCCTGAAGCCAGAGGATCTCTCACTGGATGAGACAGAGGAGTCCCCAATGGTCCACCTGTGCTGCCATGAAGAGCTTGGTCAACTAATTCAGTGACCAATGCTTGCCAGATTCCTTCTTCCTCTTAAGCAGAGCACTGACCCCATTCTGGAGTACCTCAAAAGACCACCTAAGGGCCTCAAAGATGGTCCTGGCAGAGTTCTGCAAGGCACTAGAAGATTTGTAGATTGTACCCACTTCTATAAGAGGAAAGATTATTCTGGCTCCCGATGGGGCTCAGCTTTGACGGACGCCTGTGACAGGAGGGTGGAACAACTCCTGAAGTAGGTCTTCCCCTCCTCGGCAGTCAAGGTCGTGAACGTTATGTGGCACAAGCCATCTTGAATTGGGTGCATCTCGACTCTGGTGCAGCATTTCTGATGTATGTACTCTATGGCCTAAGTTAAGTTTGTGAACTTTATCTTGCTATTTTCATTATTATAAAGAAAACCGGGCTGGAAGGTTTCACTTAGAAAGGGTCAACAGCAGCTGCGGGTGGATCCAGTGTGCTTACAAACAGTGAGAGGGAGGAGGGCTGCACAGCCTTGGCACAAAAACTAGAAAGCCGAGGCTGTAATTGTGTTGAACCCTGTGTTTTAATGTTTGGGTTTTGAACAAAAGCCATAAGAGAAAGACATTGGATTTTCAGTGTCTCCATTAAAAGACTCCTAAGGAAGTGGAATGAAGAAAGTGGGAAAGGGTGGGTGATGAAAGGAGAAACCCTTGTGGTGAAATAATGGAACTGAATAGTGCACAAATAAATAGCTACTGAAGATAAGGCAGTGTTTTGCAGAATTTAGTTTTTCTTGTTTCTTGGTGTTTTGAATTAAATGTGTCCCTGTGGGAAGAAACTGCGCAACTGCAATGGTGACCACCTCGTGGAAGCCTGTGCGTGAGTGGGAAATGAGAAACCAGAGTATTGAACTGGGACTTTCAAAACTTATATTACAAGGTACCCCATGACAGCATCTACAGTAAACAAACGATTCACGTCCAGCTTATGCACATACCAAATGTGAATAGGGCTTGTATTAAAAAAAAATAAAAGTTAAATGATTGCATATATGTGTTCATGTGTCTAGTGGTGCTTAGAAGGCGACTCCAGCTGTGAAGAACTAAGGCCAGTGCCAGGCAAACTTCTACGGTCTATGTCCCATATACGGCAAGACAATTTAGGATGCGCCAGAGAGGGCTGCGACAGCAACTCCAGTAGTTGGAATGTGAAGACAGTGCCAGGTGGACTTCTACGGTCTGTGTACCAGAAATGGCAAAGAAAGACCATGATTGAGTATTTTATACCACATTCAGGTCTTTATCTGTTATCGGCTCCTATGATTTGTTATGTTACTATGTTAAAACGAGAGTTATAGGGAAAGGGAAGGCAAAGGTAATGGGATTCGATATACCGCCTTTCCTTGGTTACAATCAAAGCGATTTACATGTTATATACAGATACTTATTTTGTACCTGGGGTAATGGGAGGATTAAATGATTTGCTTAGTCACAAGGAGCTGCAGTGGGAATCCAGTTCTCCTTGTTCTCAGACCACTGCACTAATCATTAGGCTACTCTTCCACCTGCAGTGTCATATGTACAACTCCATACACCACTGTATACTTTATATATCTGATAATTTTGCAGCTTTATAAGTAAATGCTCAGAGAATTTCCTATGAGTTTATCAAGTTACTAGACAGAAGAAAGATTTCTGTCTAGGTTGTATAACTTATTTAAGTTTTCTAAGAACAAAAGGGCAGGAAGAACTGTCATCCTATTGCAGGGTTTTGTTTTACTACTACTACTTATCATATAGCGCTACTAGACGTACGCAGCACTGTACACTTAAACATGAAGAGACAGTCGCTGCTCGACAGGGACAAACAGGAAAAATAAGGATAAGGACAAAGGGTAGCAAGATTCTGGAATCCCAAAGTGTAGCAAGATTCTGTGCAGAGTCCCAAAGAGTAGCAAGATTCCGGAACCCAAATAATAGCAAGATTCTGGAATCCCAAAGACTACTACTACTTCTACTACTACCACTATTACTACTTATCATATCTATAGCCCTACTAGACGTACGCAGCGCTGTACACTTGAACATGAAGAGACAGTCCCTGCTCGACAGAGCTTACAATCTAATTAGGACAAACAGGAAAAATAAGGATAAGGACAAAGGGTAGCAAGATTCCGGAATCCCAAAGAGTAGCAAGATTCTGTGCAGAGTCCCAAAGAGTAGCAAGATTCCGGAACCCAAATAATAGCAAGATTCTGGAATCCCAAAGACTACTACTTATCATTTCTATAGTGCTACTAGACGTACGCAGCGCTGTACACTTGAACATGAAGAGACAGTCCCTGCTCGACAGAGCTTACAATCTAATTAGGACAGAGAAACAGGACAAATAAGGGATAAGGACAAAGGGTAGCAAGATTCTGGAACCCAAATAGCAGCAAGATTCCGGAATCCCAAAGACTACTACTACTACTTATCATTTCTAAAGTGCTACTAGACGTACGCAGCGCTGTACACTTGAACATGAAGAGACAGTCCCTGCTCGACAGAGCTTACAATCTAATTAGGACAGACAAACAGGACAAATAAGTTTTTTTTTTTTTTTTTTTGGGGGGGGGGGTCTTTCTATTCCTCCCCCCCCCCACAAAAAAAAGACATTTCAAAAAATTGATCTTTGATTTGTAAGCTTGCCTATCATCTCTAGCAGGTTTAAAATACCCATAGCAGAATCTGACCAGGTACAATTTCCCTTGGATGGCTTCCTCCTCCCCTACCATAATACTTACTGATTCATAACGGATTTGATTTTTCTCAAATGAAACTAAGCTCACAGATTAATTTGACTCACACTCGAAAGCTCTTAAATATATACATTATACACTTGAGCTACAGCTGTTGGCCAGTGCACTTTCAGATACTGCATCCATTCTTCAATGGGTGACAACGGAGGAAGAGAAGTGATGTCCTAAAACCCAGCACTCATATGACACGGCACATTCATCCCAGCCAGTAAAGGAGAAAAGATGAATGTTTTGAAACTGAGTGTAAAACACAATTATTCATATCCGACTGGCTTCAAGATATTTGAAAGTCAGTCTGTGAAGTCATTGCCATTAGTCTCATTTTTGAGTAAGTGTGTTACTATAAAAAAAAAAGTCCATTCATAAACTCTGATTAAACTGTGGATACTAACGTTTTACACGAGCTTTCATTTCAATCTTTGCTATGGTGTAACAATTCAAGCTTGGCTAAATTTCCATATCATTCAAAGTAACAGCTATATTCGGCGCTGACCAAGAATTAATTTTTTTTTAAGTCTGCAGAAGACAAGCGAGTAAGATACTTTCAGAAACGCAGCATCGCATTTTCTCTCACTGCCTCTGTCTCGAGGTAGATAAGAGTCTTGTACCTGCAATGCACTCACACTGTTACAAGCCAACACTGAAAGACTGAAAACCGGGCTTCCAGTGACAACTGCCTTCTACAAAGCTCTTAGGTCTGAGTAACAGTCACATTTTTAACAAAATACAATGTTTATTCATTGCCTAATTTGAATATTAATCTCACAGTGAGGAGACAGAACCCAGCAGGTACCTATTATACTCCAGTTTATAACAATGCACAACTCCTATTAATTCATATAAATCTGTCTTCCTAACAAGTACCAAAGATGCAATTCTAAATTTAGTGACATAAAAGCTGACTGAATAAATTAAAACATGAATTATATTGTGGACAACAGCAGCAAGAAAGATTAAGTAGGTAATTAAATTCAACCAACAAACCTACATTAAAACAGCATTAAGGAGAAATCACAGACTAGGCACAATACCTATTCACAGCAGGATGCAGACAGGGTAAACAAACAGCTGGCCAAGAGTTCCTGGATATTTGTGTGCTAGGTGAACTGTCGCACACTGGTGAGCTTGAAGCATTTTCAAAGACCAGACTCAAAAATCACATAGGTTGAACTGTCTCCCCAAGAGTGTTTAACACTAAAATGTAGCATTAAACATGCTTAACAAGAGAAAAGTAGTTATTAAGAAGCTATTTTATTCTGTTTGAAGATTGACAATGGCTCCCCATGGGCTCTGTAAAGTCCTGCTGCATGTGCCAGGGACCCTCAGCTCCCTCATACACCTAAGCTGTGGAATTAAAAGGCAGATAAGTTTTGTTTTACATTTATCTTCTGTAGCACTATATACTAACACTGGTAAACCAACTCCTGCTAGCCAATAACTTAAACCAGCAAGGCTTGATTGGTAACTGGGGTTACCTGTGTCCTGCTCTTAATATCTTCCTGATAAACTATTGACTTCTTTATTGTATTTCACCCCCTTTTTATTCTATCCTATTAACACAAAAAAAACAAACAAAAAAACCCCCTGTCCTTTCACTTGCAGAGGGTCTGACCTCTATAAGTTCCTTATCTGTCTCTATCCTATTGCCTATATTACTACTACTACTACTAAGCATTTAGCATTTTTATAGCACTACAAAGCGTACGCAGCGCTGCACAAACATAAACCCCCAAATACCCCAAGTACTTACCACAGCCGTCTTCCTGTTTCTCACCATTCGCCGTATGTCCTAAGAACCGTACCCTCGGTCAGTTGCTAGTTAGGACCAATTTTCTGGACTTTGCCAATTGTGACATGTGCACCTGTCATCGCTTGGCGTTTCTGATCCAAATAGAACTGGGCGGAAACACCACTTTTGTTTGGGCCAATAGGTGTTGGATCTCAGAACCAGCAACTCGACACCTTTCCCAGACAAATTCCTCAACTGATTTCTTAGACCCCCGGCTGGGTAAAGTACCAAACACAACCATAAACAAGAGAAGCTTCTCACATTTACCATTTATTCTTACCCAGGAACATGAAAAATAAGAAATATATTGCACTGTGATTTTATATTTTTATGCTGGTATTGTCTTAAAGGGATTTTAGAGAATTGTGTTTTGAATATCTGTGCTAGTGATTTCATCTTTTTATGCTGGAATTGTCTTAAAGGTGTTTTCATTGGAACTGTGTTTTAACCTGTTCCAAGTGTTTTAAAACCTGTGACTTAATCTGGTGACATTGAATCTGGTGTCTGTTTTCATTAGAATTGTGTGTTGAATCTACACTGCCAGAGACTTAATTCAATCAATTTTGGTTACATAGCATCTGGTGAATCATAGCTCTGGAGGAGGGGCAATTTTTTTTTAAGCTGGGTAGTAGACTCTAAGTTTACCTTGTGAGCTGGGAGCTGCACTGGGCATTTTCAGATTTAGTTTGATTGGTAACTGAGGTTAACTTTTTCCTAAGTAAAAAGGTTCAAGACTTGCAAGCCCTGATGTTTGAAGAAAACTTGGATATTTTTGCTATTACGGAGACGTGGTTCAACGATTCTCATGAATGGGATGTGACCATACCAGGCTATAATATTTTTAGGAAGGATAGAGTGGGCCGAAGAGGTGGAGGAGTGGCTCTGTATGTGAAAGAGAATATCAGAGCGGCTGAAATGCGGAGAACCTGGGGAAAAGAAGAAACTTTATGGATCGTCCTGGAAAGAGAAGGCGGAACCTGTATCCACACGGGAGTTATCTACAGACCCCCCTGCGCAAACGTAGAAGTTAGACAAGGATCTGATAGAAGATATTCAAAAGATTGGTATGAAAGGGGAGGTGCTACTGTTGAGAGATTTCAATTTGTCTGACGTGGATTGGAACGTCCCGTCTGCGGAATTGGAAAGAAGTAGGGAGATTGTGGATGCCTGTCAAAGTGCCTTGCTCAGACAAATGGTGACGGAACCCACGAGGGAAGGGTCGATGCTGGATCTAGTGCTCACTAATGGAGGTAGTGTTTCCGATATCCGGGTGGGTGCTCACCTATGTAATAGTGATCATCACACCGTATGGTTTGATATAAGGGTAAAGGCGGAGTTCAGACGCACCAAACTCAAAGTACTAGATTTCAGACATACCAATTTTGATAAAATGGGGGAATACCTGAAGAAGGAGTTGATGGCGTAGGAGAAGTGGAAAAACAGTGGTCCAAGCTAAAGGCTGCTATAAATATGGCGACTGATCTTTTTGTGAGGAAAGTAAACAAAAACAAGAGAAGCAGGAAACCTATATGGTTCTCCAAACAAGTAGCTGAAAAAATAAGATTTGATTCATCGGTGTCTTCTCATACTTATCTTATTCTGCACTATCCTTCCTGCAGGAATCTAAAGTATAAGTCAATCTACGCTTCTTCCTTCTCATTCATCAGCCCGCAATCCTGGAATGCTTTGCCGAGACTACTGAAAGAGACATCGGATCACCAAACATTGAAGAAATTACTAAAAACGTATCTGTTTAGTAAGGCATATCCCAAAGACCACAATACTCTTTAATCCCCTATTTCCATTTTGTTTGATAACCCGCATTTGGCCTTATGTCTGTTTCCCTCTTGTTGCTCCTGTATTCCCATCCGTATTCTTTTATTAAGCTGCTTACGCTATTGCCTTTGTTAATTTTTATATTATTATTTTATCCTGCTGTACTATGTAATTTTTTGTAACTTTGTTAGCCACATTGAGCCCGCACAAGCTGTGAAAACGTGGGATACAAGTGTACCAAATAAATAAATACAAAAGAACGCAACGAGAGGATCAAGGAAAAGATTATCAGATTAAACTCAAGCGAAGAGGGAAATACGGCTATAGAAAGCTATATTCAGATATATTGGAGAAAGGGGAAGAGATAGGAATGGAATTGCGAGACTGAAAGATAATGAGAATGGCTATGTGGAGAGTGATGAAGATAAAGCGAACGTGCTAAACAATTATTTCTCTTCGGTGTTCACGGAGGAAAATCCTGGAGAAGGACCGCGGTTGGCTGCCGAGGGAAGAAGTGGGAAACTACAGACCGGTAAGTCTCACGTCGGTGGTAGGAAAAATAATGGAGTCGCTGCTGAAAGAAAGGATAGTTAACTTTCTAGAAACCGACAGGTTACAGGACCTGAGGCAACATGGCTTTACAAAAGGAAAATCCTGCCAAACGAATCTTATTGACTTATTTGACTGGGTAACCAAAGAACTGGATGAGGGATGTGCGCAAGATGTGATCTACTTGGACTTCCTCAAAGCCTTTGATACGGTCCCCCACAGAAGACTTGTGAATAAGCTGAAAGGGTTGAACTTAGGACCGAAAGTGGTGAACTGGATAAGAAACTGGTTGACCAACAGGTGGCATAGGGTGGTGGTAAGTGGAATCCGCTCTGAGGAAAGGAAGGTGAGCAGTGGAGTTCCTCAGGTTTCGGTGCTGGAGCCTATTCTGTTTAATATATTTGTGGGAGATATTGCTGAAGAGTTGGAAGGAAAGTTGTGCCTTTTTGCGGATGACACGAAAATAGCCAATAGAGTGGATACCCCGGAGGGAGTAGAAACGATGAGAAGGGATCTCCGAAGCAAGACTGATCCTCAAGAAATCAAAATACAAAAGAGCAAACTCACTGCTCGCAACACTACACTGGTCATCAATCAAGGCAAGACTACTTTTCAAAGCAAGCACCCTAATCTACAAGATAGTATTCGGAATAGTACCCGAATATATGCCTGACATGATGGAACTATCCCCAAGAAATACAAGCCCAGAAAACAGAAGCTACATACTCCTATATCTACTCAACAGAAGCTACATACTCCTATATCTACCCAACAGAAGCTACATACTCCTATATCTACCCAACTGCAAAAACACTTATCTACAAAACCATCTACACAGCAAGATTTAGCTACCTAGATTCCAAATGGTGGAACTTGATACCGAAAGCCACACATAGTGGCATGACACACTAGTGTGTGTTAAGCCACTATGCATCTATAAGAAATTTTCAAAAAGGTCACTTCTGTGCATAAACCCCTGCTTTTTTTGCATTGAAGTGCCTTTCAAAAATTATCCTGGTCTGTTTGTACCCAACTAATCAGAAAATAACTTGTCATAAGGCGAATAGAATGGAAAAAGAAGAATTTGAACACTGGCTTCCCTAGTTCTCAGCCCTCTCTGCTCTAACTACTAGGCCACTCATACTTACCATATTTTATCATTCATACAGCATAAGAACATATACTGGGTCAGACCAATGGTCCATCTAGCCCAGTATCCTGTTTCCAACAATGGCCAATCCAGGTCACAAGTACCTGGCAGAATCCCAAACAGTAGTAACACTCCATGCTACCAATCTCAGGGCAAGTAGTGGCTTCCCCATGTCTATCTCAGTAGCAGACTATGGACATAAGAACAGCAGACACATAAAACAAAGAACATGCAGGTGCAACACATTCCTCCCCCCTCCCCCCTATGCAAGTGGAAACCTTAGGCAGTGGGAGATAAAGTGATCTGACAGGGCCACTAAAAGTATCTATGAAGCAGCAGGATTTAAACAACTAATCTCCTGTTTCTCAGTCATTAATTTAACCACTGAACCATACCTTCTCCCCAAACAAAACAAAACAATTACACAAAAGATTTCTTATCTGTAGCTAACAGATACATTTAAAGTGACAAAAATGTGTACAGTGAATGATCAACGTCTACTCATTATAGATAGGGAAGTGCACCTCTACCTGTTTTATAAAAATAAGCTTTCACATACCACTTCACACAAACTATTGATATTTTCTGCCATCTGAAGCCTAAAACTGCCTTAGTATAATTAAAATTACCCCTACTGGCTACTTAATGGTGGCATTGCAAAACAAAAACATATCAGTGTTGTAGAGCACAATTTTCTCTTTTAGATGATACTGTTCACAAGCTGATTCAGGCAGACTCTTCCTATATATTAATTCTCACATCCAACATTCTGAGGCTGCCTGGAACCGTGGATCCTTTGGAGGTGGTCTGGATCATGTTGTAGTAGATAATAGTGACGTCACACAACCCACACCAGATTGGCCAGTAGAAAGGAGAGGGGCGTAGCCACGATACAGGGAGCAGCGAATCAGCACAACACGGGGAATGCACAGCAGCAGGAACAGAAGCCTCTCTCACACAGTCACTCTCTCAAACATACACACTCAGAGGAAACCCTTGCTAGCGCCCGTTTCCTTTCAAACAGAAATGGGCCTTTTTAACTAGTTTTTAATAATTGGCTTTGAACTTTGGTACATTTTACCATTTGCGCTGACAGTGCCAACTTTGAAGAGATCCTGCAGGGCGGTTGTAGATGCTGGTTAGTTGCAAATCTGGCAGTATTATGCTTGTTCAAATTTTCAAGTCCGTATCTTAGTTTGCATGGAAGTTGTTGCGGTCTGAATATTGGTCCAAAGATTCAAAGAAGAGCGACTAAAATGATAAAGGGGATGGAACTCCTCACGTATGAGGAAAGGCCAAAGAGATTAGGGCTCTTCAGCCTGGAAAAGAGATGGATGAGGGGAGATATGATTGAGGTCTACAAAATCCTGAGTGGTATAGAAGTAAATCGATTTTTTACTTGTTCCAAAAGTACAAAGACTAGGGGACACTCGAGGAAGTTACGTGGAAATACTTTTAAAACAAATAGGACGAAATATTTTTTCACTCAACAAATAGTTAAGCTCTTGAGCTCTTTGCTGGAGGAGGTGGTAACAGCGGTTAGCGTATCTGGGTTTAAAAAAGGTTTGGACAAATTCCATAGTTTGCTATTGAGACAGACATAGGGAAGCAACTGCTTGCCCTGAGATTTGTAGTATGGAGTGTTGCCACGATTTGGGTTTCTGCCAGGTTCTTGTGACCTGGCTTGGCCACTGTTTGGAAAACAGGATACTGGGCTAGATGGACCATTGGTCTGACCCAGTTTGGCTACTCGTATGTTATGTTATGTCTTTATCTGTTTCTTAAATACCGCTAAAGAGGACAGTTGCCGTACAGAAACCGGTAAAGCATTCCACAATTGAGGTCCAGCAGTGAACGGTCTGCAGTCAACAATTCTTGATCCTGTGATCGCAAAGATCTTCTAGGATGATACTTCTGCAACTTTTGAACCACTGCATGGGGAGCTTTATCATGCAGTTCCTTAAAAACCAATACTAGTAGTTTAAATTGAATATGCCAAGCAATGGGCAACCAATGCAATTTTTTAAAAACTAGTAAGAAATGCCCGTTTCTGGCAAAAATGAAACGGGCGCTAGCAGGGTAATCCCCCCCCCCTCCCCCCGTCCTCCCTCCCGAGTTGCATACACCCCCTCCGTGCCTCCGTTCCGAGTTGCACACCTCTCCTCTTCGTCCCTTCGTCCCTCAGTGACGTGGTTGCGAGGGCCGCCCCGCCCTCAACGTCATCGCGTTTTGACGCGAGGGCCACCCCGCCCTCAACATCATCGCGTTTTGATGCGAGGACGGAGCTACAGTGACTGGAGCCTGCAGGCCAAACCGGATATCTCGGGCGCCTCAAGTTTCCGGCTTGAGGCTTCAAAGTGCCTTTTATATATATAGATGTGTAGTAATATGCTCAAACTTGCTCGCTCTAGTAAGCAGTCGGGCCGCAGCATTCTACACCACCTGCAGAGCTTGCAGCACGCCACGCGGTAATCCACACAGCAAGGTGTTACAATAATCAAAGGTGCGGTAACACGTAACTTTGCAAAACCACATGAAAATTCTAGTCCGAGAGAAAATCTCATAACCAGGTCACCATGCGCGGTTTAAAAAAACACTGCTTAAATCACTGACCCAATATGTACCCCCATTGACAAAGTCGTGCCTAAACTCTGAATGGAATCAGATACCGGCACAAAAAGAGAATCCAAATTAAAACCTGAAAAAGGACAAACCTCACCCAACCGTGATAACCATACATTCAGACTTAATCCGTTCATCTTTAACCAGGACTGAATTCTTATAAAAACGAGACTCCACCAACCGAACACTATCAACTATGTATCTGGAACAGGAAAATAAAATTGTATGTCATCTTCAGATAAGCGATAACAAACAGCCAATCCTTCCAAAACTTTACAAACTGGCAAAAAAAACAAAACTTAAACGGTAATGATGACAAGCAAGAACCTTGCGGTACTCCCAAAGTCATCCATTCTGACTTTGTAGAGCCTTGGACTATTTGAAACATCCGGGCTTCAAAAAAAAAAAAAGACCGAAACCAGGCCAATGCCTTCCCAGTAATCCCAAATGATTTTAAACGATGCAACAACTCATGGTTAACAGAGTCAAATGCAGCCGCAACATCCAAGGAAATCAACAAAAAAAGATCACCACGATCAAATCCAGCTTGAATGTCACCCAGCATAGTAAGCAATAACGTTTCAGTACTATACTGCGTACGAAATCTAACAAGGATTGATGTTCTACAGAGTCAACTAACTACTACTACTTAACATTTCTAGAGCGCTACTAGGGTTACGCAGCGCTGTACAATTTAACATAGAAGGACAGTCCCTGCTCAAAGAGCTTACAATCTAATAGATAAGAGTGAGACAAATATAGGACAATCAAGCCATTGTGACATCACTGATGAGGTTGGCTCTTAGGCATTGGTGGAATGAGGCATTATGACATCACAATCTCAGCTCTGGTTAAATCACTGCTATATGTAATACTACTACTACTACTACTACTACTACTACTACTTAACATTTCTAGAGCGCTACTAGGGTTACGCAGCGCTGTACAATTTAACAAACAGAGACAGTCCCTGCTCAAAGAGCTTACAATCTAATAGACAAGTGAACGGTCGGTCCGATAGGGGCAGTCAAATTGGGGCAGTCTGGATTCACTGAACGGTAAGGGTTAGGTGCCCAACGCAGCATTGAAGAGGTGGGCTTTAAGCAAAGACTTGAAGACGGGCAGGGAGGGGGGCTTGGCGTAAGGGCTCAGGAAGGTTGTTCCAAGCATAGGGTGAGGCGAGGCAGAATGAGCGGAGCCTGGAGTTGGCGGTGGTGGAGAAGGGTACCAATTTCTCCAAAACTTTTGCAAAGAAACCTGAATTGAGATTGGATAAAAACTCTCCACACAATCAGTTTTTAATGATGGCTTCTTTAACAGTGGCCAAACTGCCGCTGTCTTTAAATACTCAGGTACCACTGCCTCATCAAACATGCTATTAACAAGCAAGGCGTAGATGGAGAAATATCAGACTTCAGTGGTTTCAGCAATCTTGTAGAACACAAATCAGATATCTACTATACGTATCTGACGATAAATAAATAATAAATCGTGAAGACGGGTAAGTGACTGATAACAAAGTAAAGACATCTGGCATTCCATTGCTAAGGGGTGATAGAAATTTCTATTTCTAAACTGAAGTAAAGCTACTTATTAAACCAGAACATGCTGCCAAATACCTTTTAATTCTGTGCTCATTTTATACTGTAGTAATCACGGCTGGAAGTAATTATTGTGCAAATGGTGCCATATTTGGTGTGATGGATAAGGGAAACTAATCCTCTGTGGTTCTGCGAGTAGAACTAATATTTTTGAATAGGTAATACTTATTTCATGTTTAAATTTAATTTCAAATAGCTTTATTTGTCACAAAGTATTGCAAAGTGTCATGGTTGACTTTGGAGAAAGTGAGCGAGTCCAGGATTTAATTTTCTTTAATTTTGCCTGATCTTCTCCTTACAGTAAACATTTAAAACAGACCATTGGTCTGTGGTGATTGGGTGGGCGGGGGGTGGGGGGAAGCAGATGACTGAGGGGACTGGATATTCTGCCTTGCATTTTTAAAAGAGACTTATGCTCAAAAATAATGTAACTGCCTATCTGTAATCTAGGAAGTATATCCCATCCTAATGTATATTGGACTTCTGTATAACCTCTTCAAGATCCCTAATATTTCAGTGGTAAAGGTCAGTAATATTATTGCAGAGCGCCAAACAAAACATTTTATTTTATTTTTCCACAACTCAGCCAGAATGGATGTACTTCTCCCATTGCAGGACAGTATTCATCTCTAGGTCACCAATTCATATCAGAGTCATCTTACTGTTGACCAAATAGGCATTAAATGGTTATCTGTGCATTTCCAGTAGAAAGATGTCTGCCTCACTGAAGAACTACCATCACAATTGAGGTATCTTTGATTATGAAATCTATGCCTACCCTTTTGAAACAAACGTGGAGACTGAATTACTTTCTTATACTCGGATGGTTTTAAAAGGTTGAACTGAATCCCTGAATCCCTTTATGGCAACTGTAAAGACCTTTGCATGCTCTCCACGTATTCTGTGGATACATGGAGGTGCTGATTAGAAAATGATACGGGGATGGGGTGAACCGCAGTAAATCTGCAGTAAAACTGTCCGCAGAATTACCACGGATACAGGTGCAAGACTTTTTACTGCCCTGCAGGAATGGTTAGAAGCCTTGTTCTCATGGTTTAAAAAACTGCCCAAAACACACATTTACCGTGGTGCACCCCAGCCACCCATGATTTGGTATCCTTTACTCCTTTCCCCTTCTCCTCCTCCTCCCCATTACCGTTTTCATCTCCACCACTTCCCGCAGGAGGGCATTCCATGTATCTACCACCCTCTCCGTGAAAAAATACTTTCTGATATTACTCCTGAGTCTGCCCCCCCCCTTCAACCTCAATTCGTGTCCTCTAGTTCTACTGCCTTCCCATCTCCGGAAGAGGTTTGTTTGCGGATTAATACCTTTCAAATATTTGAATGTCTGTAACATGTCACCTCTGTTTCTCCTTTCCTCCAAGGTATACATGTTCAGGTCAGCAAGTCTCTCCTCTTATGGTTTGCAATGCAAATCCCGTACCATTTTTGTAGCTTTTCCTTGCACCGCTTCCAGTCTTTTTACACCTTTAGCAAGATATGGCATCCAAAACTGAACACAGTACTCCAGGTGGAGCCTCACCAACAACTTGTAGAGGGGCATGAACACCTCCTTTCTTCTGCTGGTTATGCCCCTCTCTATGCAGCCTAGCATCCTCCTGGCCACGGCCGTCGCCTTGTTGCATTGTTTCTTCACCTTTAGATCCTCAGACACCAACACCCCAAGGTCTCTTTCCTGAGTTGAGCTTACTAATCTCTCCCCTCCTATCTGGTATCTGTCTTTTGGGTTTCTGCACCCCCAAGTGCATCACTCTGCTCTTCTTGACATTAAATTTTAACTCAGATAAATACTAGAAACCCTTATTCCTCTTTTACTACATTTATTAATCACAAAATTATTTTAAATATTTCTTCAACAAAATGATTTTGTGATTAATAAATGTAGTAAAAGAGGAATAAAGGTTTCTAGTATTTATCTGAGTTGAAACTATAAGAAGAAAACCGAATGGAATTATACCCTACCGAATTTGGGAAATGATCAATTAAATTTTAACTGCCAGACCCTCAACCATTCTTCTAATGTTTGGAGATCCCATCTCCATTGTTTCTACTCTCTCCAGGGTATCCACTCCATTGGCTATCTTCATGTTGTCTGAAAAAAGGCAAACCTTTCCTTCCAACCGTTCAGCAATATCCATCGTAAATATATTAAACAAAATCGGCCCTAGCACCGACCCTTGAGGAGCTCCACTGCTCACCTTCCTTTCCTCCGAGCGGATTCCGTTTACCACCACGGTCTGCCACATGTCGGTCAACCAGTTTCCTATCCAGTTCACCACTTTTGGTCCTAAGGTCAGCCCTCTCAACTTATTCACAAGTCTTCTGTGGGGTACCATATCAAAGACTTTGCAGAAATCCAAGTAGATTACATCTATCTCAGCTCATGTCCTTCATCCAGTTCTTTGGTCACCCAGTCAAAGAAGTCAATCAGTTTTGTTTGGCAGGATTTTTCATTGGTAAAGCCATGTTGCCTTAGATCCTGTAACCCGTTGGCTTCTAAAAAGTTAGTTATCCTTTCTTTCAGCAGTGACTCCATTATTTTTCCTACCACCAACGTGACACTTGCCGGTCTGTAGTTTCCCACTTCTTCCCTGTCTCCACTTTTGTGGAGAGGGACCACATCCGCTCATCTCCAATCCCACTGAACCTCTCCCATCTCTATGCTGATGACACCCAGCTTTACCTCTCCACTCCCGACATCACAGTCGAAACCCAGGCCAAAGTTTTGGCCTGCCTCTCAGACATCGCTGCCTGGATGTCCAACCGGCATCTGAAACTGAACATGGCAAAGACTGAGCTCTTTGTCTTTCCACCCAAACCCTCTTCTCCTCTTCCCCCACTTTCCGTCTCTTGACAACGCCCTCATCCTCCCCGTCTCTTCAGCCCGCAATCTCGGAGTCATTTTCGACTCCTCCCTCTCCTTCTCTGCCCATATCCAGCAGACAGCTAAGACCTGTCGCTTCTTCCTCTTTAATATTAGCAAAATTCGCCCATTCATCTCTGAACAGACCACCCGAACCCTCGTCCACTTGCTCGTTACCTCTCGTCTTGACTATTGCAACCTTCTCCTCGCTGGCCTCCCGCTTAGCCACCTATCCCCCCTTCAATCTGTCCAAAATTCCGCCGCACGTCTTATCTACCGCGTGAACCGATACTCTCATATCACCCCTCTCCTCAAGTCGCTTCACTGGCTCCCGATCCGCTACCGTATACAGTTCAAGCTTCTCCTATTGACCTTCAAGTGCACTCAATCTGCAGCCCCCCATTACCTCTCTACCCTCCTCTCCCCGTATGTTCCCACCCGTAACCTCCGCTCTCAGAACAAATCACTCCTATCTGTACCCTTCTCCACCACCGCTAACTCCAGACTACGCCCCTTCTGCCTCGCATCACCTTATGCCTGGAACAGACTTCCCGAGCCCATACGCCATGCGCCCTCCCTGCCCATTTTCAAGTCCTTACTCAAAGCCCATCTCTTCTCCCTTGCTTTTGGCGCCTAACCACCTTCCCCATTCATGATACCTACACTGACTACATAGTTTGTTACCTTTAGATTGTAAGCTCTCTTGAGCAGGGACCGCACTTCCCCATGTTTAAACTTGTACAGCGCTGCGTAACCCTGGCAGCGCTATAGAAATGCTAAGTAGTAGTAGTAGTAGTAGTATTAGATAAATCTTTAAGAGGTCCCGCCAGGACTTTTCTGACCTCCGTCAGTATCCTGGAATGTATCCCATCCGGCCCCATAGATTTGTCCATCTTCAGATTCTCAAGCTGTTTATAAACTCTTTCTTCCATAAATGGTGCAATATCCACTTCGTTCCCAGATATTCCCTTGGCAGCCGACCTTGGTCCTTCTCCAGGTGAACACTTATAAGAAGTATTTATTAGCACATTCGCTTTATCCTCATCACTCTCCACATAGCCATTCTCATTATCTTTCAGTCTTGCAATTTCATTTCTATCTTTTCTCCTTTCTCCAGTGTATCTGAAAAATGTCTTGTCACATCTCTTTACATCTTTAGCCATTTGTTTCTCTAAAAACATTTTTTCTCTAAAAAAAAAATCTAACATCTTTCTCAGTCCCTTGATTATGCTAATCCAATCTTTTTCTGTCAAGTGTTATGTCTGTGCTCTATAGAATCTTGTTTGTTTTTATCTCTCTATATAAAACGCACCTCCAACATTCTAATGAAGCCTCACTTTCCCAACGTTCTAAAGTGAAGCGGCTGAGACCACTTTTTTGCTCCATGAGTGTCTGCCCCGCCCACGCGTCAAACGTAATGACGTCGAGGGCGGAGCAATGACACTCAGCAAATAACAGCGCTCAACGTAAAATGACGTCCCATTAGAAGGTTGGAAACACACTATCCGCCCTTCCCAACTTCCCCCACCCCCCAAAGTCGCCGACCGTCACCAAAACATCCCCCCCCCCCCAAGGTTGCCACCGTTAACACACAGAACAAAACCCCCCAGCATGTCCCCCACCCACCAAAGTCGCCACCCGTCACCAAACCCCCCCCCCCCCAGGTTGACACTGCAAACACACTGAACGCCACACCCCAGCAAACACCAACCCAGGCAGGGGAGGAGTAGAATCGCTCAAGACTGCTGCCAGGGGCGTAGCCACGGCTGGCCCTAGACGGGCCCTGCCAGCCCACTTTTCCTCCACCGCGACAGCGCCAGCCCCAGCTCCCATTGCCGGCCACTGCTGCTTTTCATGTTCAGCAGCAGGGCCAGTGCTACAAAAAAAAAAAAAACAATCAGCTGACGACTAACCTGAGCGCAAACAACAAAAAATGTAAAAAAAAAAAAAAACCAGCACCGCAGGCAGCCTTGAGCCATTGGCTGCTGGCTGTGCAGGCTCCACCCATCTCTTACGTCACTGCCCCTACGTCACTCCGGGGGCAGTGACGTAAGAGATGGGAGGAGCCTGCACAACCAGCAGCCAATGCCTCAAGGCTGCCTGTGGTGCCGCGTTTTTACATTTTCTTAAACATTTTTTGTAGTTAGCGCTCAGGACAGCTGAGCGCTTCTTTTTATAGCGCCAGCCCTAGGAGTACCAAAGATACAACATCAAGTGGCAGGGCGGCCCGGAGGAGGAGAAGGTAGGTGTGTACCAGGCAGGGGGAGGAGTGACGAAGATCGCCGATCAAGAGGCAGGGAGGGACAGAAGAGGAGGAGGTAAACATCAGTGCTAGCAGGCAGGGGGAGGAGTACCGAAGAACGGGATCAAGTGGCAGGGAGGGCTGGAGGAGGTGGGGAGAGAGGGAGGGGGGCCCCTGGCAGGGAAGCAGACAATGAGGGAGGGGGGCCACCCTGGCACACACTCACCTTCACCTGGCACACACTCTCCTTCATGCACACACACTCTCTCTCTCTCACAAACACACTCACACACACTCTCTCTCTCTGTCACTAACACACACTTAAATCTGGGAGGGGGAGGGGAGGGAGGCGCCCCACCCTGGCACACACGATCATTCCCCCACACACACTCTCTCTCTCTGTCACAAACACACACTTGCACCTGGGAGGGAGGGGGCCACCCTGGCACACACTCTCATTCTTACACACACTCACATTCCCATACACACACTGTCTCACAGAGACACTCGCACACAGTCTCACTCTCTCACACTCACAAACATACACTTGCACCTGGCAGGAGGAGAGGGAGGGGGCCACATCTGAGGGAGGGGGGCCCATCCTGCTACACACTCATTTTCACACTCACTCTCATTCCCACATACACACTCTCTCACAAACACACTCACACACACACACACTCACTCTCTCACAAATACACACTTACACATGGCAGGGAGACAGGGAGGGGGCACCTTGCAGGAGGGGGGACCATCCTGGCACACACTCATTCTCACACACACTCTCATTCCCATACACACTCTCTCTCTCAGATACAATCGCGCACAGTCTCACTCTCTCTCTCTCACACAGACACTCGAACACAGTCTCACTCTCTTTCTCCCAATCACTGTATCTGTGTGAAACACACTCTCTCACACTCACTGTGTCACACATACGCACTTCCACACACATCACACACACACTCATTCTCACAGACACACTCACACCCACACACACTCGCACATTCACTCTCTCTCTCTCTCTCTCTCTCTCTCAAAAATACATACTCCAAGGAAAACCTTGCTAGCGGCCGTTTCATTTGTTTTGGAAACGGACCTTTTTTACTAGTATTTTAATAAAGATTTAAATATAAAATCATAACTGTTTGAGGCTTGTGTGGATGGGGCAGAGTTGGCAGGGATGGGGACAAACGTTGCCTCCATGTCTTTCTCTAGCACTAATTTCTAGATCTGAAACTTTTCACCTAAATTTGAATTTACAATAATAAAAATAATTGGGCAACACTGTTCTGGTGGCATAGGTGGGGCAGAAAGGGAAGGTTTTTAGGCTTCAATTGAATGCAGCATTTCTCTGTAGATTATACATAAAGCAATACCTCTCCAACCACATTAAGCATCAGAAACGAGCATGGGAAGATCAGCCCAGAAAAGGTTATTACAACTGTCTTTGCTGTCTGAGATTCATTTAGCCAGGACGTTAAAAGTCAGCTTTTGCATTCTTAAGGTCCTCACTTTGGAATTAAGAATGACCCGAGCTAATTCTCTTTTTCAAAAAAAGCTGCAGGCATGCTTTTTCCCCCCCCCCCCCCCCCCCAGCTGATATTATGAATCTGACTTCAAACTCTTGTATATTGCGATTTTAAATGCAAAAGATCTTATATGGATGATTCTGTGTGCCGTTGTTCAGTATAATCTGCTGGGATGCTGTAGTGGGAAGTGGCTTATCACATTAAAAAAGGGTCATTTGCTCTGTTAGATCAGGAGGTGTGTTAGAAATTGTGCAAAGGAGTCAGTCTCTACAGGACCCAGTCAAATACTTTTCAGCCACCTCAAGCATCTATTTAGCACAGCTACTGCTGGCCTGTACCTGCAGATATTTGGCAGTGTTCTGCTATTCAGAACAAGAGAATAAGATGGGGACGAGGACAAACTTTGTCCCTGTGCCATTTTCTACTTTGAAGCCTGTTAATGAACTGGACTGTTATTTATGTTTGAGTGATGCAGACCATGATATTTTGATTTTTGGGAAAAACATGCAGACATTCTGGCCACAACTAGCAAAATTTGCATAGGGGATCCTGTACATCCTGCTAGCAGCACACCTTATTATTATTATTATTATTATTATTATCTATTGCATTTGTATCCCACATTTTCCCACCTATTTGCGGGTTCAGTGTGGCTTACAATACATTGTGAGTCATGGAATTACATTGCTTACAATATGGTTATGGGTTATATAGAGAAGAGTTATGGGAAGACAGTCGAAGTCAAACATATTTTGGGAAAACAAGTCAAAGTCAAACATAGTTTGGGAGTGGAACAGTAGAATGTAACAATGGGGAAGTGATCGGCGATAGAACAATGGCAAGAGAACATTAGGGTATAACAGTTCCATCTGTGGGTAGAGTTTTAAGTGTGGTGAGAATAAGGGGAAGAGAGATCAGAAGAGAGTGTATTGCCCTATCTCTGTTATTGCGTAAGGACTTCATATGTTTTGATTCTTGCCATAGCTTTTCTCGAAGAGGTGAGTTTTCAATAGTTTGCGGAAGTGGGTTAATTCATAATTCATTTTCAGGTTGCGTGGTAGTGTATTCCAGAATTTCGTGCTTGTGTAAGAGAAGGTTGAGGCATGCAGGGCTTTGTATTTTATGCCTTTGCATTTAGGGAAGTGGAGATTGGGGAAAGTTCGGGATGATCTTTTGGCATTTCTGGGTGGCAGGTCTATTAAGTCAGACATGTATGCAGGGGCCTCACCATGAATGATCTTGTGGACCAAGGTACATACTTTAAAGGTGATACGTTCCCTGAGTGGGAGCCACTGCAGTTTCTCACGTAAGACATCTTCTATTGCCGGAAGGACTGTGGAAGAGAGGAAAGCTAGACTGAATCCTGAGATTGTTTATTACTTAATATTCATCCATAGATTAAAAAATCATACCAGTACTTCATAGGTATTTTTTTCTTCCCTTTAGGGCATACAGAACGGGTTGTATTTTGAACCCCCAGACATTTTAACAGGGTGGATTAGGATTCCTTGGGGTAGTAAAAATTAGTTATTGTTGGGGTTGGAAGGGTAGAGGGTGGAGGTGAGGAAGATTATTATAACTTCTCGCTGTTATTATTGTTTTCTATTTGTAATTTATACACAACAGTTGCACAGCATATTGTTCCTTTGTATACTTTAACAAAAAGATTTAAATATAAATCATAATTGTTCGAGGCTTCTGCAGATGAGGACAGAGACAGGGCCCGCGGGGACAGAGACAGAACCCACGGGGACGGGGACAGACTTTGTCCTCGTTTCATTCTCTATTCAGATCCTAAGTGCTCACTCAGTGCCCATACAGATTTCACAGCTCTGCTGGAGCGTGGGTGCTGTCATAGAATTATGGAGATAAATTTTTAATCCAACATACATTATTTTCTTTTATCACCGTAGTAATTAATAGTACTGCAATTTAGTGCTGTGTGCCCTCGGGGAAACATTTTGAGTTAACATTTTATAGAAATACTGCTTGAAGTCCATTACTTTTCATGGGGTCAAGTCTGAGAGGTCCTCCAAATACTGTGCAGCTTACTAAAAAAAAGAAGAAAAAAAACCCCTTAATGTGCAGAAATGATTCCAATAGCTAGAAATCCTCAGGTGTAAAACAGTAAAAATGAATGATGATTCTGATGACAATTAAGGAAATGATGATTGCATTTTTTATGTAACATGTCACATGAGAAAAATGTGCTGTTTGCAGTAATGGAAGCGAGTACACAACATTTTTCAAAAGCATCCTCTGCCGTCCACGAACCCTGTGGATTCTTATTTATAGCAGTAAATATTGGTAGCATCAATTAATTAAAAACTCTTGATGTGTTTCTGGCCACTTGGTAGGTACTTATTCAGGATCTGGAGCTTTCGATGTCTTGCACGTTGATTCAGTTGTTAAAATGCAGCTTATACTAATTCTTTTGGATTTTATTTTTTTGTTGTTGCTTTTGAACAGTGGGAGCAGAGTACGGACAAGACGCAGTTGAAAGTGGTGCTGTGTTTCTCTTCAAGATTTTTCATGTCAAGGAATGTGTCGGCCAAGATGAGACCAAAGCTATTAAGCAGATGTTCGGGCCCTTTCCACCGTCATCTGCCACAGCAGCATGTGATGCCACGTGTCGGATTACTTCTCGCTTCACAGAAGAGCAGCTTGCAGACCTCGTACGGATGTTTGAAGTTAAAAATGGTGATACCGCCAGAGGTTTTGGTAAAAACATAATCTTCTCACTTGACATGTATGATCTGGATCGTTCCGAGGAGCTGCCGGTCAATGGTGAAAACGGTACACACAAACCCATCAGCTTAGATTACTGCAGATTTCAAAACAATCATTTGGCGACCTACCAGGGCGGTTTTGTGGATGGCTCAGATGCCGAATCGCTTGGGAGGGTAGATGGCTCTTTTCTGCGCTGCAAAGTGGAGAAGTACATAGGTGAAACGTTACGGGGAACCTCTGGCGGGCCAGTGTTGGATGACCTCTGCTGCACATTATTTGAAATGCTTGCGTCCAGTAAGAGCAACGATGAACTTCAGAATGAGGTAGGGCACACATTTGTACCATTTGGTTTCTTATTTATATTGTATTATTATTATTATTAGCATTTGTATAGCGCTACCAGACGCACGCAGCGCTGAACACCTGACACAGAGAGACAGTCCCTGCTCAGTAGAGCTTACAATCTAAAAATACACACAGACAAGACAATTAAGGACGAGGGAAGTACTGGGTGAGAAAGGAACAAGGGGAGGGCAATTGAGTAGTGGCTAGGAGCCAAAAGCAGTGGGTAGCGTATTGTAAAGGAAGACACAACTTTAGTAACCGCTAAGATCTGACTTGCTGCTAAAGCTGTACCTGAGGCTGTCAAGGGTGAATACAATTTATTTATTTATTTGTTACACTTGTATCCTGCGCTTTCCCACTCATGGCAGGCTCAATGCGGCTTACATGGGGCAATGGAGGGTTAAGCGACTTGCCCAGAGTCACAAGGAGCTGCCTGTGCCTGAAGTGGCAATCGAACTCAGGTTCCCCAGGACCAAAGTCCACCACCCAAACCCCCTAACCACTAGGCCACTCCGCCACTTGTTGCTACTATTTGAGATTCTACATGGAATGTTGCTATTCCACTAGCAACATTCCATGTAGAAGTCGGCCCTTGCAGATCACCAATGTGGCCGCGCAGGCTTCTGCTTCTGTGAGTCTGACGTCCTGCACGTACGTGCAGGACGTCAGACTCACAGAAACAGAAGCCTGCGCAGCCTTCTACATGGAATGCTGCTAGTGGAATAGCAACATTCCATGTAGAATCTCCAATAGTAGCAACAGAACCTCAAATAGTAGCAACATTCCATGTAGAATCTCCAATAGTAGCAACATTCCATGTACCCTGCGCTTTCCCACTCATAGCAGGCTCAATGCGGCTTACATAGTAATAGGAATACAAAGTATAGTGCAGAGAAAAGAGGCTAAGCTTAGCAGAGTAATGGGGAAGTGTAGATAGGTAATATAATAAGGGAGAGGGAGTAGAGGAGGTAGGAAGAGGTGCTATAATGATTTGCTCGTATTAATTTTTTGTTTTCTACTCATGGAAGTTGCCAGATTATACGAGATTGTTTAAAAAAAAAAAAGGCTCTAGAGACCAGTGCATAGTACAAAGCACTTGTTCTGTGCTGTGTGGTTAAATTTAGACCTGTTTATCATTTTCTGAGCATCGCTAAGCTCTTTTCTGCTATTAGGTGATGGATTCCTGGAGACTTTTAAAAATGGCTTATTATAAACACTGTATAGAGATGTAGAATTTGAAGGGAGACGACATTTAAATATGTGTAGCTTTTATGTTTCAACATGTTTTATTGAAATCAAAATTACACCGTGCAAACAGGTTATACCAATTAAAGAGACATAGGTAAACTTTAGATAAGTTCACACCAGCGAAATACAATTTAACGGCTCAACAATTTTTTATACTTTTATTCCCACCTCCCCCCAAATCCCTCCTCCCCCCCAACCCTCAAATATCTATCCCCCATCCCAAACATAAGAACTAGACCTTCTTCATGTTGTTACTATTTCACCGCATAATTCACATTCCCCAACCCTTCCCCCCACTCTATACTCCCCCTCCCCTAAGAGGGAGAAAGAGAGGAAAAAAACAAAAAACACCCCTCTGTTATAAACCATTTAAAACTGAACTTCGCGCACGTGGAGACAGGGACTGAATATAAGGATCCCAGGTCTCTAGAAAACGCCTTCGTGTCTTCTGGGAGGATCCCACCGCCCTACGTTCATGTAGTAGTAGCTCGTGCAACTTGTTTCTCCAATGCCAAAAGTCTGGCGGGGCCACACTCAACCACCCATTCATAATCACCTTTTTCCCCAACAGGCAAGCCTTGCGGATCAACAGCCGCGGGCCCCCCCTGCTGGAAGGCAAAAAGCTCATATTTGTCAAATATATGTGTAGCTTTTAGATGTGGTGGTGTTTACTTGCATAAGCCTCTCTTTATCATGCAGTAAGCGTCAGCAATGTCATGATCTGCTTCCAAACCCATTTTATTCAATGGACTTTGTGGAAGGTAACGCACAATAACAGTTATCCCGCGCTAAGCTTTGGTAAATAAGGGCCGTGGTGTTTCTGATGGGAATAACTAGAAATCCTTGAACCAAAAATAAAAAAGAAAAATTGGGATAGTGAATATTTTGGTTAACTGATAGTCAGAGGACTCTGTTAGACGTGTGGTACAAGCAGGGGAAATAAGGAGAGCTGCATTTTGATTAAAAATTTTAATCTTGATTAATGGCAGGGGTGTAGCCAGAAGTCCATTGGGGGGAGGGGGGCACGGGGTGGACTAGAGGAAGGGCACACATTCCCTCTCCTTCCCCACCCACTCCACATTAGATAACATACCTTTACTGGAGTGGAAGCCAAAGCCCCGCCAGTCAAAGAAATCCACTGCTAAAGCCGCCCCCTTCCTCCTTGAATTGCCTCGGGAGCGAAGAAGTCAGAGGCGTGCCTGCAGCCACCGTTGCCGACACTCCCTAAGCGTGTTCAGTTCATGCATGACCTGAATATGTTCGGGGAGTACCAGCATCAGCGGCTGGAGACACGCTGCTGACTGACTTTCTCCTGAGGCTGTACCGGACGTACGCAGCGCTTCACACTTGAACATGAAGAGAGAGTCCCTGCTCAGTAGAGCTTACAATCTGATTTCTACCCTTTGGAAATCAGTCACTTATCTCCCCCATTGGTATTATTTTCTTTTTAAATTTCTGCATATCTTTGTTTTCATGACTTAAAAACAAAGATTAGCTGTCATTTTGCCAACAGCTCCTCAATCTTTCTTGAAGTGTTTCTTGTTCCACTCGCACTCTGAGGCATATCCACTTAGTTGCTGTTTTAGGGTCATCTGCCATTAAAAGACCCTACCTTCTGTGTCTTCCACAGTATCACTCACAAAGGTCCCTAAGAGACAGGGCTTATTTCTTTACAATGTTATTTTCCAGCCTGTCGCTCATGTTACAACTGGAGGGAATCTATGGGAGTGGAAATGGGCAACGAGCCAATCTATTTTGTTTTGCATCCTTGATGGGAGAAATTCTAGAGCGTGAACAGTTTTAATTAAGAAATAAGAACTGATTTTAATGTTTTAATGTCGGTTGCTACTTTTATAAAACTGAATGATTTAATGTGGTATCTTGATCTTTCGTTTTAAATTGTCTGCAGCCTTAACAAAGCTGCTTTATATTTTTACCCCAAAATGTCACTTTTACTCTAGGCAGTTATCCTGCAGTATTCAGTTTGAGCGGAGGAGTGGCCTAGTGGTTAGGGTGGTGAACTTTGGTCCTGGGGAACTGAGGAACTGAGTTTGATTCTCACTTCAGGCACAGGCAGTTCCTTGTGACTCTGGGCAGGTCACTTAACCCTCCATTGCCCATGTAAGCTGCATTGAGCCTGCCATGAGTGGGAAAGCATGGGGTACAAATGTAACAAAAATAAAATAGATACTATTGGAGATTCTACATGGAATGTTGCTATTCCACTAGCAACATTCCATGTAGAAGGCTGCGCAGGCTTCTGTTTCTGTGAGTCTGACGTGCAGGACGTCAGACTCACAGAAGCAGAAGCCTGCGCGGCCAAATTGGTGATCTGCAAGGGCTGACCTCTACATGGAATGTTGCTAGTGGAATAGCAACATTCCATGTAGAATCTCAAATAGTAGCAACAGTAGAGGAGTGGCCTAGTGGTCAGGATGGTGGACTTTGGTCCTGGAGAACTGAGGAACTGAGTTCGATTCCCACTTCAGGCACAGGCAGCTCCTTGTGACTCTGGGCAAGTCACTTAACCCTCCAGTGCCCCATGTAAGCCGCATTGAGCCTGCCATGAGTGGGAAAGCGCAGGGTACAAATGTTAACAATAAAATAGATACTATTGGAGATTCTACATGGAATGTTGCTACCATTGGAGATTCTACATGGAGTGTTGCTATTCCACTAGCAACATTCCATGTAGAAGGCTGCGCAGGCTTCTGTTTCTGTGAGTCTCAGACTCGCAGAAGCAGAAGCCTGCGCGGCCACATTGGTGATCTGCAAGGCAGACTTCTATATGGAATGTTGCTAGTGGAATAGCAACATTCCATGTAGAATCTCAAATAGTAGCAACAGTGGAGGAGTGGCCTAGTGGTTAGGGTGGTGGACTTTGGTCCTGGGGAACTGAGTTCGATTCCCACTTCAGGCACAGGCAGCTCCTTGTGACTCTGGGCAAGTCACTTAACCCTCCATTGCCCCATGTAAGCCGCATTGAGCCTGCCATGAGTGGGAAAGTGCGGGGTACAAATGTAACAAAACAAGCATGTGATGCTCACCATTTCATTTTAACTCGGTTTATAAAGTTGATTTGCATGATTTTTATAATGTCCTCTGGATCGGTGTTCTGAACTCGACTGCTGGTGCCAGACTGAGGCTTTTTTTAATTTTTTTATTAGAATTGTTTCTGACATTTACTTCTGGCATTTGACTGTGCCACCAAGTAGGTGGAATCTTTTGACCCAGTGATTTTCAACCTTTTTCATCTAGTGGTGCAAAATATTGTCAAGGCAAACCACTGGAATCTGACCCGTACCTACCTGCCTGTCCCCACTAAGATCCATGCCATCCCCCACAAGTAATCTCCTCCATCCCCACCCGTACCTGTAACCTTCAGAAGTAGTTATTTCATTTAGTTATGCTACTGAGTAGATTCCTGCATAGACACCACATACCAGCAGAATCCTTCACCTTAGTTGCAGATACAGAACATGACTCTTACCTGATATGAAATAGGGAACCCCCAAAAATATGCACACAAAAACTGAAAGCAGAGATACCAGACTCTTCATAGAGAAATAAAAAGAAATCTGACATATAAATTCAAAACATCAATATAATTCAATCACTAAGCTGAAAATAAAATCATTTTTCCTGTCTTTGTATTCTGGTGATTTTATTATTCCAATTATCTTGTTTCCAATCTGGTTTCCTATAGCTGTGCTCTTAACTCTCTTTCCAGGGCTTCCTTTCCTTTTGCAGTTTCTTTTTTAACCTCCTGCCCCGTCTGTTTGGTTCTGATCTTTCATGCTCAGCTTTCTTTAATTTCTCTGCCTCCTTCTCAGATCTATTTTGTTTTCTCTCTCTCTTCCCTTCATGTGCAGCCCTTCTCCTCTCTTCCCTTCTCTCCCATGCATGTGCAGCCCTTCTCCTCTCTTCCCTTCTCTCCCATGCATGTGCAGCCCTTCTCCTCTCTTCCCTTCTCTCCCATGCATGTGCAGCCCTTCTCCTCTCTTCCCTTCCTTCCCACGCATGTGCAGCCCCTCTTCCCTTCCCTCCCACACATGTGCAGCCTGTCTCCCCTCTTTCCTTCTCTTCCACATATGTGCAGTCGGTCTCCGTTCCCCCCCCGCACACCTGCAGCTGGTCTCCCCATTCTCGCCCGCATTCCTGCAGCCGGTCTCCTCTTCCCTGCCCGCATTCCTGCAGCCGGTCTCCCCTTCCCCGCCTTCAGCCGATCTTTCCTTCCCCGCATGCATGCCTGCCTGCCTGCAGCCGATCTCCCCTTCCCCACCCACCTGCCTGCTTGCCTGTCTGTCCTCTCCGTTCCTATTCTTTCAAACTTTGCATTGCTGGCAGCTTTTAAAACAGACCTTCCTCTTGCCTCGTGAGGCTTTCCCTCTGCTGTGTCCCTCTCACGTTGCAAAAGGACGTCACATCAGAGGAAGGACCCTGGGGCCGGATGGAGAAAGGCCTGTTCTTATAACTGCTAGCAACCGCAAAGTTTGAAGATTGCGGCGGAGAGGAGAGAGACCCGAGGAGTGGGCGGAAGAAGCTCACAGACGTCACGCGATTTGCCAGGTTATCTGGATGAGATTCCCGGTCTTCTTGCAGCATACTTGGGAGTATCCACTGCACAGCGGTTGGAAAAACGCTGCTTTGATGAATGACATTCTATTTTTAGAACTGTGGTTCTACAGGCAACTTTGTTAAGAGAGTGCTTAATCCTCCTCTTCCTCCTCCTAGTTTCTTGAAAACTGATGATGGCTTTTGTGAAACTCCATTATATATTTAACTTTGCAAAATCAGTCCCTTAAATTAATATAAAGGAATGTTAAAATAATAACAAATGTCTTCCTAAAAACGTGGCTGGTAGGTCCATTGTTTCATTTCAAGCACATGTGACTTCAGGCATTGAAATATTTATAGAAGATGCTTATCACCATACTCCAGTATTTACACCACTACGACATTTTGGGCTCTATATATTAGGGCTGAATTGCAGTAAGAAGCTTAAGTTGACTGTTATAGCCTGAGATTCTAACCTGTCTCCTCAATGCTCAAGAGTACATAAGTACATAAGTAGTGCCATACTGGGAAAGACCAAAGGTCCATCTAGCCCAGCATCCTGTCACCGACAGTGGCCAATCCAGGTCAAGGGCACCTGGCACGCTCCCCAAACGTAAAAACATTCCAGACAAGTTATACCTAAAAATGCGGAATTTTTCCAAGTCCATTTAATAGCGGTCTATGGACTTGTCCTTTAGGAATCTATCTAACCCCAATGTGGCCGCGCAGGCTTCTGCTTCTGTGAGTCTGACGTCCTGCACGTACGTGCAGGACGTCAGACTCACAGAAACAGAAGCCTACGCAGCCTTCTACATGGAATGTTGCTAGTGGAATAGCAACATTCCATGTAGAATCTCCAATAGTAGCAACATTAGTACATAAGTACATAAGTAGTGCCATACTGGGAAAGACCAAAGGTCCATCTAGCCCAGCATCCTGTCACCGACAGTGGCCAATCCAGGTCAAGGGCACCTGGCACGCTCCCCAAACGTAAAAACATTCCAGACAAGTTATACCTAAAAATGCGGAATTTTTCCAAGTCCATTTAATAGCGGTCTATGGACTTGTCCTTTAGGAATCTATCTAACCCCAATGTGGCCGCGCAGGCTTCTGCTTCTGTGAGTCTGACGTCCTGCACGTACGTGCAGGACGTCAGACTCACAGAAACAGAAGCCTACGCAGCCTTCTACATGGAATGTTGCTAGTGGAATAGCAACATTCCATGTAGAATCTCCAATAGTAGCAACATTAGTACATAAGTACATAAGTAGTGCCATACTGGGAAAGACCAAAGGTCCATCTAGCCCAGCATCCTGTCACCGACAGTGGCCAATCCAGGTCAAGGGCACCTGGCACGCTCCCCAAACGTAAAAACATTCCAGACAAGTTATACCTAAAAATGCGGAATTTTTCCAAGTCCATTTAATAGCGGTCTATGGACTTGTCCTTTAGGAATCTATCTAACCCCTTTTTAAACTCCGTCAAGCTAACCGCCCGTACCACGTTCTCCGGCAACGAATTCCAGAGTCTAATTACACGTTGGGTGAAGAAAAATTTTCTCCGATTCGTTTTAAATTTACCACACTGTAGCTTCAACTCATGCCCTCTAGTCCTAGTATTTTTGGATAGCGTGAACAGTCGCTTCACATCCACCCGATCCATTCCACTCATTATTTTATACACTTCTATCATATCTCCCCTCAGCCGTCTCTTCTCCAAGCTGAAAAGCCCTAGCCTTCTCAGCCTCTCTTCATAGGAAAGTCGTCCCATCCCCACTATCATTTTCGTCGCCCTTCGCTGTACCTTTTCCAATTCTACTATATCTTTTTTGAGATACGGAGACCAGTACTGAACACAATACTCCAGGTGCGGTCGCACCATGGAGCGATACAACGGCATTATAACATCCGCACACCTGGACTCCATACCCTTCCTAATAACACCCAACATTCTATTCGCTTTCCTAGCCGCAGCAGCACACTGAGCAGAAGGTTATTGCTTGATGAGAAATGTTTCATTGCTCTTTGTCTTCCACACTTCATTGGATAGTTTTCCAGCTCTGCAGTGCCCCATCTTTTCATGCTTCATAAAGGAACTTCTCCATGCCATACTGCCAGTGCAGAAGCCCCCTGTTCCTGGGGACCATACAGTTGTTGTAACTTTATCAACGTTCCATTTTCACTGCTGGACTCTGCTTCCCACAAAATATTGTCTCCTTATTATCTGTTTTCTGAGTTGGAAGAATCCTTGAACTCGAAGGACAAGCACATGCAGTTTCTTCTTAGCCAAATAGTTCTTCCAACGCATCCCAATTTTTTACCCATAGTGATAGGAAATACAGCAAGTCCACAAATCCAGACCTCTCGAAACCGTGAGTTCTGGCCTGCCTGAGAATCCGGACTCTGTCCCACCTTTCCCTCGTACACGGCTCAGCGTCTCTCTCTCTTTCCCTGCTTGCTCTCTGAGGCCTCCCGTGACTACGCCTCCCTCCCTGCACAGTCTCTGTCCCATACCCAGCTCTGCCCGCTTGCTCTCGCCTCCTGAAGTCTTCATTCTGCAGCGGCAGCCTTACTCACAGGCTGTCTCCCGCATTCACCGTGCCTTTCCCCTCTGACCCTTCTGACAACAGGAAATTGCATTGGAAGGGAGTGGGACAGGTTGGAGGGGAAAGGCATGGTGAATGCCGGAGGCAGCCTTGTGAGTAAGGCTGCTGCTGCAGCATGACTTAAGGAAAAAGGTGAGAGCAAGCGGGCGGAGCTGGGTGCCGGGGGGGGGGGGGGGGGGAGGGAACAAGAGACTGTGCAGGGAGGGAAGGAAGGAGGGAGGGAGGGAGGCTTTTAGTAAGTGAAAGAATTACATTAAAGGATGTGTGAAAAATCTCCTTTAGGAGAGAAGTTACAACATTATTATTGTTATTGATAAAATGCCAAATGATTAATTCTAAGGTAGAAGCTGTCCCCCCATCCCCACAAATGAAAATCCAAAATGGGATCCTGGACTCTTGCTGTTTCTCTGCAAAGATGCACTTTTTTCCACCCTAAGACTATTTTTTTCCACCAGAAGAAAGTACTGCCTGAGAACCCAGAAAATCCCTAAATTCGGACTATCCTGATCCCCAAGCAATCCAGATTTTTGAACTTCTACTTTTAATATTCTGTCTAAAGCTTTGTAGGAATTTGCATGAGGAAGCTCTGATCTGTAGGTGGGATCTCCCCTACTCCAAAGAACTGAATACAACAGGAAATCTATATATCTGTTTCCTTTTGATGCAAACAGAATTGGCATAGCAGTCCCCGAAAGAACTTTAGCAAATTAAATGGCATCCTGCATCTAGTTCTGTTTACAAATGAGTACTCCTCTAAAAACAAAAAGTCTCATCAATTCACAGCCTCTACAACCACTGTGGTTGTCCTAAATTCTGGTTCAGTGAGTACAGTTTGTAAAATAGCAATGTAGCCCTCCCTTCATGTATTTGTTTCACACCTAGGTTTGGACCAGGCTACAATAAAGAAAAGTACCTTTGATCAAGCAATGCCCTCACTCTGTGTGATCTGGGAACTCTCGTCACTTCATTGGCTCCCTATCCGTTTCCGCATTCAGTTCAAACTCCTCTTACTGACTTACAAATGCATTCACTCTGCAGCTCCTCAATACCTCTCCACTCTCATTTCTCCCTACACTCCTCCCCGGGAACTCCGCTCACTGGGCAAATCTCTCTTATCTGCACCCTTCTCCTCCACCGCTAACTCCAGACTCCGTTCCTTCTATCTTGCTGCATCGTATGCTTGGAATAAACTTCCTGAGCCGGTACGCCAAGCCTCATCTCTGGCCATCTTCAAATCTAGGCTAAAAACCCACCTCTTCGATGTTGCTTTTAACTCCTAAACCTAAACCTTCAACTGTCCCCTATCCCTGTCTGTCCTAACCCTTATCCCTTACTTGTGCTGTCTGTCTGTCATAATTAGATTGTAAGCTCTATTGAGCAGGCACTGTCTCTCCATGTTCAAGTGTGAAGCGCTGCGTACGTCCGGTAGCGCTATAGAAATGATAAGTAGTAGTAGTTCTTTACAGGCAGCTCTTAAATATCAGGACAGATACATAGGATGTGGGCCTGAGACTGTGTTCTGCTTGTTGCTCATCTGTATCAAATGTATTCCATAGACAGCAGGATTGATCGGGAGCCTGCTTAAAGTTTTAAAAGTGAGAAGCTGAGAAGGCCGCTGCACATGAGAAGGGGGCCATACATGCTCAGAACTTTATTTTAAGTTTAGAACTCTGGAAAATCTATCCTGTTCTGGTGATGTATAATGACGACATCCACTCGTGCATTCATCAGTCCTGCTAGCTACTATTACAGTCGACCCAACAATGCTTTTTCATGCAGCATTCCCAGCCCTGGCTGGTCTGGAAAGCAGAAGACCTGAGCTTGGACTTGGACAACGGTCCCTTGTATGGCCATGCATTGCATTCCCACTGGATCACTAGGCTGGTCCTCTTTTCAGCTGTATCTCTTGTGTCCTATGCCGGGAAGGAATGTTTTCCTGAATGAGAATCCACTCTATATGCACAGAATGTGTCTTGATGCCAATAGAAACCAGATAGGAATGCGGTTATTGGACAATTAGTGGCGGAATGAATGTGGGCAGTGTGTATTGTGGGAGACACTTCACATCTGCAACCTTTACTGGTAGCATTACAGCTTATAACGATGGCCATTGGAGAACAATAATATTCGTCTATCTTGTGGTTTAAAGAGTGTGCAACCTCCTGAGGTTGATGAATTATTCTTGATTTAGCTTGTGACATAGAATAATTGTAAGCTTCCAGACTTGTAAATGTATGTTGTTAAAAAGCTTAAGAAATCTGTTCATGGAAATGAAGCCTGTATTTTCCTCTCAAAAAAATGTCCACTCTAGATTGTTTTTTACTACTGAAAATGAGACAAATATCCCCCCCCCCCCCCCCCCCCCCCCCCCCCCGGAATAGCTAATGCCTGTTATTTACAGGTACTTAATTTAAACTAGACTAATTTAACAATGCCTGAAGCCAAGGTCACTTTACAACTTAATTAAGGTTGCTTGTGATGTAAAGACTATTTATTTCTTGTATGCTATAATTAATTAATTACATGTGCTGTAAGTAAAGCTAATGCCAGGTGCTTGTGTATTTATAAGCCCACTCTACACTCCCATTTACTATCTGGGCATATTGATATATTTCCTAACTTTAAGAGAGGATATATTCTGCTTTTGTCTTAGATTTGGAACTGTGAAACAATCAGTTACATAGATTGGGGGTTAAGAACATAAAAGTGCCTGTGAGGGAGTGAGTGTCATATTGACAGGTGTCCCTAGAAACACTGCCTCACTGAGGGGGTCTTTTACTAAAGCTTTGCTTGAGTTATCTGCAGCAGGGCCCATTTTATGCCTATGGGCCCTGCTGCAGATAACTCAAGCTAAGCTTTAGTAAAAGACCCCCTAAAGTTTCAGTTCATCCACTGCACAGCAGGTGGCAATAAACCTGCCCTGTCAGAGGCTGAACTGCAAAGCCAATGTAGCATAGGGACTTTAGGCTGCCTGGCCAGGAGGGTGGGGTTCAACAGTGAGCAGGGAGTAAAAGTCCTTGGGCAGAACAGAGAGGCTTTGGGAGGAGAGGAGCTGCCCTAGAGTACAAGTCTCCACTGCTTGTGTGTAAACTACCGGAACCTGGCAAAGGTAGGCTAAGCTTTAGTTTGAGTTTATAAGAATGCTGTCCTTGAGATCTGGATGGAAGCAGAATAAAAGAAAAAGAGCAGTAGAGACAATTCCCCCTTTTCCTTAGTGTCCCGCCGGACCGGTCCAGGAACTGACTGGTGGGTTGTGCACTCCTTCCAGCAGGTGGAGACTGAGAACTCTGACTCTAGAGAGCCGAGAGCATTCAATTCAAGCTTCTGCTACTAACCTACAAATGTACTCGATCTGCAGCCCCTCCTTACCTCTCAACCCTCATCTCCCCTTACGTTCCTACCCGTAACCTCCGCTCTCAAGACAAATCCCTCCTTTCAGTACCCTTCTCCACCATCGCCAACTCCAGGCTCCGCCCTTTCTGCCTCGCCTCACCCCACGCGTGGAACAAACTCCCCGAGCCCATACGCCAGGCCCCCTCCCTGCCCATCTTCAAATCCCTGCTTAAAGCCCACCTCTTCAATGTCGCCTTCGGCACCTAACCTCTACACCTCTACCCAGGAAATCTTGACTGCCCCAACTTGACATTTCGTTCTTTAGATTGTAAGCTCCTTTGAGCAGGGATCGTCCTTCTTTGTGTATTTTGTACAGCGCTGCATAACCCTAGTAGCGCTCTAGAAATGTTAAGTAGTAGTAGTAGTAATAAGAGCCCTGGCCAACTAGCCCTAGAGTCAGTATTCTCAGTCTCCAGCAGGTGGAAGGATGTGAGCCCTTCAGTCTCTTCTCAGATTTTCCTGTCTTTTCCCTTTCTAAGGTAGTTTGTTTAAAAAAAAACAAAACCTGTTTGATTTACTTCTGTGCCCCTGGGTATTCAGGCTTCTTCTGACTGAGTGTAGTGTACACTTCAGTATGCCAAGGGTTTACACCCGGTGGGTACTGGGGGTCTCCACCACGTTTTCCTCCTGTGGTTCCCCAGCAAATTGTTCTTATTTTAGGGCTGGGGAGTGCTCAGTCTCTGTGGAGGGAGAATACTGCAGCTGTTGGAGAGGCAGCCACATTAAAAAAACAAAAAACAAAACTTTAATCTGTACAGCTACAGCGTGTTCTGCAGAGCAGCTCTAGGGCAACATTTTTTTTTTTTTTTTTGTTAAGGGAGTTCCCTTGGTCGGTCAGCTCGTTTGCCGGTTTCTTATTTAAAAAAAGGCACGATTGTGCCGCGGGACACGCTATGGCGGAAAAGCTGCGCAGATGCTCCGTTTGTCAGCATCAGGGGGTTGGAGCCTCCGGCGCTTGTAAATATTGTACCACTGTGGAGTCGGCTGGGTCAGCTGCTTTTCTTCTGGCTTCTGCTCCCGTCGCGTCTCTCTCTCATGCAGTATCGGTTCAGTCTGCACGAAGGTCAGACTCTGTTCCCACTCCCATTTTGGCGGGAGCGGCGGCTATTTTACCTTCCCCCTCCGTTTTGGAAAACCAGGCCTCTTCTTCTGTTCGTCAGCCAGCTGATCATCCAGTGGTTTTGCCGCCTGCTCCGGGGGGGGGGGGGGGGGTTCTGGAGGGAGGATTCCCACCAGAGTTTGTACTTCAGATGTACCAAGCCTTTTTACTTAAACAGGCAGGCCCTTCTCCTCTTTCCTTGGGGGCTCTGGTGCCAGGCAGGCTGTCTCAGCCAAAAGGCCTAGAGAATCCTGGAGATTCGAGGAAGAGCAAACTTCAGATCCAGATTTGGAGATGCCCTCTTTAGAAGACATGGAAATGCAAGATGATCCGGAATTAGAGGATCCGGATTCCTTGGAGGCAGGGACCGATCCCTCTTTCCCAGGTGAGGATCCGTCTGTGCTGCGTGTATTTCACAAAGAGGACTTACAGGAGCTTATTTCATTGGTGGCTTGCACTTTACATTTTGAGGAGGACCAGCTTGTGATTCCGGAGGTCCGCAAGGTTGATCTCCTAGTTAAGGGTATCAGGCATCCTGGGAAAACTTTTCCTATGCACCAGGACATTAGGGATATCATCCAGGCTCAATGGGATTTCCTGGATTCTCCCTTTAGGCTAGCAGGATCCATGGTGCACCTTTATCTAGTCCCAGATGTTGATAAATCTCTTCTGAAGGTGCCTGTGGTAGATGCAGTAGTGTCTGCGGTCACTAAGCGCAATACGATCCAGTAGATGGTGGTAAGGCTCTTCGGGATGTTCAGGATCGTAGGGTGGAGGCCCTCTTAAAGAGTAGTTTTGACGTCTCCTCTGTGGCTGTGCTGGCGGCTATTTGTGGCTTTTTAGTAGCTAGAGCATGCTTTCAGTGGGCCGACCGAGTTTTGGACAGGTCTTAGGAAGATTTGTCTTCAATTGACACAGAGGTGGCCAAGATTGAGATGGGCTCTGCTTTATCTGACTTGTTGAGGGCATCGTTGAAATCCATGGCTGTCAACGTGGCAGCTCGTCGTTCTCTCTGGCTGAGAGGTTGGTCTGTGGATGCGGCATCTAAGTTGAGTAAGTTCCCTTTTCCGAGGTTCCTTTTTGTTTGGGCCTGAGTTAGACAAACTGGTCAATAGTTTGGGAAGCACCAAGGTTTCCTCATCTACCAGAAGATAGTTCTAGAGCTCCTCAGTGCTATTCTGGTTTTAGCCGTGGGCGAGGACTGGATTTCCGCCGTTTTCGGTCAGTCAGAGGTGTTCAGCCGCAGCGGTCTCATTTCTTCCAGAGGAACCAGTCGTTTCACGGGTTCTGTCGAGGAAGTAGAGACTCCGGCTCTTCTTTTTAGTCCGCAGCCCGTCCAGCCCAATGAAGGTGCGAGGGCCTCTCCTCTGGTTATAGTGGGAGCTCTGTTCTTTCAGAGGTGGGCCCAAATTACCACAGATCAGTGGGTTTTGGAGGTTATTCAAGACGGGTACGCCTTAGAATTTGCTTGTCCTCTCTCCAATGCCTTTCTAGAGTCTCCCTGCCGATCTCGTCTAAAGGTGGGAGCGGTTCGGGACACTCTGTTAAGACTTCTACAGCTGCAGGCTGTTTGTCCAGTTCCTCTGTAAGAAGTCAGACAAGGCCGTTATTCCATTTACTTTGTAGTTCCAAAGAAGGAAGGTTCTTTTCGGCCGATTTTAGATCTCAAGGCAGTCAATCGGGCGCTCCAGGTCCCCAGTTTTCGGATGGAAACTCTGTTCTCGGTGATAGTAGCAGTCCGGAAAGGAGAGTTTTTGATGGCTCTGGATTTGACGGAGGCCTAGCTGCATATTCCGATTCGTCAGGAGCATCAGCGCTTTCTCCATTTTGTGGTCCTGGGGCAGCATTTTCAGTTTCGGGCGCTCCCCTTCGGTCTAGCCACGGCTCAGCGTACATTCACCAAAGCCACGGTAGTAGTCGCAGCGACCTTAAGAAAGGAAGGCATTGTGGTTCACCCATATCTGGATGACTGGTTGATTTGGGCAAAGTCATACCAGGAGAGCCTTCAAGTCACAAATCGAGTGGTTCAGTTTCTGCAGTCCCTCGGATGGGTAGTCAACTCTGCTAAGAGTCGGTTAGTGCCGTCTCAAACCCTGGAGTACTTGGGAGTTTTCTTCAACACGGCGCGTGGTCGCATATTTCTTTCTCAGGCAAGAATTTTCAAGATCCAGTCTCTCAGGTTCAGGCCTTGTTGCGCAGGCAGGTCCCTTGTGCTCGGGATTATTTGCAAGTATTGGGATACATGGCAGCAGAGGTAGAGGCAGTGCCTTGGACCAGGGCGCACATGAGGTGTCTTCAGGCATCTCTCCTGTCCAGGTGGTCTCCTCAGACAGACACGTTGCACATGAGGTTGCTTCTGCGGATGCCGGAGCGCAGCAGCTTATTTTGGTGGTTGAGGACGTCCAGTCTGACAAAAGGCATGCCATTGGATCTGCCCAGCTAGACAGTAATAACTGCGGATGCCAGTCTCAAGGGCTGGGGTGTTCACTGCCTGGGACAAGTTTGCTCAAGGTCTGTGGTCTCCTCTGGAGACGTCCTTATCGATCAACCTCCTGGAAACCAGGGCGATCGGTCTAGCTCTGGAGGCATTTTCTTCCCTAATAAAAGGAATGTCTATTTGCATTCTTTTGGACAATGCATCAGCGGTGGCGTATGTCAACCGGCAGGGAGGAATGAGGAGTCGGCTATTACATCTGGAGACATCGAGACTCATGTTATGGGCGGAAGCTCATCTGGTCGCTCTCTCGGTGTTGCACGTGGCAGGAACGGAGAATGTGCAAGCAGATTTTCTCAGTCGGCACATCCTAGACCCCGGAGATTGGGCTCTCGGATTGCAGGCCTTTCAAGTGATAGTAGATCAGTGGGGGTGGCCAGTCATGGATCTCTTAGCCACTCATATCAACGCCAAGGTAAGTTGCTTCTTCAGTCGCAGAAAAGATCCTCAAACAGAGGGAGTGGGTGCTCTTCTTCAGCCTTGGCCTCCGGGTCTTCTCTATGCATTTCCTCCATGGCCTCTCCTGGGAAGACTTATCCAGGGCATCGAGGCGCACGTGGGACAGGTGATACTGGTAGCTCCAGATTGGCCTCGCAGACCATGGTACGCAGATCTCTTCCGCCTTCTAGCTGTTCCTCCCCTCCAGCTACCAGAGCACCCTGGCCTGCTCGTTCAGGGGCCATTCTTCATCCAGATCCAGCTCGATTTTGTCTAACGGCCTGGCCCTTGAGAGGGCACGATTGACAAAGAGGGGTTACTCTTCGAAAGTCATCTCTACCATGCTTTGTTCTCGTCATCGTTCAACGTCTCTGAATTATGTTAGAATTTGGCGGAGTTACAGGCTTTTTTCTGTAGGTCGCTGTTTATGGAGTTTTCTAAGGAGCGTGTGGTGTTGCGTCCGGTTCCTTCTTTCCTTCCTAAATTTGTCTCCTGTTTTCATGTCAGTCTGTGGTTTTGCCAGTCTTAGGTTCTTCCGTGGGTTTGGAAGAACAGCGTAGGCTGCAGTCTCTTGATGTCGGAAGGGTCCTTAGGCAATATGTAAAAGTTTCGGAAGGTTTCAGGCATTCAGACCGTCTGTTTCTCCTTATCGGGGGATCCCGTAAGGGGCTAGCGGCTTCTAAACCAACTCTATCTAGGTGGTTGAAGGAAATAATAGATTCCGCTTACCTTCTGTCAGGTAAGCAAGTTCCGCAAGGGATCAAGGCTCATTCTACTAGGGGGCAAGCTGCTTCTTGAGCGGAACGTTTCTTGGTTCTTCCTTTGGACATTTGTAAGGTGGCAACATGGTCTTCTTTGCATTCGTTCTCGAAGTATTACAGATTGGATGTGCAGTGCCGTCAGGAAGCGGCTTTTGGGGCAAGGGTTCTCACGGCAGGATTGTTGAGGTCCCTCCCTTAAAATGACTGCATTATTACTTCCGAGCAGTCAGCTAAGGAAGGAGAAATTAGATCTTACCTGCTAATTTGCTTTCCTTTAGTCCCTCCGGACCGGTCCAGGCCCCGCCCATGTCTGTGTAAATAGTATGAAAGAATGTGTTCTTGTTGTTTGGGTAAAGTTTTGGTTCAAGTTTAGAGCTGCTTTGTGGTTGACGATACTGCAAAACTTAAAAAAAAATACATAGTGTATTCAATTAATTCCTACAGAGGCTGACAAAGTACCTATGCGAGAGAGGGCTGTACTTTGTCCAATTTATTCTTTGGCTGACCGGCATGGCAGTGTCGCCGTCTTTCCTTTGTTGCATTATATTTTCCATGGAATGGCTGCTCAGATACCCTGTGGCACAAAAGGCAGTTTTTCTCTCTTGATCCTTTTTCTGCTTTGTTTTTGTTTTTTATTTTTGTTACATTTGTACCCCGCTCTTTCCCACTCATGGCAGGCTCATTGCGGCTTACATGGGGCAATGGAGGGTTAAGTGACTTGCCCAGAGTCACAAGGAGCTGCCTGTGCCTGAAGTGGGAATCGAACTCAGTTCCTCAATTCCCCAGGACCAACGTCCACCACCCTAACCACTAGGCCACTCCTCCACTGAATCTAGGGCTAGTTGGCCAGGGCTCTTATTGGCTAGAGTTAGAGTTCTCAGTCTCCACCTGCTGGAAGGAGTGCACAACCCACCAGTCAGTTCCTGGACCAGTCTGGAGGGACTAAAGGAAAGCAAATTAGCAGGTAAGATCTAATTTCTCTTCCTTTTTATTTGAAGAGAAAGAAGAAAGAACTGAGACTGAAGAGCTCACCACCTGCTGGAGACTGAGAATACTGAATCTGGCTGAGGCTGAGCAGGGGTCTTTCTTATTGGCTCTCATGAGAGTCAGAATTCTCAGTCTCCACATGCTTGTAGGTGTGCATAACCCATCAGTCATTTTCTGTGCCAGTCTGGAAGGACGCAGAGGAATGTTTTTCAAGATTGGCAATGCAGAGGAACTGAAAGAAATCTCATTGGACCTGGAAGACATACTGAGCCAAATCAACCAGTTAAAGAGTGATAAATCACCTCCAATGAACTGTGGAGATTGGAGTGTTTTCCAACCCTCATTACGCAGAACTACTACTACTACTTAACATTTCTAAAGCGCTACTAGGGTTACGCAGCGCTGTACAATTTAACATAAAAGGACAGGCCCTGCTCAAAGAGCTTATAATCTAAAGGACAAGTGAGTAGACAATACGATAGGGGCAGTCAAATTGGGGCAGTCCGGATATCCTGAAGGTAAGAGTTAGGTGCCGAAGGCAGCATTGAAGAGGTGGGCTTTAAGCAGAGACTTGAAGATGGGCAGGGAGGGGGCTTGACGTAAGGGCTCAGGAAGGTTGTTCCAGGCATAGGGTGAGGCGAGGCAGAATGAGTCTCTTCTACATCCCAACCTCCAGTCTCTGGGTCTCAAAGCTTGGATGTTGAGAGCCTAGAATTTGCTTCCTTGGGTCTTTCGGAGGGTGTCTCCCGGTCTTGCTGGCTTCCAGGAAAGACTCCACTAAGAAGTGTTATTCTTTCAAATGTAGGAGGTTTGTCGTCTGGTGTGAGAGCAAGGTCCTAGATCTTACTTGCCCTACACAGACCCTGCTTGACTACCTTCTGCACCTATCAGAGTCTGGTCTCAAGACCAACTCCATAAGGGTTCACCTTAGTGCATTTAGTGCTTATCATCCACATGTAGAAGGTAATTCCATCTCTGGGCAGCTTATTGTTCGAGTCATGAAAGGTTTGCTTTTGTCAAAGCTCCCTGTCAGACCTCCGGCTATGTCATGGGATCTCAACATCGTTGTCACTCAGCTAACGAGAGCTCCTTATGCGCCACTGAATTCCTGCCTCCTGAAGTTCTTGTCCTGGAAGGCCATTTTCTTGGTGGCTGTTATTTCACCCCATAGAGTCAGTGGGCTTTCAGGTCTTAGTGGTGGATGCAACTTTCATCACAACAGAGTAGTCCTCACTCACCCTAAGTTCCTACCGAAGGTGGTGTTGGAATTCCATCTGAACCACTCGATTGTCTTGCCAACGTTCTTTCCCTGACCTCATTCCCATCCTGGTGAAAGCAGTTTGTACACTTATAAATACATAAATATTGCCACACTGGGTTCAGACCAAAGGTCCTTCAAGCCTAGCATCCTGTTTCCAACAGTGACCAATCCAGGTCAGAAATAACTGGCAAGATCCCGAAACGTTCAATACATTTTATGCTGCTTATCCCAGAAATAGCAGTGGATTTTCCCCAAGTCAATTTAATAATGGTCTATGGACTTTTCCTTTAGGAAGCTATCAAGACCTTTTTTTAAACCCCGCTAAGCTAACTGCCTTTACCACATTCTCTGGCAACAAATTCGAGTTTAATTACATGTTGAGTGAAGAAACATTTTCTCTGATTCGTATTAAATTTACTACTTTGTAGCTTCATCACATGCCCCCTAGTCCTAGTGTTTTTGGAAAGAGTAAACAAACAATTCATGATTACCCGTTTCACTCCACTCATTATTTTATAGACCTCTATCATATCTCCCTTTAGCCATCTTTTCTCCAGGCTGAAGAGCCCTAGACACTTCAGCTTTCCTCATAGGGAAGTCGTCCCATCCCCTTTATCATTTTTGTTGCCCTTCTATGTACCTTTTCTAATTCCACTATATCTTTTTTGAGATGCAGAATTGAACACAGTATTTGAGGTGCGGTTGCACCATGGAATGATACAAAGGCATTATAACATCCTCACTTTTGTTTTCCATCCCTTTCCTAAGAATACCTAGCATTCTATTTGCTTTCTTAGCCGCCGCAGCACACTGAGCAGAGGGTTTCAACGTATCATCATCAACGACACCGAGATCCCTTTCTTGGTCGGTGACTCCTAATGTATCTATAGTTCGGGTTCCTCTTTCCCACATGCATCACTTTGCACTTGTTTACATTAAATGAAAGTCTGCTGTTTAGATGCCCAGTCTCCCAGTCTCATAAGGTCCTCTTGTAATTTTTCACAATCCTTTCGCGATTTAACAACTTTGAATAACTTTGTGTCGTCAGCAAATTTAATTACCTCACTAGTAACTCCCATCTCTAGATCAGCACAGACTAGAACCCCACTACTTTCCCTTCTCCATTGAGAATACTGACCATTTAACCCTACTCTCTGTTTTCTATCCTTTAACCAGTTTTTAATCCACAATAGGACACTATCTCCTATCCCATGACTCTCTGATTTCTTCTGGAGTCTTTTATGAGGTACTTTGTCAAACGCCTTTCGAAAATCCAGATACACAATATCAACCGGCTCGCCTTTATCCACATGTTTGTTCACCCCTTCAAAGAAATGTAATGATTGGTGAGGCAAGATTTCCCTTCACTAAATCCATGTTTGCTTTGTCTCATTAATCCACGCTTTGAGAGAGTGAAAGATCGATTCACTTCTACCCGTTCTACACCACTCAGGATTTTGTAGACCTCAATCATATCCCCCCTCAGCCATCTCTTTTCGAGACTGAAGAGCCCTAACCTTTTTAGCCTTTCCTCATATGGGAGGAGTTCCATCCCCTTTATCACTAACAATAATTCCACCAGTTCATTTTTAAATTCTATCAGTACTCTGTGATGAATACCATCTGGTCTTGGAGATTTTTTGCTCTTCAGTTTGTCAAATTGCTCCATTACATCTTCTAGTTTTATAGAGATTTCATTCAGTTTCTCTGACTCGTCAGCTTTGACTACCATTTCTGGCACCAGTATTTCTCCCAAATCTTCCTCAGTGAAGACTGAAGCAAAGAATTCATTTAATTTTTCCGCTATGGCTTTGTCTTCTCTGATCACCCCTTTTACCCCTTGGTCATCTAGCAGTCCAACTGATTCTTTTGCCGGCTTCTTGCTTTTAATATACCTAAAAAAGTTTTACTATGTGTGTGTGCCTCCAACGCAATTTTTTTCAAAGTCCCTCTTTTCCTTCCTTATCAGTGCTTTGCATTTGACTTGACATTCCTTATGCTGCTTCTTATTAATTTCAGTTGATTCCTTCTTCCATTTTCTGAAGAAGTTTCTTTGCAAGAAAGCATTGGCCTACTACATGGAGCAGATCAGGCCCCACAGACAGTATACCCAACTTTTTGTTTCTTCTGATCTCGACAGGATAGGGTTTGCCATCGGGAAATGCACCATTTCTATTTGGCTGGCAGATTGCATTTCCTTCACGTATGCCCAGGCTGGGCTAGCCTTAGAGGGTCATCTCATGGCTCACAAAGTCAGAGGCATAGCTGCGTCAGGTAGCCCACTTGAGGTCAGCCTTCATTGAGGAAATTTACAGGGCTCTGACTTGGTCTTCAGTCCACACATTCACATCAATGCCTTGAGCAGGATACCCGACGTGACAGTCGGTTTGGGCAGACCGTGTTGCAGAATCTGTTTGGGGTCTAGAATCCAACTCAACCCTCCTCGCCCCATTTTACTCTGTTCCAGACTACACTCTCATTCAGATTGTATATAGTTTCAGGTTAAATCTGTGTTACGTCCTCGTCGTTGCCAGGCCCAATTGACCAATGTTTGTTGTTTTTGGTGAGCCTGGATGCTAGGGATTCCCTGCTTGTCCTTGGAGAAAGCAAAGATACTTACCTGTTGCAGGTATTCTCCGAGGACAGCAGGCTTTATATTCTCACAATCTCTCCCAATTCCCCTTGCTTTGCTATTTTTATTTTATTTTTGTTGTATTAAACTGAGGAGACCACGTTCGTGCGGTGGGTGGGAAGGCACGCATGCATGCGCGGTGGAGCATGTCTCACACTCTACAAAGCTCTACTTATACTTTTTATAAGTCCCAGACTGGGCGACGTGGATCAGCAACACCCACTTCTGAGAATATAAAACTTGCTGTCTTCGGAGAATACCTGCTACAGGTAAGTATATCGCTCTGTTTAAAGATGAAACTTGACACAAAGAAGGAAATAAGATAACATTCTTGTGCATGGATTTTCTAACCCATTTTGGACCTAATGAAAATAATTTCACCTTTTTTGAATTCCCTCAGTCTTCCAAGTTTAGACCCAATCTTACCCTTGGATATCACTTTGGATTACTGCTGTAGCTCTTTCAGTTTTGGTTGAAAGGTGCTAATGAAATATACACAGGTCTGCTAGTCAGATATTTCTGAATATTTCATTATGAAGAATTCAGGTTACTGGAAATGCTGTCAGATGCTTTCTCCAATCATTGTTTTGTAAAACAGTCGTGACATCTCCCTGGAAACAGCCCCTCTGTTTACCTATGCGGTGCATTTTTCTTACCATTTTACTTTAATTTTGTAGAAAAAATGATCACGTCTTATAAAATTTTAAGCACTGGTTGACAGGGCTCTCAGGGCTCTTCATACTGAGGAGTTCTAAGAATACAGTGCCTGGAAGTTTTTTGGAAATGAGCTAAAAAGACTTGGTATTCCTACCTAGCTGCACTTAAACATATCTGTTTGGTACATATCTGTTATGGATAATTATGTTTCCGAAGAATATGGAACTAGCAAATGGCTATGGCTAAATTTATTTATTTATTTATTGCATTTGTATCCCACATTATCCCACCTATTTGTAGGCTCAATGTGGCTTACAGAGTTTGTTATGACATTGGCATTACATGATATCAGATACACTTAGTGTTGTGTAGAGATTAAGTAATGGAAGAGAGAAGAAGGTATTAGGTAGGTTAGTATGGAGGTGGACTTTAATAATTGGAAGGTTTGGTGAGGTAGTTTTGTGAGTCTATGGGATCTCTTTGTAGGCCTTATTGAAGAGATGTGTCTTCAAAGATTTGCGGAAGTTGGTTATTTCGTCAATAGCTTTCAAGGTTGTAGGTAGTTCATTCCACAACTGCGTGCTCGTGTATGAGAAGGTGGCGGCGTGTGTCTGCTTGTAAATAACATCAGACTTAATTAAGTTTTAACCAAGAGATATAGAAGAGTAAAATTATACTCCTAGTAGAAAGGAAAAGGTGTGTACTAATTTTTGGTGCTTATAATAGAGGAAAATAATTATGTCAAATACTGTTTGAGATGCCATACACAGAACTTAAATGGAGATTTCCCTGTGAATATACATAAAGTAGTTAACGATGTGCATAGTATGTATTTTGAGGGAAAATCTGATGAAGATTAGACATTAATAACAAATTCTTTTTTGAAGTGGAAAAGGAATTTAATTTCTTTTTTTAAATTTCAGTTTGATAGATTTAGTTTTTTATCTGTATTCCCTGGTGCCAGTGGTAAATAAAACACATTTCTGACTGTGTTCTTTTGTAGGATTTGAACGAGTTGATTTTGCAAACAATTTTCATTTGCAGTTTGTATCCATGTTTTCCCTTCTTAAGTCTTTTGGGCATTTCCGTTTGGAATAGATGACGAAGATGATGGATTTAATCCTTTTGCATAGAAGTGGCAGTGTTAATTAACCTTTGGGTTATGTAGGGCTTACGAGAATTCAAGAGCCATGCTTTTGTACCACTGAAACAATTTAAAGAGAAAGTTTCAGCAGGTGTTCTTGCCTTAGGAATTAAATAATGGCTATTGTCACAGTACATAAGTATTGCCATACTGGGACAGACCAAAGGTCCATCAAGCCCAGCATCCTGTTTCCAACAGTGGCCAATCCAGGTCACAAATACCTGGCAAGATCCCAAAAAAGTACAAAACATTTTATGCTGCTTATCCCTGAAATAGTGGATTTTCCCCAAGTCCAAATTAATAATGGATTAGCACCAGTAAATCCAACTTACCTTGAGTAGGAGCTTGGCATGACTGGTGAAGTCAGTTTAATTATCTGTTTGAAATTTTTTTTATCATTGCCATCTAATTTTATGGAGAATGCCACACTTGTGCTTATGAAGGAATCCACTATATTATTTACAAGCTTTCACTTTATATTGTCGTCCAATGAGGTAGGATTGAGTGAACATATGAGAACATAATATTTGCCATACTGTGTCAGGCGAAGGTCCATCAAGTCTTAGCATCCTATTTCCAACAGTGGCCAGTGCAGATCACAAGTAGTTGGCATATCCATGGAAATAGGCTGAACCAATCTTGGTTTTACTACATTGCATATATGTTGATATGGTTTTGCATATCTTTTCTAATTGAATTGGGGAAATTGGGCCTACAACACCATGTGCACAATGGCGTGTAAAGCAAGACCGACTTATTTGGCCTCCTGGATGTGAAACTGTATGGCTATCCTATTTTAGATAATATTTTTAATCCTGAAGGTTTTGCTCAGTTCTATTTCAACAGTCATTGACACCGATCTCTTAATTTTGAGCATTTTTGTTCACATTCCTAAAATGTAACAGAAAGTTCATGAAAATGTTGACAATACATGAGCACGCAGTTATGGAATATTACCCACAGACCTGAAAACAATCGACGAAATAACTATCTTCCGCAAATCTCTGAAGACATATTTCTTCAACAAGGCCTACAATGAGAACCGACATCCCCACTAATCCATTTCACCAACCCAATCAGTTATGAAAGCCCACCTTCTATAAATACCCTAAGAAATCCCTTCTTTCTTCCCTTAATTAATCTCTACACAATACTAACTGAACCTGATATACTGGAATAACTATGTTAATACTATGTAAGCCACATTGAGCCTGCAAATAGGTGGGAAAATGTGGGATACAAATGCAATAAATAAATAAAGTCAGTAGTGCTGGACTTAATTCATGATAAATACGCAAGGATGAAAGAGGGAAGGTCTCCCAAACAATTCTAGCATGGGGAAAAGAAGTGTACATACATTTGGGGTGAGATTTCAGTTCATTTTACATTTACAGACACGTTCTGCATGTAATGTCCTAAAGCATTTCTCAACATTAAGATATAGCACTATACAATAAAATAGGAAAGCAGAGAAAAATAATATGCCTTTCTCTCATTCTAAGGGTGGGGTATATTGCATAATATTTCATAATAGCATACTGATTATTGTATGAATAATACCTTCCCAACATAAGCTGTCTAATTTCTTGTACCTGGCCTCTATCTTTCCAAGTCACTCCCTATGGAGCTGCCCAAGGGATGGCATCCTTTTGTTTACTGCTTAGATAGCAGGCTGTCTTTGATGTCCTTAACTCACACTTACTCACTGGTTAGGCAAAGCAAGTTGAGTCTATTCTGGGGAGCTTATTCTGAAAAAAATAAAATTGGCTTCACCTTAACTGGGGTGGTACTAGGCTGTTGGTGCTAATCTTTAAAAAAGGAGATAGAGGAGAAAAGGAAACATTGGTTTTGTTTACCATGGAACAGTGGTTCACCCAAGGGTCTGCCCCCTAGCATCGCTGTTTACACTTCACTTCCATCCTCTTTGTGATGTGCTTCAGGATCTGTGAATTGATTACTGCACACCTACAGATGATACTATGTTTGTGTCTGAGAATTTCGACTCTTCAAGGCCATTTCTTCCTGGCTTCCGGGCAGAACTAAGTTATAGAGTATTCATATAAACGTGTGTAATTAGAGTCTCACCCATGTGCTAACTCCGGCCCCTGGCCACTCTTCCCTCACTCATCAGTTTCAGCACACATGCAGTCGAGCTTGGGAGCGGGTCAGTGGTCCGGAATAGAAATTCTGAGGTTTGAGAGGCTTTGCTTTATCCTCTGGAGCTGATTGGTTCCTTCAGCTCTCTCTCTCTTCCACAAACCAGGCAGTACTCAAAGAGTCTCAAACAAGTGCAAAACCTTAATTTGAACTCTTGAAACAGGCAAACGGCAAACTGGCAAATTATCAGTCCAAAGTATTCCTTGTTATTCCCAAAAGGGAACTCCTTTTTCCACTTCTTCCCTGAAGTATATTTACAGGACACTTGGTGTTATATTTTTACAGTTTAAGAACATACGAATAGCCATAGTGGGTCAGACCAGTGGTCCATCTTATCCAGTATCCTGCTTCCAACAGTGGCTAATCTAGGTCACAAATACCTGACAGAAACCCAATTAGTAGCAACATTCCATGTTACCAGTCCCAGGGCAAGCAGTGTTTTGAATTTTCCTCTACGAACTTGGATAAACCTTTTTTAAACCCACATACTCTAACCACAGTTACCACATCCTCTGACAGCGAGTTCCAGAGCTTAACTGTTCTTTGAGAAAAAAATATTTTCTCCTATTTGTTTTAAAAGTGTTTCCATGTAGTTTCATTGAGTGTTCCCTGGTCTTTGTACTTTTTGAGAGAGTGAAAGATCGATTCACTTCTACCCGTTCTACACCACTCAGGATTTTGTAGACCTCAATCATATCCCCCCTCAGCCATCTCTTTTCGAGACTGAAGAGCCCTAACCTTTTTAGCCTTTCCTCATATGGGAGGAGTTCCATCCCCTTTATCATTTTGGTCACTCTTCTTTGAACCTTTTCTAATTCCACTATATCTTCTTTGAGATATGGCGACAAGAATTGAATGCAGTACTCAAGGTGAGGTCACACCATAGAATGATACAGAATCATTATAATAACCTTGGTCTTATTTTACAACCCTTTCCTAATAATTCCTAGCATCCTGTTTGCTTTTTTGGCCACCACCACACACCAAGCAGAAATTTCAGCATTTTGTCTACAATGACACCTAGATCTTTTTCTTGAGTGCTGACTCCTAAAGTGGACCCTAGAATCAGGTAATTTTGATTGGTATTATTCTTCCCAATGTGCATCACTTTGCATTTGTCCGCAATAAATTTCATCTGCCATTTGGATGCCCAGTCTTCCAGGTTCTTAAGGTCTTCCTGCAATTTTTCACAATCTGCATGTGTTTTGACAACATTGAATAGTTTTGTGTCATCTTCAAATGTAATCACCTCATTCGTCGTTCCGTTTTTCTGATCATTTATAAATATGTTAAATAGTACCAGTCCCAATACAGATCTCTGTGGCACTCCACTATTCACCCTCCTCCATTTAGAAAAATGGTCATTTAAGCCTACTCTCTGTTTTATTTCTAAAACCAATTCCTAATCCGCAGAAGGACATTGACTCCTATCCCATGACTTTTTAATTTTCTCAGGAGTCTCTCCTGTCCATGCCTATCCTGTAAGGCAGTGCTATTTTCAGTGGCTGTTTCTCCTCCTCTTGGCACAAATTCAGTCTTTGCGGGTTCAGACCCTCCTCTGGTCTAACACTCTTCCAGCGGTGATCCCTCTCTAGATCCACCCTGGTTTCGGGTCCGATCTCTCCCTGGCTCCAATCCCCTGCTCCTGGGCTGTGTGTCTCTTCTACCCACCCGTAGCAACACAAACTTCCGGTTGCCACTTTCAGGAGTTGTAACCCTCCTTTACAGCCAGCGATCATAGTCCTCTCTTACTGTTCCCCTTTTTTCCCCACTGGTCTCTTGGCCTGGGACCATGAGGCAACTAAAAGACCCCTCCAGAGGGTATAACTTTAGCTTTGTCTCCTTCCAAACTCCCTCCCCGTGTCACTCTTTAGTACCAGGGCTCTTTCTCTCTGCATTCTATTTCAAAACTATTCCCCTTAGGCTGGGCTTTCTCTCCCCCCCCCCCCCAGGAACATCCTACCACTCTAGCCCTCCAGCAGGTACCTCCCTCTCTCCAGGGCTCTGGAGGAGTAGCCTAGTGGTTAGTGCAGTGGACTTTGATCCTGGGGAACTGAGTTCGATTCCCACTGCAGCTCCTTGTGACTCTGGGCAAGTCACTTAACCCTCCCTTAATATAAGTAAACCGCTTTGAATGTAGTTGCAAGAAACCTCAGAAAGGCGGTATATCAAGTCCCATTTCCCTTTCCCTAATACCCATTCCATTGGCTAGTACACATGGGTATAGATGATCTCTATTTTGTCATTTATTGAAGATAGTCACATTTTGATTGAAATTAAGATTGCATCCCATTTTATCATTTAAACCTCGCGTAAAGCAGATGATGATTTTAAAATGTGTTTTTCAAGATGCAGATGCTATGTAGATTCCATTTCTTGGTTTCTCTGATTTTCATGCTCTGTTGCAGTAGCTTGTGTTGGCACTGTTTATTATAACACTAGTAAAAAAGCCCCGTTTCTGATGCAAATGAAACGGGGGCTAGCAAGGTTTTCTTCAGAGTGTGCATGTGGGAGTGTGTGTCCCTGCCCTCTGCCCTCTCTCCCTCCCCCTCCCCCCTTGGAGTCCAGTCCTTTAGTGTTAAGTTTCCTGCTGTTCTGTGTTTGTGTTACAGAGAGAGTGAGGGCATCTCTCTCCCCTCCCCCTCTGAATCCTTCACTGTTAGAGAGAGAGGGATTTCGTGCTGTGCTGTTTTCCTTCACTCATGGGGAAACCGGATATCTCTGGCGCTTCACACTTCCGGTTGGAGGCTTCATAGAACGTTGGTCTTGCCTTATATATATATATATATATATAGATTGTTTATCTGAGGATATCTGCTTCTCTCTGGGATATGCAGCTTACACAGAACGTTGCTGCCCACTTCATGAGTGGAACAAAAATTGTGATCATATATATCCAGAATTTTCATTGCAGACCAACTTTAAAGCTGGTGCAAAGCTCTAAGGTTATCCGTGTCACTTTTCCATCTCCTATGAGGACTCTTAGGGGGTCTTTTACTAAAGATTAGTTTGAGTTATCTGCAGGAGGACCTATTTTATTCCCGTGGGCTCTGCTGCAGATAACTCAAGCTAATCTTTAGTAACATACCCCCTTAGTTTTTAGGATGAAGTCCTAATGCAGGTGCTGAAGCCAAGGCTAGCGTAACTGTACGTTTTTATTTGCAGGTCTGGGAGTTTGAAGTCCCTGCTTCTTGGAACTTTGTTGATAAATGCATTGGATTTTAGGGTGAAAACGAAGACATTATTCTTTTAGAGAGCTTTTCACCATTACATGAATGTTTGAGTAGGTTTTGTAATTAGATTGTTGCTGTTTGACCTGTTTTTGATTATTTGTGCTTTTTTCTTCATTTTATGAAATTTACTGTTTGTAAAGATTATAGATAATTTATTGAAACACACTGTGGAATGTAAATATTTTAAAATAAATTCCTAGTAAGGAAATCTTTAAAGGTTGGTTCCCTAGGCATCTTAACCTTTTTTCCTACAAAACGGAGATTGGGTACTGTTACACCTACACAGAGAGGTAGAAGGGCTCATTAAAAAAAAAAAAAAAAAAAGGGACCCAAAAAGGTCATAGGATTGCAGAAGGACGTTTTTCTCTCAAAAACATCCAAGTTGTGATTTTCGACACCCCGATTTTTGACATTTTGCTTCACAGTTGGTCCACATTTCAAGGTGACATGTTTTGGGCAAGACCTGGGTGGCACGAAAAGATAGATGTTTTTCTTCAATAATGGAACAAAATGAAAATGTCTAGGGCCAAATTTAAGATGTTTTTGAATAGACCTGTTTCAGTCATGAATAAGAGACCAAAAAGTGCCCTAATTGACCAAATGACCAGTGGGGGGATTAAGGCATAACTCCCCTTACTTCCCCAGTGGTTGCTCACCCCCTCCCAGCCTCCTAAGATGTGACATTGACAGTACATACCAGGCTTTATGACAGCTTCAGATATGATGGCCATTCCTATTAGAGAAGCAAGCAGGTCCCAGGCCAGTGCAGTGAACTGTACAGAAGGGGTCCCAGGTCCATATCCCACTCTAGCTGGTACACTTGTGGTGGAACATGTGAGCCCTCCAAATTACACTAAATACCTACATATAGGTGATACCTGCAATCTTGAGAGCGGTTGTAGTGGTGTACAGTAGGCATTTTTCTGCTCTTGGAGGGTTCACCATATAATATAAGGGGGTTATGGTGAGATGTGTATCTGGGTCCTTTTATATGAAGTCCACTGCAGTGCTTCCTAGGCTGCCCCACTGTTCTGCTGGGATGTCTGTGTGGTCAGTCTATTAAGAATGATGACCCCTAGACATCCCAATGACTGTTTTCTTGGCGTTTTTCTCTTGGATGTTTTATTTTCCAATATGGTCCTTTTTTTCGTATGTTATTTTAGCAGAACATTTTAATGTTCATTTTGAAGATAAGCAAGACTTATCTGTGAATACATTAAATGATTTTTTGGATTCTTTACACTATCGATATAAAACAGATAGTATTACTCATTAGATTTGATTGCTTTTATATTTCCACATAGTTATTTTACAATTTCAGATGTTGATTGGAAGGAAGTGTTATGGTCTGATCATTACTTAGTCGATTTTACTATATATCTTCCTTATAATCAAAAAAGTCTTTTAAATATTAAGGAGAAAAAATTTTAGTCCTAGAAGGAAGATTGTCACAGAAAGCGTTTGGACTTTCTTAGTTTTACATTTAGAGATAGCAGAGGGTAATTCATCTGTATTATTAAATAAATGGATATCTACTGTAATTAAAGCACTAGAACAATTTCCCATAGAGAACAGAAGGTTAAACCAAGAAGTCAAAACTCACCCAGGTATAATGAATCATTAAGGGAACAATGTAGGTTGTGTAGAAGATTAGAAAGGGAATGGAGAAAAAATAAAAAGGAAGAATCAAAGCAAACTGGAGAAAGATGATAGGTTTATATAAAATTGCAGTAGCTGAGGCTAAGAAGATCTATTTCCAAAAATTAATTGGAACTGAACAAATTGATGATAGAAAATTATTTAAAATTTTTAGATCACTTATCAATTCTTCATGTTTAATACAAATGTCAGAAGATCAGCAACCATCAGCGGAAGAATTAGCCAACTATTTTAGAACAAAAGTTGATAAGATAAGATCTATGTTGTTACAATCAGGATCGTGTAATGCTGTAGAGTTAACTGAAATGTCTAATAGTCAAGGAATTGAGACTAAAGCGGATCTGGTTTGGTCAAAAGTTGTAGAAATTACATCAATAAAAGTAGGACATATTTTGAAAAAGTTAGGTAAAAGGTTTTGCATGTTAGATCAGTGCCTCTCCTATTTGATAGAAACAGCCCCTCTTCAAATTTTATTGTGGATAACAGAATTAGTGAACACTTTATTTATGGAAGGAAAGTTCCCAAGGGAAATTGATAGCATCCTTCTAACCCCAATCCCTAAATGTGGAGATGTTGATTTGACTGAAGCTGTACATTTTTCAACCCGTTGTCAGCATAGCCTGGCTGTCCAAATTAATGGAATCTTTAGCTGGGAAACAATTAAAATCTTACTTAGAAAAACATCATTTTTATGAATTCCAGAGAGGAGCACAGTTCAGAGACGTTACTTGTTTCATTGGTGACCAAGGTTAAAAATTTCCTTAGTCAAGACATTCCCTCATTGTTATTACTATTTGATGTCTCAGGCGCATTCAATACAGTTGACCCTTTATTGTAGCTGAACAGACTGAGAAACCTGGGTTTCACAGGTGTAGTTCTAGAATGGTTTGAAAACTTCCTTGGAAACAGACAATATAGAGTTAGAAAAAATGGTATTTTGTCATGCTCTTGGAGTTTGGATTGCCCCAGGGTTCTCCTATCTGGCCCCTGTTGTTCAATATTTTCATGAGCTCTTTGGGTAATTTCTTAAGTTCTACATTGTTCTATTCATTCTCTTATATGGATGATATTTTTATTCTGATACCTTTATCTGGTGAAATTTTGAACGTAGAAACTGCTATTTCTGATTGTGTTTTTAGGACTGAGAAATGGGCAACGTTAAATCTTTTGAAGTTGAATACATCTAAAACTAAGGACTCCTTTTAGGGGTACTTCCTATCCCTAGTGCATCCTCATTTCAGGAGTATACCCAGCGGTAATCGGGCAGTGCTGCGTGCTGCCCGGTTACTGCCGGGTTAACATGGGAGCCCGTACCGCGTGGCAAGTACTTTACTTGCCAAACGGCTATTTCCTGCAGGAAGGCGAGACTTCCCTTTTACCAGCTGCAGTAAAAGGGGGCATCGGTTCATATGTAAAGCACACACCTCAGCCAGCGCCGGCCCCTTTTGCTGCAGCTTAGTAAAAGGGGCCCTAAGTTATTATACTTTGATAATACTTTGGTTAAAATTCCACAGAATTTGGTTGGACACAGAATTAACATAAAAAAAAAACAAGTAAACAATTTATGTAAGAATATTTTTTAAACTTAAACAATTAAGAGCAATACGCTCCTTTTGTTTCCCAACTCAATATAGAATGTTGGTACAGGCAGTGATTCTGCCGCAGTTCGATTATTGTAACTTCCTGTATGCAGGGATGAATCGGATCTATCTGAAGAGACTCCAAATGTTGCAGAACTGTGCAGCATGATTAATCTTTAGTAAAAAAAAAAAAAAGTATGATTATTTGACACCATTATTTAGGGAGTTACATTGGTTGCTGGTAGCTGCCAGAATAGATTTTAAGTTGATTTACTTGGTTCATAAAATTTTTTTTTTTTACCGCAGATGCCCATTAGATCACATTTCTTTGATTTCTTATCCAAATTTATCATGATCTAAATATTATGCATTAGATTTAGCTTTCCCAGCAGTAAATAGGATTCGATTTAAACGTTATTTTGATTCCACGTTTGGCTGTTTTTCAACTAAGTTGTGGGATTCACTTTCTTTACACCGTCGCACAATAATGGATTACACACTATTTAGGAAGGCTTTAAAAACAGAATTATTTGAGCAGTCATTTAATGTTTGAAACTGAATTTTATATAAGAAGATTCTGTTACCCCCTTAGATTCCTAAAGGATATTAGTGGGCTATAAATGAAGGGACTAGGATAGAAAAGAAAAACACGCTGAGCACAAATCATCTAGGAAAAAGGCAATTTTCAAACCAAAAAGATAGATGTTTTTTTTAGGTTCCAAAATGGCTGTGTTCACCTTTTGATATTTGGACATTTCTAGCAAAACATCCAAAATCGGACTTGGACGTTTTAATGAAAATGCCCCTCCACATCATATGGAGTTTCTCAGATTCTTAATAGGAAAACACTACTACTTCTTGTAGCCTAATCACTCTCTCATTGTTTTCATTACTTTTTCACCTGCGTCAGTGTCTCTCCTCCCTTTTGTCCTTTCTCCCTCATGCCATATAATTGTAAACTGCTTTGATGTACATATTCAAAATGTGGCCAACTTAGTGTTTTAATAAGATAGATTCCCTATCTGTTTCTGCATACAGTTCAAACTCCTGTTATTGACTTACAAGTGCATTCACTCTGCAGCTCCTCACTACCTCTCCACTCTTATCTCTCCCTACACTCCTCCCAGGGAACTCAGTTCATTAGGTAAATCTCTCTTATCTGTACCTTCTCCTCCACTGCTAAGTCCAGACTTCGTTCCTTCTATTTTGCTGCAGGTATTCCTGTAATAGACTTCCCGAGTCAGTATGTCAAGCTCAATCTCTGTCAGTCTTCAAATCTAGGCTAAAAGCTCACCTTTTTGAAGCTGCTTTTAGCTCCTAACCCCTATTCGCTTGTTCAGTACCCATGTCTGTTTTATCATTCACACCTTAGTAATTCCCTTATCCCTTATTTGTCCTGTTTGTCTGTCCTGATTAGATTGTAAGCTCTGTCGAGCAGGGACTGTCTCTTCATGTTCAAGTGTACAGCGCTGCGTACGTCTAGTAGTGCTATAGAAATGATAAGTAGTAGTAATAGTAGACTGTTCTGGCCTCACAAAGCGCACACGTGCTTTGCTGTACAAACAGGGAAGCCAGCACCAACCTCCATAAGGAAGACACTGTCTAAAATTCCAACACTTCAATGCAACAAGTAAACAGATAAATAAGCTATTTGCCACATCTGGCTGAAGATGTGGGGGAGGGGAAAAGGATAGTAAGCTCAAACTGAGCTCTAGGTCTACTACTGCTGCTGCTGCAGTGGTTGCTAGATCTGAGATGTGGATAATATGTTGTACTGGTGAAAAGAATGTACTCTGAGGGGAGAAGAGAGAACTGGAACTGTTCATAAGAGTCCACTATTTATTTATTTATTGCATTTGTATCCCACATTTTCCCCCACCATATGGCAGGCTCAATGTGGCTTACATATTGCTAAAAAGGTGGTTGCAAAATTTAGATTTGTAGAAGGTCTAGTACATACGTACTTATGTACTTATCTAGCTCAGTATCTTGTTTCCAACAGTGGCCAATCCAGGTCACAAGTTCCTGGCAGAGACCTGAATAGTTGCAACGTTCCAAGTGGAATCCCAGAGAGTAACAATATTCCATGCTACCATTCCCAGGGCAAACAGTGGCTTCTCCCATGTCGATCTCAATAACAGACTATGGACTTTTTCTCCGGAAACCTGTCCAAAACTTTACAAAACTAAGCAATGGGTTTGGAATAATATTTCCGCAAAAATAATATGGATAAATTCCGCAATTTGAAACAGTAATAAAGGAGAGCTATAAGTGAACAATTATCTCAAATCTATAAGTATGCTAATAGTGAAGGAAAAAGCTTCAAAGAGCTCCAAATCCTATGGATTTATAAAGCTGGCAGGATCAAAGAAACATCCTTTCAGTTCATCATCGGCAAGAAAACTTCACTTTAGCTTAGTCACTTGACTTAACATTTCTTTTTGTAATTTTAACCACTTGGAATAATTTATAAACCACTTACCTTAATAGGCACGTTCTAGTGCGTGCGTGTGTTGCTCAGTGTCAGCGCGCCCCCAGTCCGATGGTGGCCAACGTTTTGCCTTGCTGCTTCAGGGTCCTAGTAAACGTGGCTTTTACTCATTCACAGCACATCCGAATCTCAGTGCCTGATCTATGTAAATAATTCTCACCTGCAACATTCTGAAGCTCACTCTGTGGGAGGGAAACACTGAAGCCCTGCACTGTTGGTAGGGCTAGGCTGTCAGCAACACTCACTCTCACTCATGCACCACTCACTGTCACTCATAGACCCGCCCTCAGCCACGCCCCATCCGCATATAATTCACAACCCCAACGTTCTAAATGAAGCCTCAACCGGAAGTGTCAGGCGTCGAGATATCCGTTTTGCCCATGACTGTGTGCCTCGCCCTCGCGTCACAACGTGATGACGACGAGGGCGGAGCACTGACACTCCAAGAAACGCAATCTCCCCCTGCCCCTCGGCGGCCATTTTTCATACGGAACCCGCATCACGGAGCAGACAGGTGCCTGGAGGGGGGTTGGGGGACAGCTGGGTCGCTGACGATGGGTGGCTGCAGGGGGCCCGGGGGACAGGAGGCTCGAAACGCGATCTCCCCCTGCCCCTCGGCGCCTTTTTCCATATGGAACCCGCATCACGGAGTGGACAGGTGCCTGGAGGGGGGGTTGGGGGACAGCTGGGTCACTGTCGATGGGTGGCTGCAGGGGGGCCCGGGGGACAGGAAGATCGCTGGACACCAAAACCTTGCTAGCGCCCGTTTCATCTCTCACAGAAATGGGCCTTTTTTACTAGTGTGTTCAGAAGAGCCAAGGTAGAGCCTTCTGCTTTCTCTTCCTTCCTTAACACAAAGGAAGGAGAAATTTGTACTCAGAAGGCAGCAGGGCAGAGGCCAGGGCTAATAAGAAAAGGACACATGACTGGAGTGCTGTCCCAAAGAGGGGCAAAGGGGTTACCAATAAAACTGAGTTGTAACCAGCAGGAAGTAAAGCAATTGGTAGTTAATGCGATCTAGATGACTAATAGCAGTTAGCATAATATACACACACAGCTGAGGAGGAGAATATAAACTAATAACATATTTTAGTTAGAATGCAGACATACGTTGAAAACAAAAATAAAACAGCCTTAGCTAAGTTTTTGTCAAAATGAACATTAAAACTTTGAACCTATGATCTCGTTTGATTTTATGCAAATATTAGCTCTGAATAGTGAAGAGCTTCATTTTTTTTAGCATATTATTCTTTGCATTCAAAAATTCCTTCATGGAAGACACACCTTTCAGCATAACAGTGAATCCTGTGTGGGCAAGTTTGACACTTTTCCATTTTAGAAGGGAGAAAGAAGGATAAGATGGGGGTGGGGGGGGGGGGGGGGTTACTCCTCCCCTGAGACCCAGCTAAGGTTATATAAAGATTAAATTAATTAGGGATTGCCCTCTTTTCTTCTTGTGTCTGAAGGACCCTCCTCCTTCATGACTCCTAATGCTGACTGTTCTTTCCACACTTTATACTGTATATCTGTTCTCATCAAAATGAGAGTAGATTTTCATGAGGATTTCCAGCTGATACTGGATATTTCTTTTGTTTCAAACCTTCCTGCAGCACTCAGACAAATTGCACCATTTGGTGAATGTCAGAAGGACATTAAAATGTATTTATCTTGGGTCAAAGCTATTAGGAAATCAAATGGACTTTTTATCTCATTCGACAAAGCTAGGATAGGTTTAGCTATCTTTGCACATATTCTTTCTCACCCGATAATCTTAGCACAAAAAGCTCTTTGTAAGCCGGAGTGTCTTCTCAATTTTATTCTTCATTGTCCATTTTGAATGATAGCATTGTAGTAGATTCTTGAAGTGAACTTGGGAAAGTTATTCAACTTAATCTATGCATGACAGTCTGCTTGGCTTTGACTGTGACTCGAGAGACACCATTATTAACTGTTTAATTATTTTTGCATCATCAGAATAGACTATTGTCATAAATGATAAATGCGTTTTCACTTTTGACTGCTGCTCGTTATTTTCTTTAGAGATTATAGTGCAATGATGTTTCAGTTGAGAAAGAGGAGAGAAAGTGAAGGTCGTTTTTGTATTTGTGAATGTAGAGAGGTCTTTCTAATTTAGTAATGTAGTAAATGACGACAGATAAAGACCTGCATGCCTTTATCCAGTCTGCACAGAAAGGTGGCAAGGGTTGAACCTGCCGCTCTGTACAAGTTACTCTTTCCCCTTTGTTGTTAGGACTGGACTTGCTGTTCTATGTCCTCTTTTCTTATTTATATATGTGTGTGTATGTTTGAGATGAAATATTCCATTTGCTCAATATTAAAACGAAAATGGCTGCTAAAATTACACTTAAGCGGCAATCCGGCACTGAATATCGCCGCTTAGCAGCTTAAAGATAGCCGGTTCTATCTTGCGATAAAACTGGCTAGCCTCCGATTTTTAAAGTGAGAGCGGCCATATTTGGCCACCACAATAGATGGAATAACTTTGGCCGGTCTCACTTTAAGCGGCCAGCGCTGAATATCAGCGTGGCTGGTTAAAATGGGACCGACCAAAGTTAAACCGGATATTCAATGCCAGTCACCGGAAACGGACTGGCATTGAATATCCGGGTTTAGCGCCGACTGAAAGAGAGCCCGGCTATCTCTCATGATCTGAATATCGGGGCCCATATTTTTATTTGATCCTCTGTATATGTCACATACCTTTTTGAATTTTATTACCATTTTCATCCACACCCACCTCCTTCAGAAATGCATTCCAGGCATCTACCACCATCTCCATGACAAAGTATTTCATGATGTTGCTTTTCAGTTTCCCTCTTTGCAGATTCATGTAATTTTATATATTTTTTTTCTTGGATTTTTGGATATTTTTATGACTGACATTGTGATAGTATAAAAATTCGGTAATTTCCAGTATAGTCTGTATACTATAAGGGTCTCATTATTGTAATCTGCTTTGGGCTCTTAAAGGGATTTGGCAGAATATAAATGAGTGGATTAGATTAGTTTTATAGTCTCTCTATGTTTGGAAATGGTTTGATGGTTCATTTATATCTTTCAAGTATTTAAATATCTGAATTGTATCTCCCCTATCCTTCCTCTCCTCCAGCGTCTATATAAGCATTTTCTCATCTGTCTTCTGGCAGACACCCCATACTGTTTTGGTCACTTCCTCTGAACTGCTTCAAGTCTTTTCATGTCCTTGGCAAAGTATGACCTCCAAAATTGAACACAGTACTCTGTGTGGTCTCATCAACAACTTCTACATGTGCTTTATTACATAGTAACTTAGTAGATGACGGCAGAGAAATACCTGTAAAGTCCATCCAGTCTGCCCAACAAGATAAACTCATATGTGCTACTTGATGTGTATACCTGACTTTGATTTGTGTCTGCCATTTTCACGGCACAGATCGTAGAAGTCTGCCCAGCACTAGCCCCGCCTCCCCCCACCGGCTCTGCCACCCAATCTCCACGAAGCTTCGGAGGATCCATTCCTTCTGAACAGGATTCCTTTATGTTTATCCCACGCATTTTTGAATTCTGTTACTATTTTCATCTCCACCACCTCCCGCGGGAGGGCATTCCAAGTATCCACCACTCTCTCCGTGAAAAAATACTTCCTGACATTTTTCTTGAGTCTGCCCCCATTCAATCTCATTTCATATCCTCTAGTTCTACCGCCTTCCCATCTATGGAAAAGGTTTGTTTCTGGATTAATACCTTTCAAATATTTGAACGTCCATCCCTGTTTCTCCTTTCCTCCAGGGTATACATGTTCAGGTCAGCAAGTCTCTCGTCATACGTCTTGCAACGCAAATCCCATACCATTTTTGTAGCTTTTCTTTGCACCGCTTCAATTCTTTTTACATCCTTAGCAAGATACGGCCGCCAAAACTGAACACTACTCCAGGCGGGGCCTCACCAACGACTTATACAGGGGCATCAACACCTCCTTTCTTCTGCTGGTCACACCTCTCTCTATACAGCCTAACAACCTTCTAGCTACGGCCACCGCCTTGTCACACTTTTTCGTCGCCTTCAGATCCTCAGATACTATCACCCTAAGATCCCTCTCCCCGTCTAACGCATACGTCTCCTGTGGATTTCTACTCCCTAAGTGCATCACTTTGCATTTCCTCCTCCTTTCTGCCAGTTATATCCCTCTCTATGCAGCCAAACATCCTTCTGGTTTTGGCCACCACAGTAGCCTAGTGGTTAGTGCAGCGGACCTTGATTCTGGGGAACTGGGTTTGATTCCCACTGCATCTCCTTGTGACTCTGGGCAAGTCACTTAACCCTCCATTGCCCCTGGTACAAAATAAGTACCTGTATATAATATGTAAATTTTTTTGATTGTAACCGCAGAAAGGCAGTATATCAAGTCCCATCCCCTTCCCCTTACCTTATTCACATTGTTTTGGCACCTTGTGATTCTTAGACACTATGAGGTCCCTTTTCCTGATATGTGCATTGCATACAGCTCGTTTGGGTTTCTGTACCCTAAATGCATCACTCTTCATGTCTTCACATTAAAACTTTATCGCCAAGTAGATCAGTTTTCATGCTTTCTATTCCGTCTGAGGGATCCACACTGGTGCCAATCTTTGTGTCAAAAGGCATACTTTCCCTTCTAATCCTTTGGCAATATCCCTCACAAAAAAAATATTCAACAAAATTGGCCCCAGAACAGATTCCTGAGGCACTCAATGACTCATTTTCTTTCTTCTGAGCAAATTCATTTACCATTACACTTTGTCGTCTGTCAGTTAGCCAATTTATGATCCACTTGAGCACCTTGAGGATGGAATCCAAAGTAGTTGATTTATTAATGAGCCTCCCATGAGGCACAGTATCAGGGTTTGCTGAAATCTACTTAAGTACATAAGTGTTGCCATACTGGGACAGACCGAGGGTCCATCTAGCTCAGTATCCTGTTTTCAGCAGTGGCCAAGACAGGTCACAAGTACCCGGCAGAGACCCAAATCATGGCAACACTCCATGCTATCAATACCAGGGCAAGCAGTAGCTTCCCCATGTCTTTCTCAATACCAGACTATGGACTTTTCCTCCAGAAACTTTTCGAAACCTTTTTTAAACCCAGGTAGGCTAACCTAACTGCTGTTACTACATCCTCTATCAAAGATATCCAGAGCTTAACTATTCATTGAGTGAAAAAATATTTCCTCCTATTTGTTTAAAAAGTATTTCTATGTAATTTCCTTGAGTGTCCCCTAGTCTTTGTACTTTTGGAACCAGTAAAAATTTGATTTACTTCTACTTATTCTACACCACGCAGGATATCTCCCCTCATCCGTCTCTTTCCAAGCTGAAGAGTCCTAACCTCTATAGCCTTTCGTCATATGAGAGGAGTTCCATCCCCTTTATCATTTTGGTCACTCTTCTTTCCACAGAATCCACAGGGATTCCTCTTATTCCTATGCCTCCTGATGCTTTAATATTAATACTAATGCTATCCAAACCCATACTTCATAATATCCACTGTTTTCTAGTAATCATTAGTGAAACTTCAATCTTACTAAAAAATTATTTTATATGTGCTCATGGACTCTCTTAAGGACTAGCACAGGGCAACATTGGTCTAACATAGTCCACTGGCTACTAATCATCACATATTTTTTCTTTTTTTTATATATGTGCCAAACTGTGTAATCTGAAACTCAATTACAAACTTGAATTGTGTAAGATGGTACTTAGCTGTAGAAAACAGTGGATGTTTTGATGTATGGTTTTGGATGGGATTAGTATGTAGTAGGAATTCGTTGTCTCATGAATTGTTAAATAAGTTTCCCCTTCATATTGTGACGGTTATTCCAGCTTTAATGTTCTTGACAGAGAGAGCTACTCCTTCCCACTTCTTGTCATCTCTGTCCGTCTTGAATAGATTATAGCTGGGTATAGCGACGAAAATGATAAAGGGGATGGGACGACTTCCCTATGAGGAAAGGCTAAAGCGGCTAGGGCTCTTCAGCTTGGAGAAAAGGCGGCTGAGGGGAGATATGCTAGAGGTCTGTAAAATAATGAGTGGAGTTGAATGGGTAGATGTGAAGCGTCTGTTTACGCTTTCCAAAAATACTAGGACTAGGGGGCATGCGATGAAGCTACAATGTAGTAAATTTAAAACGAATCGGAGAAAATGTTTCTCACTCAATGTGTAATTAAACTTTGGACTTCATTGCTAACTACTTTCACTACATTCTCTGGCAACGAATTCAAGTTTAATTGCACATTGAGTGAAGAAATATCTACAATTCGTTTTAAATTTACTACTTTGCAGCTTCATCGTGTACCCCCTAGTCCTAGTATTTTTTGAAAGAGTAAACAAGTGATTCATGTCTACCTGTTCCATTCCACTCATTATTTTATAGACCTCTATCATATCTCCCCTCAGCTGTCTTTTCTCCAAGCTATTAAAAAAACAACAAAAAAAGGAAGTGCAGAGTTCCTTGAAGCAGAAAAGATTCCTCAGGCAGGTGAAGCTTCTGGACCCTCCAGGACTTCTGGAAACAGCCGAGAAGTGTGACACTCAAAAACATTGAATATAGATGTAAAAGATCTAAACCAATCTCAAGACTGTACCATGAATACCAAACCCTTCCAATCTATCAATTAAGATCCTATAGTTTACAGTGTCGAAAGCAGCAGTAACATCCAACATATGGTAAGCAGATACGCCTTGCTATAATTTGTTTAATTATACACATTAAGCAGTGCAGCCATTGGATGATACTAGACTTCGCTTTGCTTTTTTTTTCTTCCTGATCAAATATGTAAAAGTTCAAAAAGTAAAAATGAAAAAGTGTGGAACAGAAGAGCATGCTAGAGGTTCAGATAAGATGAAAAATGTCTTTGGAGTGCGTGGAATGAGTAACAGGCACTAGTGTGGCTGGCTGCTTTGCCCTGAGACATTAGAAGGAGGTCCTACCTGTTTCCTTAACTAGCATCCACTACCATGGGTGTGGCCATATGCCCAAAGAATAGGATAGAAATTGGACTTAATATACTCCCTTTTTGTGGTTATAATCAAGGTGGTTTACATAAATACACCAAACTTGTCCCTTCCCGTCTCAGACGCACTGAAAATTCTTGGAGTCACCATTGCCCGAAATCTCACACTTGAAAACCATGTGAAAAATACAACCAAGAAGATGTTCCACTCAATGTGGAAACTTAAAAGAGTAAGACCTTTCTTCCCAAGAACCATCTTTCGCAACCTTTTACAGTCAATAGTACTGAGTCACCTTGATTACTGCAATGCACTCTACGCTGGTTGTAAAGAACAAATCATTAAGAAACTTCAAACTGCCCAGAACACTGCAGCCAGACTCATATTTGGAAAATCAAAATATGAACATGCTAAACCCCTAAGGAAAAAGTTACACTGGCTTCAAGGAACGGATCACGTTCAAGGTATGCTCTCTAGTTCATAAAATCATTCACGGAGATGCCCCAGCCTACATGCTAGACCTGGTAGACTTACCACCCAGGAACGCTAAAAGATCATCCCGCACACTCTTTAATCTTCACTTCCCCAACTGCAAAGGTCTAAAATACAAACTAACGCATGCGTCAAGCTTTTCTTACCTAAGCACACAGTTATGGAATGCATTGCCACTTAATCTAAAAACTGTTTATGAATTAACCAACTTTCGTAAATCTCTGAAGACCTACCTCTTCAACAAGGCATACCACAACGATTAATAACTGTAAATGTAACACATCTCCATTTTACTTATACTCGGAACTGTTCTCCTGTCATATCTATTTGTTCTATGCTATCATGTCATCCATATTCTCTATGTAATCACCAACTATTATTTTCCAAACTGGAATGGCGAATGCCATAACGGTACATTGTAAGCCACATTGAGCCTGCAAATAGGTGGGAAAATGTGGGATACAAATGTAACAAATAAATAAATATTATATATAGGTACTTATTTTGTACCTGGGACAATGAAGGGTTAGATGACTTGCCCAGAGTTACAAGGAGCTGCAGTGGGAATTGAACCCAGATTTCCATGTTCTCAGGCCACTGCACCAACCACTAGCCTACTTCTCAACTCTTCCCTCTGCTCCACATTAATGGGGAAGTGTAGAAGTGGGAAAAGCAAATTGGTTAGGAGTAATTAAGAGACCAATGGACCCGCATATTATTCCGGTATTGGGCCCTGTTTTATCGGGCGCAGTACTGCTTTGTCCCCGGAAGCATCGCTGTCCTCCGGTGAACGAACTCCACCTATACAGCCAGCTTTAAAATGGCTTCCTCGCAAGTCGAGGTGGATACCCTGTTCAGAAATTAGCTCTGGAGAGGGTTCTTCTCCAGATTCTGAGCACAATTAAAATTCCTACTCCTGTTTCATTTCTTGTAACTGAACCTGGAGCTACTGCTAGTGCAACAGCTATTGCAAATATTACTTTAGGTGATGTGTGGTTGGTAGTAACCAGGTTTGATACAGTTTTGCAGAACAATTTGTCTTTGTTGAGTAAATTTACAGAAGAATCTTCTGCAAAAATTGCTGAACATGATGGCAGGATTCATAGCTTGGAACAGCGATTGGGGAAAATTGATACCCAGATTCCTTCCTTTCAGTCAGCTCTGACCGCAGTTAATAAAGATAGTCTGATGATTCACTTACAGTTAGAGACTCTGGATAATGTGTTCAAGGCTTGTAATTTACGTTTGCTTAATTTTCCTATAACTCATTACTTGGCATGTGCAGAGTTGTTCAGAATGTATGTGACTAATGTTTTACAGCTTTCTTATGAAATTTTGATAGTCTGTAATCTTTATTATTTACCTAGAGGTGTTAGAGTGACTAATCATGAGAGAAATTTGGATACAATTAATTCTCCTGATAGTTTGGACATTTCCAACTTCATTGAAAACTCACAGGATAATATTTCAAAAAGGCCAACTTTGTTAACTTTTCACAGTGAGGATTCTAAAATGTTGGTTCTGAAAGCTTATTTTTCAAAGAAGAATGTAGCTTTTTGTGGTCAATGTTTCCAGATGTTTTCAGCGCTGAAGGCCAGGGTTTTAGCGACAGGAGCTTCCCCCCCCCCCTCAAATTCCCTTGTAAGTGTCTGGTAACACATGGATACAATTCCTATGTTTTCTTGGATCCTGTAAATTTGGAGAAATTTCTTTTAGAACAAACTGTTTCTCTGCAAAGTGATGTTAAATAATGTTGTCAGCAATCGTTGTCTAGGGTTGGTCCCAAGTCCAGTTCACAGAGTCAGTGGGTTCCCAAAGAATACACACTCCACACAGGTTTGGATATATAAAGTATATTATATTTTGCAGATATATATAGGCTCACAGCACTTAGTACAGGTAACTGGTACAGGCTGTCTCTGGGTGTGTGTTTAGAGAGAGAGAGAAAGGATAGGGTGTTTGTTCAGAGGAAGAGAGAAGCCTTGGGGTTGTGCTGCAAGAGGTATATATGTGTGCAGAGAGAAAGGAAGAGAGAGGGCAGCTAAGCCATGTGTTCTGGGAGAGAAAACTTTGGGGAAGAAAGGGGGGGCCAGAGCTGGAGCTCTGGTGGCTGTAGATGGGTAGGTGCAGGGGGAGAGACAGAGAGAGAAGTGCCCTCGGACAGAGAGAAGTGCCCCCGAGTACCATGTGCTCTCCTTTATACCTCCAGAACAGAAAGAGATCAAAAACTTATCTTCCTTCCAAGCCAAACTCCAGTTTGCTTTCTGAAGTCAGGAAGGTGACCAATTTCACAGGTTCTCCTGTTTGAAGTCCCTAGTGATGGAGCCTCTATGTCTGGCTTCCTTTGTTCTTAGCTAGCCCTGCTCCCAGATATGACAAAAGGTATGCTAATCAGGAGCAATTGAGAAACAAAAGGGCTATTAGGCCTCTGAGCACCATTTGGTCCATTTTGCCATCCTCTGATTCCTGAGGGAGTGGGTGGTTCTCAGAGGTCAGAAGCTGGTTTAATATTACTCTAAGTATGTCAATCTGGTTTCATATTAATATAAGTATGTCAGAGTATGTCCAGGAATCTTGACTAATGTCTTTTTTTATCCCTCTGGTTAAAATGGGTTCTAGATATATAAATATATTGATTTCCTTTAAAAGCGGCCTAACACGGCTACCACATCTCTCTACTCAGGAAAAAACAGAAATCACAAAAGGAAATATATCTAATACAAACAAAAATCAAGTCTCAGTCCATTACAACAGGAGAGGATCACAGCATAAATCAAAACATCACATAATAGAGAAATAAAACTAAAAAAGAAAAGAGTATTCTGAAGAACTATATATATTATTTGATGTTTTGATTTATGCTGTGATCCTCTCCTGTTGTAATGGACTGAGACTTGATTTTTGTTTGTATTAGATATATTTCCTTTTGTGATTTCTGTTTTTTCCTGAGTAGAGAGATGTGGTAGCCGTGTTAGGCCGCTTTTAAAGGAAATCAATAGAAATAGAACAAAATAATACAGAAAAGAAAATAAGTGCTATATTTTGTGATTACCTTTCGAAGGTAGCCCTTCTTGGTCAGATCAGCAATAAGGAAATGTTGATAAATAACAGTAAACATCAGAGTATTTCAGTGACAGTCTAACAGGATGAGGATGGAATGGGTTAGGTGAGAGACAGGGGGACCGGGTAGATGAGGGACAGGGAGACATGCATGGTGATAAGAGGGTGACAACAGTAGCATTTTATGGTTTATAATGGACTAGAAAGCCAGATCTTTGTTAAGTCTTGTCTGGTGGGTGTCAAAATATTTAATCATTCTGACTTCAAAGGTCTTACATTCCTGTATTGTTTTAAAGTTATCTTTTTGCATTCTTACCATAAAATCATTAGTACAATGTTCTGGTTTTGTAAAGTGCTGCCCCACAGAGGTGACATCCTGGTTGGTGCTGGCATTTTCATATGATGTCTATGTAAATTTAAGGGGGTCTTTTACTAAGGCATGCTCACGTTTTTGGGCCGGGCTAAAATTGGCATGCTAAACGTTAGAGACGCCAATGCATTCCTATGGGCGTCTCTAACGTTTAGCGTGCCCACAATTTTAGCGTTCGCCAAAAACGTGAACGAGTCTTAGTAAAAGACGCCCTAAATCTCCTCTTTAGCATCTGGCTTGTTTCTACTACTATAGCACTCTTCACGTTTTTTTCCTGAAAATGTTGTGATGTATTCTTAAAAACTGCAAATTAAAAAAAAAGGTCAGAGGTGTGGCCTCTACTTTTTAATCCCCAAAACATGCAAAATTGAGAGTTTGTATTAGTAGTACTACTACTACTACTACTATTTAGCATTTCTATAGCGCTACAAGGCATACGCAGCGCTGCACAAACATAGAAGAAAGACAGTCCCTGCTCAAAGAGCTTACAATCTAATAGACAAAAAATAAATAAAGTAAGCAAATCAAATCAATTAATGTGGACAGGAAGGAAGAGAGGAGGGTAGGTGGAGGCGAGTGGTTACGAGTCAAAAGCAATGTTAAAGAGGTGGGCTTTCAGTCTAGATTTAAAGGTGGCCAAGGATGGGGCAAGACGTAGGGGCTCAGGAAGTTTATTCCAAGCGTAGGGTGCAGCGAGACAGAAGGCGCGAAGTCTGGAGTTGGCAGTAGTGGAGAAGGGAACAGATAAGAAGGATTTATCCATGGAGCGGAGTGCACGGGAAGGGGTGTAGGGAAGGACGAGTGTGGAGAGATACTGGAGAGCAGCAGAGTGAGTACATTTATAGGTTAGTAGAAGAAGTTTGAACAGGATGCGAAAACGGATAGGGAGCCAGTGAAGGGTCTTGAGGAGAGGGGTAGTATGAGTAAAGCGACCCTGGTGGAAGATGAGACGGGCAGCAGAGTTTTGAACTGACTGGAGAGGGGAGAGGTGACTAAGTGGGAGGCCAGCAAAAAGCAGATTGCAGTAGTCTAAACGAGAGGTGACAAGGGTGTGGATGAGGGTTTTGGTAGAGTGCTCGGAAAGAAAGGGGCGGATTTTACGGATGTTGTAAAGAAAGAAACGACAGGTCTTGGCAATCTGCTGGATATGAGCAGAGAAGGAGAGAGAAGAGTCAAAGATGACCCCAAGGTTTCGAGCTGAGGAGACAGGGAGAATGAGAGAGCCATCAACAGAAATAGAAAACGGGGGGAGCGGGGAGGTGGGTTTGGGGGGGAAAATGAGAAGCTCGGTTTTGGTCATATTTAATTTCAGGTGGCGTTGAGACATCCAGGCAGCAATGTCAGACAAGCACGCTGAAACTTTGGTTTGGATGCAAGGTGAGATATCAGGGGTAGAAAGGTAGATTTGGGTATTCTCATTTCTCTTTAGTCATTTTATTTCTTTGTGTACATTTTTTTTTATTTTGTCTTAGAGAAACACATAGAACCACCTAAAAAAAAAAACCCCAAAATGAAAAAAAGTCTTATGCATACCATGTTAACTAGCTAATGTGACCTTCCTGCCAGTGGGTGATTAAGATGGTGTCAGATATTAGAAACAATATTAGAATTTACACTAAATGGAAGGCTTTCATAAACTGATATTCATTGATTGGTTGGTTGTACTTGGGAAAGTTTTGATTCCCAGCTATTTGAATAAACATATTCCCAGGCTTCAGAATCATAGTTCTGATATGTTTTCGGTCTGTGCATATTGTTCTTGAGTACACAATTATGGGAGCGCTATGTAGCTAACTGATTTTATTCTGCTTCTGTGTTTGATAATCTGCTTTGGATACTGTAAGGTACAAACTCTTTTACTGTCATATCTTTTCAGTTGTTCGAGCTACTTGGCCCTGAAGGATTTGAGCTTATAGAGAAACTCCTACAGCACAGGCATAAAATTGTAGCAGCATCCCTGACATCGTCCAGTGATGACAAGCTACAGTCTTTACAAGGTAAGAACATGGTATTTTTTTTAGTTCAAATCTTTATATTATTTTCAAATACAAAAAATATAATAAAGTACAAACAATTACAAAACAGTAAGCAAAACTCAAACAGGTGCTGTGTGTACAAGCCAGATCCAACAAAGCTCTGAAAAACAATACATATCGAAATGAGAAAAGTATGCAGATTCAATCTAAAGATACAGATTCACAAAATAAACACAGTGGTGCCCATATTTTACTAAATTTACTGAGACCAGCTTGCAGTTCAGCCATTTTAGATTAATTTTTATAAATTAAACATACCATATCCCAACAAAATGTAAAGTTAACTGGATGATTATTTTTCCATTTGTTCAGAACAGTTGTTAAAGCAATTGCTATTAAAATATCAAACAATTTTTTATGTTCATCACAGGCGGATACACATATAGACATACAGACTCATATTTGGAAAAACAAAATACGAAAGTTCCAAACCCCTAAGAGAAAGGTTACACTGGCTTCCACTTAAAGAACGTTCAAGGTCTGCACTCTGGTTCATAAAATGATTCACGGAGATGCCCCGGCCTACATGTTAGACCTTATTGACTTGCCACCTAGGAATGCTAAAAGATCAGCACGCACATTCTTGAATCTTTACTTCCCCAGCTGTAAAGGACTAAAATACAGATTAATACATGTGTCCAGCTTTTCCTACATGAGTACGCAGTTGTGGAATACACTGCCATTTGACCTGAAAACAGTTTACAACCTAACCAACTTTCGTAAATCACTGAAGACTCATCTCTTTAACAAGGCATACCTCAATGATCTATAATAGGAACTGTAACGCACCATCACTTATCTGATATTTTGAATGTTTTCTCTCTATACCTGATTGCTTAATTTTATTATGTCATCCATGTTTCTTTATGTAATACCAATTGTATGTTTCACTCTGGATTGGCGAATGCCATGACGGAAAACTGTAAGCCACATTGAGCCTGCAAATAGGTGGGAAAATGTGGGATACAAATGCAACAAATAAATAAATATAGATCGAAAATAACCCAGTATGCAGAATGGCATCTTTCCAGTAATCCTGAAGATTAACACAAGTAAAGAGTATATGATCCAAAGTACCAGTGGTAGATTCACATGACCAGCATAAATTAAGACAATTCTGCATGAGCTTTAGATCGTTTCACTGGTATCCATAAGGCCTTGTGCCTCATATAAAATAAAGATTGACGTATAGAGGCAAAAGCTAATGGTCTTTTAACACACAGTCAAAATAATGACTGTTGGGACTCGGAAGTGAATGATCCCTAGGGACCTTATCTGTTGGGGTACCCTTAAATTAGAGGTGTGATCAATCAAGATTTTATAAAACCTAGAGACTTGTTTGCCTGAAACCAACATGTTACAACAAAGGGAGACTTGCAGAGGCTGCATCTCAGATAATGTAGTAGGAGACAGATGTGATTGAAGTTGAGTGTAGGTGGTAAAACTTATCTCTGTTGCAAGGCAGCAAAGGAAAGACGCTGACCACCTACATAGATTTTAGATAAGTTTTATAAGCACTTTAGCTCTTATGCTTCTGTACTTGTGTGAAATGCGCCTTTTGTAAATTTTTATGTCTGATCAATTAAGTTATTGTTACTCATTTTTTGGTCAAGAATGGTTTGGCTGTGGTTTTATTTTTTGTATTAATTCTCTTATTGGGTGGGCTGAATGTTAGAAAGGACTTGGGGGTTTTGGGTTGGCCTGTCCTATCTTATTCTTCTGGTATATACTCCTATAAAGCAGATATTAGCCATCCAGTTAGATATGTTCTGGATTGTTCACAATACATGTTACAATCAATAGATGTAGTGATAGGGAACAGAAAGCGGTGCCACTTTAGACAAGGAGTGAAATACCTTAGTAAAGGAAGGCACAAGAGTTATTGTAAAATAGTTCCTTTGGAACATACTAAGATCCCCGAGACTGTACCAGTACCTGGTTTCTATTTAAATATTCGCTGTCTGTGAAATAAAGCAGAATTAAAGATTGAATAGGGGAGATGCAACCAGGATTTGTGTTCTTTATTGAAACTTGGTTAAATTCAGGTAATGGTTCCTTGTTGAATAATCTGTGTCCTCTGGGGTACAGGTTTTTTTTTCAGTATCTCCACAGGGAAATAAAGGGGGTGGAATTGGTATTTTGTTTAAGGATTTACTTACAATTAACTTGGAGGAATCTTTTAATTCACCATCCATAGAAGCTTTGTCATGCAAAATAAGCGACTCTTCTTTAGCAGGGACTTTAAACTGTATTTTATTTTACTCCCCCTCCCGGTAACTGGGTTGAGTGTAAGAGATTGTTTTTATGATTTTATTAGTAAAATTGTTTTAAGTTCTTCATATAATCTGCTGCTGAGTGACATAAATCTGCATTTAGAACAGCATGGTGATACGAAAGTGGCTGAATTGAGAAGGTTTTTTTTTTTTTATAGCTAATTTGGATTTGGGGCTGCTTGGTTCTCAGTCAACTCGTGAAAAGGTACATCGGAGGAGTGGCCTAGTGGTTAGAGTGGTGGACTTTGGTCCTGGGGAACCGAGGAACTGAGTTCGATTCCCACTTCAGGCACAGGCAGCTCCTTGTGACTCTGGGCAAGTCACTTAACCCTCCATTGCCCCATGTAAGCCGCATTGAGCCTGCCATGAGTGGGAAAGTGCAGGGTACAAATGTAACAAAAATAAAATAGATACTATTGGAGATTCTACATGGAATGTTGCTACTATTGGAGATTTTACGTCAGACTCACAGAAGCAGAAGCCTGCGCGGCCACATTGGTGATCTGCAATGGCCGACTGCTAGTGGAATAGCAACATTCCATGTAGAATCTCAAATAGTAGCAACAGTGGAGGAGTGGCCTAGTGGTTAGGGTGGTGGACTTTGGTCCTGGGGAACTGAGTTCAATTCCCACTTCAGGCACAGGCAGCTCCTTGTGACTCTGGGCAAGTCACTTAACCCTCCATTGCCCCATGTAAGCCGCATTGAGCCTGCCATGAGTGGGAAAGCGCGGGGCACAAATGTAACAAAAATAAAATAGATACTATTGGAGATTCTACATGGAATGTTGCTACTATTGGAGATTCTACATGGAATGTTGCTACTATTGGATATTTTACGTCAGACTCACAGAAGCAGAAGCCTGCGCGGCCACATTGGTGATCTGCAATGGCCGACTGCTAGTGGAATAGCAACATTCCATGTAGAATCTCAAATAGTAGCAACAGTGGAGGAGTGGCCTAGTGGTTAGGGTGGTGGACGTTGATCCTGGGGAACTGAGTTCGATTCCCACTTCAGGCACAGGCAGCTCCTTGTGACTCTGGGCAAGTCACTTAACCTTCCATTGCCCCATGTAAGCCGCATTGAGCCTGCCATGAGTGGGAAAGCGCGGGGCACAAATGTAACAAAAATAAAATAGATACTATTGGAGATTCTACATGGAATGTTGCTACTATTGGAGATTCTACATGGAATGTTGCTACTATTGGAGATTTTACGTCAGACTCACAGAAGCAGAAGCCTGCGCGGCCACATTGGTGATCTGCAATGGCCGACTGCTAGTGGAATAGCAACATTCCATGTAGAATCTCAAATAGTAGCAACAGTGGAGGAGTGGCCTAGTGGTTAGGGTGGTGGACGTTGATCCTGGGGAACTGAGTTCGATTCCCACTTCAGGCACAGGCAGCTCCTTGTGACTCTGGGCAAGTCACTTAACCTTCCATTGCCCCATGTAAGCCGCATTGAGCCTGCCATGAGTGGGAAAGCGCGGGGTACAAATGTAACTAAAAAAAAATTAAAAAAAATATAATAACTTGTTCTAGTACTCCTTTTAACGGAATTACTTTCTCTACACCGACTTGGAATCAGACCATTTGGACTGACCATTTTATGTCCTCATTTTTGGTTAACTGGTTATCTCTTTAACAAGATAAGGTGGGATTTAGGCCAAACCCTGTGACAATATCCTGTAGAAGAAAAAATTGATCAGTTACAGTTCTGGAAAGAGATTGTATCTTAGGTTCCAATATTGGAGGAAGAAAGGTGAGCTGGATGAATAATTGGACTAAACATTGCTTGGTTGTGTTAGATAATATAGTACCTATATGTGAGGAAAGAAAATCAAATGGCCAGGGAATAAATGGTATACAGCAGAATTGCTAAATTTGAAACAAAAATTTTAGATTATTGGAAAAGAAATGGAAAAGAGATAAATCGGATTTAAATAAGCGTAATTGGAGGAAGGCAATACGTACTTATAAAAAGGCTATTATAAATGAAAAGAGAAAGTATTATTTTACTATGATAGAGACATTTCCAGTACAGGAAAACAACAGTTAATAACTTAATTGATACATCGCATATCTGTGTGAGAACTGGAGAGTTTCCACCCTCTGCCAATCAGTTGGCTCAATATTTTCATTTTAAGATAGGAACACTTTTTGATATGCCATACGTTTATAGCAAGGGTAGTAATTGGTCTAGATATGATTACTCTTCTTATGATGGTTGGCCAGCTGATCATTGCTGGAGTGCTTTTTCTAAGATCTCATTGGATGATCTTAATGTTTTTTTGGTTAAAATTCTAGGTCACATTGCTTACTTTGACAACTGTCCTATATATCTAATGACGTCTGTGTCCTGTGAGCTTAAAAGGGCCCTACTTCATTGGATAGAGAATTCATTCACTTCTGGTATCTTTCCTAAAGATCTCTCTCAGGCCCAGATGCATTAAAGACATTGGTAATTCCCGTTCCCTACCGATTCCATAGCGAATCGGTAGGGAACGGGAATGCATCAACGATAGGGAATGCAAATGAGCTACTCGTTGTAGCTCACTTGCATTCTCTAGTCCTTCGGTACCTGAGTCGGAGAATCGGGACGTCCCTTTAGATTAGGCTCCTCTTCCTGGTCTCTTCAGCCAATCAAAGCGGGCTTAGCTGGCTGTTGTCAGCGAAACGCGCTCTGATTGGCTGAAGAGACCAGGAAGAGGAGCCTAATCTAAAGGGACATCCCGATTGTCTGGCAACCAGGAAAATAGAAAAATTTCGCTGTGAAGGGGTAAGTGCCGCGGCGAAGACTAAATAGAAGGGGGGGAAAAAACACGAGCGCCGGCAGAGCAAAAAAAAAAAATGCGAAAAAAAAGACGTCTCTCACAAGCGCAGGGAGAGTACGTCCTTAAAGGACGCCCCTCACATGCGCTCCCTGCTTTTTTTTTTTTCTTTTTTACCTTTTTTGGGGGCCCTTTTCCTTTCCGATTCCCTCACAGGAGCCCTAACAAGAGGTCAGACATCTCGTTAGGGTTCCTACGGTAAGGGAATCGGAAAAACGGTAGTGCATCTGATTATAATGGGCTGCAACGGTAGTGCAGCTCATTATAATAGCTTTTCAAACATTTGCATTCTGTTTTCGTTGCAGGGAAAATGCCCTTAGTGCATGCCCGGGGTGAACTACTTGTGTTTTAAACTGGCTGGAACCAGTTTAAAACGCAAGTTGTGGGCTCGTTAGGTTTTGTGCATCTGGGCCTCAGATTGTTCTTACACCTATAATGAAAAATCTGAAGGTTTACAAGAGTAATACTACCAACTACAGACCCGTGGCATCAATTTCTTATTTTATAAAAGTAATGGAAGATCTGGTGAACGAACAGTACATTTTTTAGATCATTTTGAGTTATTACATACTTCACAGTGTGGTTTTCGCATGACTTACAACACAGAACTCTACTTGTTACATTATTAGATCATATAAGACAACCTGCAAGTATGGGTCAACGAGCCTTTATCATGCAATTAGATCTATCTAGTTTGTTTGATCTTATTGATCATAGAGTGCTACTTGAAATCCTTGATTGTTTTGGAATAACTGGAAAAGTGCTCTTGTGGTTTGAGGGATTTCTATCTTATATATAGATCATAGCGAGTTAGAATGCTTGACGTTTTGTCAGATAGATGGTCTCCGCCATTGGGTGTACCGCAAGGATCTCCCTTATCTCCAGTACTATTCAATGTTTTAATGTCTTCATTGGGTTGATGTTGTAGAGGGGAGGTTCCAAACTGAATCATACCATGGATTTAAATCTCAAAATTGATGGTGAAATTTATTTGCTGGATCGCTCAGTGAAACTTGTAGGTATTATCTTAGATGATAAATTATCCATGGAAGATGAAGTTAATTGTGAAATGTTTCTGTACTATGAAGAAATTAAGGAGTACTTGGAAGTATTTGCGGGAGGATTTATTCCGGTTTATGGTTCCATCTTTAATTCTATTCAAGCTGGATTATTGTAATATTGTTTACATGGGTTCAGAATGTGGCCGTGTGGCTGATTTTTTGGGATCACACCTTACTTCATTGAGCTACACTGGCTTCCAATAGAGGGGAGAATATTATTTAAACTGGGGTTACCTGTGTCTTAAAATCTTCCTGATAAACTGTTGACTCTATTATATCTCATTTAAAAAAAGAAAAAAAAACTTTTCACTCTCAGAGGGTCTGTCCTCTAAAATTTCTAATCTGTCTTCATCCTATTGCCTATAATTTACAATTGTTGTTGCATTGTGATTTCATATTTTTATGCTGGTATTTTCTTAATAGAACTGTGTTGAACTTCTGTTCCAGTGATTTCATATTTTTATGCTGCAATTGTCTTAAAGGTGCTCTCTAGAACAGTGTTTTGAACCTGTGCCAAGTGTCTTAATCTAATCAACTTGGTTACACAGAATTTGGTGAATCTGGTGTCTTGTCTTAAAGGTGTGTTTATTAGAATTGGGTTTTGAATCTTCAATGCCAGAGACTTAATTCAGTGAATTTGGTTACATTAGCATCTGGTGACTCATAGCTCTGGACCAGGGGCAATTTGTATACAGCTGTGTAGTAAAAGAAAAAAACAGAACTTAAGATTACCTTGAGGGGAATTTTCGATAGAATGTCTAAATCAGTCCAAATTCTGAACAGGAAAGAAGGTAATTTTCGAAAAAGATAGATGTCTATCTTTTGTGTTTGAAAATACTATGGGTGTCTTGTGATTTGTATGTTTTTGGTTTTGGTCCATTTTCGAACAAAAAAAATGTTCAAATGCAAAACGTTCAAAACAGAGAGGTTAGTGCAGCGGGCTTTGATTCTGGCAACATGGGTTTAATTCCCACTGATGCTGCTTGTGATTTTGGGCAAGTCAAATGCACAAGGGGCATTTTTGGATATAGAGAGTAATCCACCTAAGTGGATGAACACAAACTCCCACGTAAAAATAACAGTACAGAAAAAAGAGAGTGGGAAATGGACCAATGACTCCAGGACAACGGGAAATGAAATACCAAGGAACCACTTTATTAAATGATTCGACACAAAAAAAACTGTGTTTCGGCCAGAAGGCCTGCCTCAGGAGTCTAAAAACAACAAATATTTAAAAACATAAATAAGCATTTGGTAACATAATTTGAAATAAACAACACAATTAAAAAATGATGATAGGAGATAATACAACAAAAAAATAGAAATATAGAAATATCTAAAGTAAATATATCTAAAGTAAAATGAAATTATAAACATGGAGACATGATATATACATAAACAATGCAGAATAATAAAATATCTGAAAACATGAATAAACATTAAGTGACATAAAATGAGGTAAGCATCAAAAATAAAAAATGATAGTAAAAGATTATACAACAAAAAATTCTTAACAATATGTATCTAAAATAAAATTATCTAAAGTGAAATGAAATTATAAGCATGAAGACATGATGTAAACAATGCGGAATAATAAAATGAACATATAGGGTCTAAAAAAGGCACATATATATGCATGTATAATTATGTGTCAATATGTGGGGACTCTATATGATATAACAGTTGAAAAAATTCTGATATGTAATGTTAAGGTAATATGTTCAAATGTTAAGTTGATATGTCCAAATGTAGATCTGTGATTTAAGGCAAAAAAGAGGGGGGGTCAGAGGAAATATATATATATATATACATGTGCATACATACGCACATATACATATATACATACACACGACTACATACACATACACATTAAATGTCCATGTATTTTTGAACATCACTATTATTTAGTAATGTATGAACAAACAGTGGATAAGAAAAAAATGAAATAAAGATGTTACTATAAAAGAAAATACTATAAAAGAAAAACAGAATGACCGACCTTGGTGATCCTTGTAAAGAACTTGGGGTCGGATAGTCTATAGAAAAAAATATATATAATAAACAGAAGAGGACAAGCATCGTTGATACGACCAAAATTACATCAGAAATATATTGTCTTTTTTAAAAGGAAATATCAACAGAGCATAACATTATCAATCAAAAAAGTGTAGGAAGATATATATGTTGCTTCCACTGCATGGTGTTTGTGACTTAAAATAAGATAAGGGATATATGCGCACACAGTAAGGGATATATACATAGTGCTGCAACTGCACGGTGTTTGTAACGGTTATTGCGGAGCGGGCAAATAATATCACAAAATTAGTGACTATAAACATATGTAAGCTGAAAAACATATTCTCATAGAGAAACGTCAGTAAGGAATATATACATAGTGCTGTAACTGCACGGTGTTTATACTGTCAAATGGCGTAAACGGTTATTGAAAAAACGTAAGGCAAGACAGAATACATAGTGCTGCAACTGCACAGTGTTTGTACTCTCATACAGCGTTTGCGGTTATAAAAATGGCAGCCAAAAAAAATGCAAAAACAGTGATTATAAACAATTGCGAGCTATAAAGTGAGCATAACGCACGTCTAAATGAGATATATTTGGCCTTCTGTCGCTATGTATGTCTCGCGTAAACGAACAAAATAACATCATTTTTAGTGCCCTTATATCGCTATAGATATCCTCCATGAACAAGCGGAAAAAAGAGTATTTACCTTGAAAAAGACCTTTATAAAATCTTGTTAGCGAAGCGTTTCGTAATGCTTGAAGTAAACTGTGGGAGAAAAAGCGTATGTTATAAATACTATGTTTGGCGCCAAAAAATAAATGTAGACGTATTACGTGAGCATGCTGATTGGATGAAACATGATCATGTGGTGATTGGTGTAATAGAGTGTGTCCAATCAGAACATCTGAAAAACGGAAGATTGACATAATGGTGAGCCAATAATGAGCACGAATGAGTATAAACTAAGAGTAAACGTAAGGATGACGTATCTAATGAAGAAAACCTATCTAAAAAAAGAAGAATGTCATTGTTGCCGAGCGATCTGTCTGGTTACAAAAAAGACACTGTGAATGTCAAAACAATACAATAGGTAACAAAGATTAGTAACAAAATGATAATAAATGGTTTTAAAAAAACTGTGAATGTCAAATGACACAAAGGATGAAAAAAAGAGGGGGAAGACGAAATAATAATGAACGCTGTGTTAAAAGAAAAAACAAAGTAACTAAGATTTGTTAAAAGTTTATTGTAAGAGGTAAAGATTGGAATGGTTAGAGAACGAAGTCTCTATGGGGAAAAAACTGAAAACTAAACAAATCAAAATCAATGGAGATAAAGAATGCTGATGTAAATGTTACAATATGAATATGCATGTGCATGAATGTGTGCTGTAAAAATAAAATCCCTGATATTTATTCCGCATTGTTTACATCATGTCTTCATGCTTATAATTTCATTTCACTTTAGATAATTTTATTTTAGATACATATTGTTAAGAATTTTTTGTTGTATAATCTTTTACTATCATTTTTTATTTTTGATGCTTACCTCATTTTATGTCACTTAATGTTTATTCATGTTTTCAGATATTTTATTATTCTGCATTGTTTATGTATATATCATGTCTCCATGTTTATAATTTCATTTTACTTTAGATATATTTACTTTAGATATTTCTATATTTCTATTTTTTTGTTGTATTATCTCCTATCATCATTTTTTAATTGTGTTGTTTATTTCAAATTATGTTACCAAATGCTTATTTATGTTTTTAAATATTTGTTGTTTTTAGACTCCTGAGGCAGGCCTTCTGGCCGAAACACAGTTTTTTTTGTGTCGAGTCATTTAATAAAGTGGTTCCTTGGTATTTCATTTCCCGTTGTCCTGGAGTCATTGGTCCATTTCCCACTCTCTTTTTTCTGCATTTTTGGATATGACATCTAAGTCTGAATTTGGATGTTTTTTGTAAAACCTCCAAAATCAGAACAGGAAAGGTCATTTTCTACAAAAAAAAGTCTCTCTTTTCCTTTTGAAAATGCTGTTTGGAAAAACATTTTGTGATTTGGGCGTTTTGTTTGGTCCATTTGAAAACAAAAAACATCCAAAAGACACAAGAAAATCCACAGTAGAGTGAAACCATTCATATGTTCTAAGTGTGGTAAAAGCTTTGGTTATAATGTAAATCAAGTGCATGAGAAAGTCCACACGAGAGAGAAACCATTTACATGTATTGAGTCTTATAAAAGCTTTGGTCAGAAGGTAAACCTCACAATGCACCAGAGAATACACACAGGAGTGAAACCATTTACATGTCCTGAGTGTGGTTAAAGCGTTGGTTGGAAAGAGAGCCTCACACGGAATCAGAGAATCCACACAGGGATGAAACTATTTACATGCACTGAGGAGGTAAAAGCTTCAGTTCTATTGGTACAGTTAATTAGGGAATGTGCACTCTTGCTGTGAAGTATGGAAAAATATTACTCTGGTATTTAGATATACGTAATGGGATCTCCTTTTTATCTATAGATCTGAATTCAAAGCCCAAATCTACTGATAAACAATAGACACAAAAAATAGAAAGCTTGGCATCAGGTAGAATAGTGGAAAAGTGACATCCCAGGAAAGCAATAGGGCATCCTTGGGGGCACTGCAGTGGACTTTATAAAATGCTCCCAAGTACACCTATCACCATTGCTCCCTTACCTTGTCTTTTGAACCCCCAAAACCCACTACCCCTTTTTTTTGCCTTTTAGGTAATTTGCCACTTTTGCGGCCAGCCTTATTCATGCCTGTATAATATGACGTTTGTTTATTCAGAAAACTAAGACCAGCACTGTGACTAAGCATTTGATTAAACTTGAATCTAGATTTTTTTTAAAATTTGATTATAATCTTTGCATTACAACTGAATACAAGAATATACCATAGGAAAAAAATATATATATAACAAGATAAATAATTCAAAAAAGAAAATAGGTATGTAGTCCACATCATGGAAAGCAGCCTGAAACGAAATAAAAAGAAAACCTTTGATAGGATACAATTAAATCTAATCACCTCTAACCAATACAATATTTCAAGAAACTTCTTTAACATACTCTCCCTGAACTAAAAAATAAAGAAAATACATTAGCTTATCACTTCCTTATCCCACAAAAATTTTTCCAACTGTTCTGTCCAGTGTCCACCCCTCCTGCGAGTCCTACTTGAACCGGGGCTACCTGCTGATGCTGAAAAAATGCTGCTTTTTAGTTCTGCAGTCTGCTGAGTCTCCCTGAGATCACTGATTGTGGAAGCTACACATATGCTCGGTTAATGGTATCGGTTCAGGGAGTTGCAGCAGCCTGCAGAGCTGATGAGCTGCTAGCAAGTACTGCCGTGCTGATTGTGGACCTCAGCCTTGAGTGCGTACTTCCCTGCCCACCCATGACTACACCAAGCTGAAGAAGAATTGAAAGAGCAGCCTTTTTTAAAGCAGTTGCGGCTTGATTGGCTGAAGATCCCCCTGGCCTGCCAGGGCCAACATTTGACTATACTACACTGTGATCTACCCTCTGCCGGCCCACCAAATCTGCTGACTGCTTGTCTGCTGGCCCACCTGATCTGCCGACTGCGTGTCTGCTGGCCCACCCGATCTGCCGACTGCGTGTCTGCTGGCCCACCCGATCTGCCGTCTGCACGCCTGACACTGCTGAGTTGTAGAACAGCAGTGTTTCTGTGTCAGATCACAAGGCAGCTATAATCACATTTTCTGGCCACTAAAGTGTGTGTTAGTTGTTAGCTTTAAAATACCCAGTCAAAGAACAATGTTTTTTTTGCTGTTAGGAGAATAAAATGAGTCAGTCCAAGTTTTTTTCCGGATGTAAGAGAGAAAGTGGCTTGGGAGAAATTTTTTGAATATTGTGAAGATACAAAGAAAAGCAGGTGCCTGATCAGGCGAAAAACAAGTGTGAATGCAGCATGATTATTGTGGAGGGAAAAAACCCAGCCAATCTTAGAAAACACTTGGAGCGTTTAAATAAAACAGAAGCTCAAATCTTGCAATCACAGGAGTCAGCGTGGAAATTAATTAAGCTGGATGATTTAATGACCACCAACCAAAATAATCCAGTAAACTTGAGTCTCATCACTTCCAAATTCATGAATCTCAAAGTGCAGTCTGTCTCATATAGCCAGCAATCTGACTAGTATCGTGTATGCATAAAATCAGTTTTGGATATGATTATTGCTACTAGCAGCGTCAAGACTCTTGAGGCTTGATAACTAGAGGCCCCAATATCTTGGAGTATAACCTTGGCACACCAATCACCCGGTCTCTATTATTTTTATGAAGTCTCTTTTATTGAATAAATCACAGATAATTTACTCACAGATAGATGTCCAGAGGTGCTGCTCCAGGACACAGAGACTCCTTAATCTGAGAGCTGTTGGGGGTGGAGATCTGAAGAGAGGTAGATATATTGCAGGGGGGAGAGAAGGATAGTTGAACAGGTAGAAGTGGTCCAAAGCTGGGTGACTGGAATGTGCAACATCTCATTAGAGAGGAGATATTTTCAAGGTAAAAAAAACAGGTTCATTACAGGGAGTTTCAGTAGGACACAGCTGTCTGGAATGAGATGGTACATGCTCCATGTCTCTGGCTAGGTGGTGGGAAAGCCTCATGACTGAAGGGACAAAGAGGTGTTGAGGCTTCACGTGGGTTCAGGGAGGAGCAGATAGAGACCAATGGGGACAGAGCCTGCCATCGGGTAGCAAGGGGTGGTCCTAGAGGACGGCTCTCGATTGGAGGGAAAGGTCATACCTGGCAGACCTCCCAGGACAGAGATAGTGAGAATGACCAGGAAATGATAGCAGGAGGACAAAAGAGCCAAGCTTGGCAGAGAGAGAGAGAGAGAGAGAGAAGAGGTCTGGGCAGCCTCACAACCAGTGGTAACAGTTCTTGCATAGCCAAACAAGTGTGGTTGCACTGCCTGTGAACTACATTACCCACAGTGCATTGCTCATGTATCTTTGCAGTGAGAAACTGCAGCAATGATAGTCCTTAGAACTGAGAATAACAGTAAAAGCATTACACACATTTTAGGATCATGTTATAAATTAGTGTGAGGCTGTCAGAGGACAGAACAAGCAGTCCAATGACTATTATTGATTCACCTGAATTTAGAAACATGCTTTAAAACCTTGGATCCCAAATTCAACCCTTGTGACAGTGCCAAAGTCTTGAAAATGATGCAACAAAGCAGAATGTTCTTACCAGAGAAAAACTTGAAAAAATGGTAGATATTCCTGGATATTCAGTGCTGGTGCATGCAGCGCTGCTTATGCCTTGTAGCGCTATAGAAATGCTAAATAGTAGTAGTAGTAGTAGACTTGGAAGTTTAACCATGCACCAGCCAATGTTCATACTGGTTCCCAGGTTTCTCTGCACATACAGTTAGGACAGCTGTTTTGCTGTTCTAACTTTATGTGGTCACTTTGCTGCTTAGTGGACTGAAAATTGCTGCTTACCAGCTAGGTTGACGCTCTGCCCTGGCCTGCCCCTAACCTACCTGGTTAGAGGATGACTGGTTAGCAGACATATTCAGCGGCACTAACCAGTTAAGTGCCACTGTATATTGTGTACCAGCTTGCTCAGCAGGATTTATCTGGTTAAATCTTTTTGATTATTGAATCCCCACATGTGTATTTTTTAGCCATGCCCTAGTTCTGCCCAAAATGTGCCTAGGCCACATCTCCTCCTATTTGCATATACTGGTGATTTGGAAGAGTATATCATGACTTTCTAAAAGTAGGATTTAAATGTGTATGCCATATATATGTCTGTATACCAGTTTATGTATGTCCAAATTCACAAATAGGGCTTCCTATACGCACATAATATGAGCTAGAAAGTATAAACACTGACACACACTAAGTCAGACCTAAGCTCCATCATGCTTAGTATCCTGTTCCCAGTGGCCAGTCCAAATCACAAGTAACTAGCAGGATCCTAAAAAGTAGATAGATTTCATGCTTCTCACCCCCAGGGATGAGAAAGTCTAATTGTTAATAATGGATTATGGACTTTTCCTCTAGGATCTTGTCCAACTCTTTTTAAGCGCATTTTGCCCAAGTGATAGTACCTGTTGGAAAGCTTTGTCCATTTGTACATATCTGCACAAAGACACATGTCTCATAGAGCCCCTGTCATCCTAAGAAGACACGTTACCATGTCTTTTCACAACCAGTCCTCAAACTGAGGTAATGAGTTTGCAAATGGAAGAAAGGGAAATGTGCCATTTTGCCGTACGATATACTGTAAGTGTGCACCTTTCAACTTGTTTAAACCCAACCACATTATCTGCTTTTACTACGTCCCTGTCAGCTGCAGATAACCTCCCTTGGCCCAAGTACTGGCCAACTACTTCAAACAGAAAATATCTAACATCAAAAGAAGTCTTCCCAGCCCCATGAACAACATAGGAGGATACCGGAACATGACATGGGTAACTGAGGACCCCATACCAGCAGACAGAACGTGGTCAACTCTCAAGCCTCCCTCCACTGACATGGTTAAAATCTTATGAAGAAATACGCTAAATCACAATGTCTTCTAGATAACTGTCCGAATTTCCTGCTAAAGAATGCTCCTGATGCATTCATACATTGCCTAATGAAATACAACACTTACATGCTCAACCAGGACCAATTCCCAATGGAGAAAGGTGGCATCATCCTAACCCCCATCCTCCCAAAAAATAAAGATCACGTGAGATGTAGTATCCAACTACATACCTGTAGCTTCCATCTCCCTACTTACCAAGGAAATGGAAGACGTAGCAGCAAACCAACTCATGGAATATATGACTTCCTTAGCATAAGCAGCAGATGAATCCAGGAACTGGTGGTTTGCATCCGCCTACCAGCAGGTGGAGATAGAGAACACTGAACTGAAAGCAGTGACACTGGACGGTCAGCTCCTTGTCTCCTCAGTATATCTCTATGTCCAGCAGGTAGGGTTACCATATGTAAAGTTGCCAGGTGGGCGGTTTTACCGCCCAATTAGGCGTTTTTTTGCCAGCGGCGGCGGGAAAATTTCGCCGGCCGCGTGATGTGTTTTTTTGTGTGGTTTTCCCGCCGCCACTGTGCGAGTTCGGCGTTTTTTTCCGGGGCTTCTATTGGTCCAATAGAAGCTTTTCCGGAGCTTCTATTGGTCCAAATTGGACCAATAGAAGCCTTTCAGGGGTGGGGTGACGTCAGGGATGACGTAGGGGGCGGGGCTAGTGGCATAGGGGCGGGGTTAGTGACATGGGAGGCGGGGTTGGTGATAGGGCGTGGTTAGGTGGGGCGGGGTTTGGTGAGGCAGGGATTGACTACGGGCGGTTTTTGGGCGGGTTTACGCTCGTTTGGGGCTGGCAACCTTGACCATAAGGCTCCAGAAAAAGGAGGACGGATTGAGCCAGGCGGGTTTTACTTCCATTGCTTTCCATTGAAATTCAATGGAAGTAAAACCCGGCTGGCTCAATCCGTCCTCCTTTTTCTGGAGCTATATGGTAACCCTACCAGCAGGTGGTGGACGGATTTCTCCCAGCTCCTAGATTCTTGGGGAGCTCCTGGGCTGTTTGGCCAGTTGAGTGTAGGGGCGTTTGGCTGAGGGTGCCAAACTTGAGGACATACTTGTACTACAGGTGCCTGTCCTACCCTGTTCCTCCTCCAGATCTCTGTAGTCTTTCTTTCCTAGCTGTCTGTTAAAAAAAAAAAGTTTTACTGTCCTCACAGCTTTTTGTTGCGATAGCCAAGGAGAAACAGAGAATTTATTTTTATTTTCTGGGTAAACTGCCTGTCAGTGTTGCCAGGTGGGCGGTTTTCTGTGACCCGCCGCGGGAAATTTTTGCCCGCGGCGGGTTGCGGTTTTTCGGGCTGCGGGGGGGCGGGGTTAGTGACGTTTTGTGCAGGGTTAGTGACGTTCTGGACGGGGCCGATGACGGCGGGAGCGGGGTTGATGACGGCGGGGGTGGGGGTGTCAGGGGCGAGGTTTGACTTTGGGCGGGTTTTGGGCTCGTTTGGTTGGGGAAAAAAGTTTCCACCTGGCAACCCTGCTGCCTGTTTGGTTCTCAGTTTGCTGCTAGGCTGAGTGGGCGATGGGAGCGCCGTTTGGGCTCCCTCAGAGAGTGACCACCCGTTTTTTTGCCTTCCCTGCAGTGCCGACGAGTGCTTTTAAGCTTCCTTGTTGTTGGCGGGTGCTGCGTCGGGTGTCAGCGAGCAGGCGGGTTGCTATGGCGGTGGAAGAGGTCAAAAGATGTTCCTGCTGTGGCTCGTGCCGTTTGGCAGTGGGAGCCTGTTTGGCACACTGCTCAGACATGGCGGTGGATACATTAGAGCCGGTGGGTGACGGTTCCCTCGCTTTGGACCATGTGGTCCGCGTTTCTTCGGCGGCTGCTGATGCGCCTTTGGAGCCAGCGTCTTTTGTTTCCCCTGAGTCTTCCCGCCTTCGCGGTTCAGCGGGTGCAGAGAGCGGCAGCGCTGGGGCGGATCCTGGGTCTGTTTTTAGTGTGGGACATCCTTCTGGAGCGGATGCGGAGTTCTCTCCAGACTTTATTTTATTATTGCATCAGGCTTGTTTACTTAAGAAAGGGATCCCTGCAGGGCTTTCTCCTTTCCCTCAGCCTGTTTTGGAAACCAGAGCATTCCCTTCTGCTCAGGGCCTGTCTCTTACTCGGAGGATATGGCTGCTTAACGCAGACGCTTATCCTCTTTCCCTGAGGGGTGGGGGGGTTGTTGCCCCAATTTCTTCTCCTCCTCCTGTAGTGCTGGGATCTGGGGACTCTTCTAAACCTTCCAAGTTCGAAGATTTGGAGGAGGGGGAGCCCTTGATTGGAGAGCAGGATGATCCTTTTGCGGTGAGGATTTTTCATCGTGAGGAGCTTCTCTTATTTCTGAATCTTTAGCTGCATTAAATATTTCAGATCCTTAGGAACTTGCAGCTGCTTCTGTAAACCCTAAGATGGCTAGTACTAGGAAGCTCTCGAGGGCTTTCCCTGTGCATGAGTCCATGCAGGAGCTCATTTCTTCTCAGTGGACAGACCCTGAAAGTACTTTAAAAGTGGCTAGAGCCATGACTCGGCTCTATCCGGTGTCTCCGGCTACCTTAGAGATATTTTCCTTGCCTAAGGTAGATGCTTTGGTGACGGTGGTCACTAAGAAGACCACTCTCCCTGTAGAAGGAGGTGTCGCCCTTAAGGATATGCAAGACAGGCGTCTTGAAGCCTCCCTTAAGCGTTCCTTTGAAGTGGCCGCGTTGGCTTTACAGGCTTCTGTTTGTAGTTTTTTTGCTGCCAGAGCTTCTCTTTCCTGATTTCAGGAGCAGGATCAGGATTCAGCTTTGGGAGTCTTGGTTGGTATTCCGTTGGAGTCAGCTCTTGCCTATTTGACGGATGCCTTCTATGACTTGGTCAGAGCTTCGGCCAAGCAGATCGCTTTGGCTGTTTCTGCTCATCGGTTACTTTGGTTACGTCACTGGGCTGCTGATATGACTTCTAAACAGTGTCTCACTAGGCTTCCCCTTTGGGGGACGTTGCTATTTGTTGAGGATCTGGAAAAGATAGTTAAGGATTTGGGGGATTCTAAGTCCCAGCGTCTTCCAGGGGACAGGTCTTGATCTGGTCCTAAATCTGGTTCGGCTAGGCCTCGTTTTCTGGAGGTTCGGCGGTACCGTCCTGGCCGTAATACTTCCTTTCAGCGTTCCAGATTCCAGCAGAAGTCTTACTTTTGGAGCAACAAGAGATCGTCAGGAGCCTCAAACAGGTCTCAAGCTCTCAATCGCCCTGCCCAATGATGGGGCGTGGGTCCATACCTCGGGCTTTTCCATAGGAGGGTGATTATCTCTCTTTGTCGGGGTGTGGACCAGCGTAACTTCAGACCAGTGGGTCTTGGATATTATAAGAGACGGTTACAGGTTAGAGTTTGCCGTTCCCATCGGAGACGGAGTTTTGGAATCTCATTGTGCCACGGTGTCCAAAAATCAGGCCGTTCTGGCTACGTTGCAAACGTGGTTGGATCTCGGAGTGGTGGTGTCCGTTCCTCGAGCCAAATGGCGCACAGGCTGTTATTTAATATACTTGTCGTTCCTCGAAAAGGAGGCTCTTTCAGGCCCATTCTCGACCTCAGGAAGGTGAACGAGTGTCTTCGAGTTTGTCACTTTCGCATGGAGACGGTGAGGTTGGTGATCGCCTCTGTTCAGCCAGGGGAGTTTCTCATGGCTTTGGACTTGAAGGAGGCGTGCTTATATATGCCCATTTTGCCTCCTCATCAAAAGTATCTTTGTCTTGCTGTCTTGGGGCGCCACTTTTAGTTCTGTGCGCTTCCTTTCGGCCATGAGCTGTTACTAAACATGCTAGACATAGTAACATAGTAGGTGATGGCAGATAAAGACCTGTACAGTCCATCCAGTCTGCCCAACAAAATAAACTCATTTTACGTGGTATGTGATACTTTATATGTATACCTGAGTTTGATTTGTCCTTGCCATTCTGAGGGCACAGACCATAGAAGTCTGCCCAGTACTCTTCTTGTACTAAAAGTTCTGAAGCTACTGTTGAAACCCCTTAAAATTTACACTCCAGCCCATACATATCTATTCAGTCCGATCAGGGCACAGACCATAGAAGTCTACCCAGCACTGGTTTTACTTCCCAGTTACCAGCGTTGCCACCCAATCTCCGCTAAGATTCCGTAGATCCATTCCTTCTAAAGAGGGTTCCTTTGTGTTTATCCCACATGTTTGAATTCCATTACCGTTTTCATCTCCACCACCTCCCACGGGAGGGCATTCCATGTATCCACCACCCTTTCTGTGAAAAAATACTTCCTGACATTAGTCCTGAGTCTGCCCCCCTTCAACCTCAATTCACGTCCTCTAGTTCTACTACCTTCCCGTCTCCGGAAAAGGTTTGTTCGCGGATTAATACCTTTCAAATATTTGAACGTCTGTATCATGTCACCCCTGTTTCTCCTTTCCTCCAGGGGTGACATAATACAGATGTTCAAATAGACAACATAGGAATAGGGGGCAAGGTCTTATCCTGGTTCCTGAGCGGCAGATCCTACAAAGTGAAGATGCCAGGCTTCCTATCTGCAGAATGGATTCCAAATAGCATGCATTGGATTTTCTGAATTGTACGCCTGCCCTCTGTTTATATATCTGAGTAACTTGTACACAGAACTGAATTCACAAGTCTGATGTGTGTGGGGTATATATCCAATAAAGTAAAACTAAAAAACCTAAAAAGAATAACAGCCTAATGCCTCAGGTGCTGCATATGTTTGTTTATTACAATTTAATGTACTGCTTAATTTATATAGATTAAAGCAGTGCTTGGAGAGCACCATGGACCATTTTATATCAAATGGCTCAAACCTCTACCAATAAACTAAATAGCATCTTGATAGTCTTTTTAAAAGAAATATGTTTTTAAACTTGATTTGAATTTTAGATAAGTAGGCTATAATCTCAGATTAAGAGGAAGACTATTATAAAGCTTTGGGGATAGATAGAAGAAAGCAGAGTGACAAATACATTCAAGCCACGCCACAGTTGGTAGTTGAATGACCAAAAACAAAGGCCGTGTTTAGGTACATATGGAATTAAAGAATTAGTCATATCATCTGGGCTCCTATGTAGAGTGTCGTGTGACGATCATAATTATCTTAATGTGGAAGGATATTAGAAGTCTTTGTCTAAGCAGGCATAACCCTAGAGAGCCGTGCCATGGCTGATAATGTCAAAGCTCTGACAGCCATAGATGTGAAGCGTCTGTTAACGCTTTCCAAAAATACTAGGACTAGGGGGCATGTGATGAAGCTACAATGTAGTAAATTTAAAACGACTCGGAGAAAAGTTTTCTCCACTCAACGTGTAATTAAACTCTGGAATTCGTTGCCAGAGAATGTGGTAAAGGCGGTTAGCTTAGCGGAGTTTAAAAAAAGGTTTGGATGGCTTCCTAAAGGAAAAGTCCATAGACCGTTATTAAATGAACTTGGGGGAAATCCACTATTTCTGGGATAAGCAGTATAAAATGTTTTGTACATTTTTGGGATCTTGCCGGGTATTTGTGACCTGGATTGGCCACTGTTGGAAACAGGATGCTGGGCTCGATGGACCTTTGGTCTTTCCCAGTATGGCAATACTTATGTACTTATATGTCCTCTGTAGAAGCGATTTGCAGTTCTTGCAGCATGGATCTCACACTACTACCCTGTTTCCCCGAAAGTAAGACATCCCCTGAAAATAAGACCTAGTAGAGGTTTTCCTGAATTGGTAGATATAAGGCCTCCCCCGAAAGTAAGACCTAGCAAATTTTTGTTTGAAAGCAGGGCTGCCGAGAGCCGGACAAGGCCGCCCCCGGGCTGCCCCCCCCACCCGAGGTCGCCGGGCCCACCCTCCGTCGCTCCTGGAACTAACCTTAAACGCCTCCTTTCACCTTCGCAGCAAGCAGCAGCAGGGCAGACCTCTCCTTCCTTCCATGCCCCACCCTCACGGACGTGAGGAAGGAGTGGCCTGCCCTGCTGCTGCTTGCTGCGAAGGTGAAAGGAGGCGTTTAAAGTTAGTTCTGGGAGTGACGGAGGGCGGGCGGGCCAACCCCGATCCAACCCCGATGCTTCCCCGAAAAATAAGACCTAGCGCATTTTGGGGGGCAAAAATTAATATAAGACAGTGTCTTATTTTCGGGGAAAGACGGTATTTAGAACAAGACTCCCGATTTGACAGCAGGTTTGGCCATACAGTTCTGTAGAATTTATTTGAGGATTAGAATCCAACTCGGTCCCCCCCCCCCCAGCCCCATTTCTTTCGGTTCCATGCTGCCTTAAAAAAAATAAGATAAGTAAAACAAAGAATCACATTCAGAAAGCACAGGGCTTGTTCCCGCCAAAAACAGTTTAGATATCTGCCTGTTGTAGTGCTGCTGGTTGCATTATTCGCTCTTTTTTTTCTTTTCTTTTCGAAACGCCCTAGATCTAGGAATTTCAATCTGTGAGGATTTCAATATCTCGCTTGTCCTTGAAGAAAACAGTTACCTGTAGCAGATGTTCTCCAAGGAAACCAGGATATAAATCTTCACAAACTCTCCAAGGAGAGGGCATGCATGTGCAGTTGAACTGAATCAAAAGCTGTGTTCGGTGCTGGAGTAAATGTTCCCCATGCAGGGCTCCGTTGGGTAACGTCACGTTATCTATGAGGATTTATATCGTGTTGTTCTTGGAGAACACCACCTGCAGGTTTCTTTCAGCTTCAGTATTTCCCCCTCTCTTGCTTGCTCTGTTTCCATATCTATCAATACAGGTTTTTTTTGGACTTTTTTTCACCCACAGTCTCCATTTTGTCTTCTCATACACATTCACGGCGAAGCCCCAGCCTACATGTCTGAGTTAATAGACCTACCACCCAGAAACGCCAAAAAATCATCCCGAACCTTCTTAAACCTCCACTTCCCCAATTGCAAAGGCGTGAAATACAAAACGCTACGTGCATCAACCTTTTCTCACATGAGCACGCAGTATTGGAATACACTGCCACGCAACTTAAGAACAATCAACGAACAAGCTTCCTTCCGCAGATCACTGAAGACCCATCTTTTCGAAAAGATTTACGGAAAGAACCAAAACACATAAAGTCCACACCTACTATTCACGAATGCATCACACATTCACCTCGGAACTCTCATTCCCGTAATATCACATCATTCATAACTTCAATCACAGAAAGACATATATCATATGTCTTCATGCCTTCTTATCGTCGTCTAAGCTCCCATTGTTTCCTCCCAATGTTTCAATGTTTGTGCTCCATTGTTACACCCCCAAGGACACTCAATTGTTTCGCATAATTATACAAAATATAATCCATAACCAATCTGTAACAAATTGTATTTCCAATATTTAACTCATATTGTAAGCCACACTGAACCCGCAAAAAGGTGGGAAAATGTGGGATACAAATGCAATAAATAATAATAATAAATAATAATCTCCTCTGATTATATTTAAGAAGTTAATATGAATTCATTCTTTTAGCATGTCACCTACAAAATCTTGGTTGCGTTCATTTTTTTGCTGGCACAATCACAGAGTTATTTTTTAATATTGTGCTGTCAAGCTAGTAACAACATGGCACAGATTGTATGCCGCCTTCAGAGATAAGATAACCTTTCTTTCATTATATGATGCAAGACAGTAATTGACATTCTGTCCCTCCCGTCAAATTTAAAGGTGATAAGGAATAATTCAGTAATCTGGGCTAACATTTAGCAGTCCAGTTGCAAGTGTGTAAAATGTAACTAACATGCTTTTTTTTTTTTTTTTTAAAGTTGATGCACGCATAAAATATTTAGTGGACTGTGTGTGAAAGCAGTTTTAAAATGGCCAGTAATACACGAGTGTTTCTGGCAGTGGCAATGGCAGCCCACTCTCCTAGTACTCCTCCATCACCTATCCCATCCACTGACACAGAAAGGTTCCAGAAGGCAAGAACGAGCCTCCTTGGCTATAATAATGAAATGATGCTGTTCTTTGCCCTGCATTTTTAGCCCAAAGTAGAGGTTTGGGTCAGCCAGAACCATTAGGTAAGAAACATGAAACTGTTTATGTAATGGGTACTTAGGTATATTCAGGACTCAGAATAAGAACATAAGAGTAGCCATACTGGGTCAGACCAATGGTCCATCTAGCCCAGTATTCTGTTTTCCAAACAGTGGCCAAGCCAGGTCACAAGTATCTGGTAGAAACCCAAATCGTGGCATCACTCCATACTACAAATCCCAGGGCAAGCAGTTGGGACCAAAAAACTTGAATAACTGGACAGTTGCAAAAAAACATGAGCTATAGTGCCCACTGCAGCCCGACATTTCAGGCATTGGGATTAATTCAAAAGACCGGCATGATTAAGCCCAATCAGGAGAGAAATATATAATCGTGTGAGAACTCGAAAATGACATTCCTGCAGGGCAGCACTACAACTAATAGAGGGTGCTGCACTCAACAAAGTAACAAAATCAGCATTCGTGAGTCAAACACCCAATTCACGAAACCAACCCTGGGTCAGCATAGAGTAGTCCACCAAAGGAAGAAAATCCTGAAAGGCACGATGAAGTTCAGCCAAAGACAGAGGATCAGGGAGTTCAGCCTTAAAGAAATTTGTACAGCATGATGCAGAAAGACCAGAAGTTCGGCTTTAGAGGCATGCAGTAAGAAATTAAGGTGTAAAGGAGCAACCCACGCTCATCCAGTAGCAACTGGAGTAAAATGTTCCACATCCAACACCCAGTCTCTTAATGGCGGAAACGACACGTTTGTATATACCCCATCAAATTCAGGAGCCCTAAACCCACCTGCCACCAGGGCCTGCAAAGAAAATAATATTGTAGTTTCTATTTTTTTTTTTACCAGCCCACATAAATTTAGCAATCATACCCTCTAGTATACGGTGATTCTTTTGTTTAAGATATAATGGGATCATCTGAAAGATATAGAGCTACTTTGGAAATAAAGTCATCTTAAACAGGTTAATACGTCCAAGGAGTGACAAAGGTAAAGAATGCCAAGCCTCTAATTTCAACTTGGTAAAAGTCATTAACGCAAGTATGTTAACTTCATATAACTGTGATATATCCCCGGGAAGCTGTATACCCTCAGCCCAATGCACCGGGAAGTCAGCCCCCCATGCCAAACATAAACATGGGGAAGTAGCTAGCAGGTATTAGAGCAAGAAGGAGCAACATTGCTTGCAACATGTTGGAAGGGCATGGGTACTAAATGGATTTGGATCTATGTGATATAGATGTACACATATGTTGCTCCTTCTTGTTATAATACCTGTTAAAATTTTTCAGTGAATTACCAGCAATAATTTTACAGATGAGTGACCAAGAAGTTTTGACTCCAGAGGTGGCATTTCATTCCGAAACATGGCTCCGTGTTGTCCTGGTTTAACTTGGTGATCGAATAAAGGTTGACTCTTGTGTTTACCTTTGTAGTCTCCTCTTGGATTTGTTTTGGAAGTCTGTTTGACATCCATACTTTGCTGTTCTTGTGCGTAGGGGTGTCTCTCCCTTTTTCTTTTTTCCATTTTCATCTCCACTACATTCTGTGGACGGGCATTCCAGGTATCTGCCATCCTCTCTGTGAAAAAGTACTTCCTGACATTGTTTCTCAGTCTGCCTCTGCAACCTAAATTCATGTCCTCTAGTTCTATAACCTCCTTGTCTCTGGAAAAGGTTTGCTTGTCTGTTAATACCTTTCAAGTATTTGAATGTCTGTATCATATCACCCCTGTCTCTGCTTTCCTCCAGGGTATACATCTTCAGGTCATCAAGTCTCTTCTCGTATGTCTTGTGATGCAAACCCCATACAATTATTGTCGCTTTTCTCTGAACTGCTTTGTCTTTTTACATCCTTAGCAAGACATGGCCTCCAAAACTGAACATAATATTCCAAGTGGGACCTCACCAATGACTTGTACAGGGGCATCAACACCTCCTTTCCTCTGCTGGTTATTCTCCTTTCTGTGCAGCGTAGCGTCCTTCTGGCCATGGCCTCTGCTTTGCCACATTGTTTTGTTGTCTTGAGATCCTCAGACACAATCTCTCCCTCTCCTGAGATGTACTTATCAATTTCTTTCTTCCTATCTCATACGTCTCCTTTGGATTTCTGCACCCCAAGTGCACTCTGTAGTTCTTTGCATTAATTGTTTACTGCCAGACTTTTGACCGTTCTTCACATTTTTGGAGATCTTTGGTTTCTACACCCTCTGGGGTATCCACTCTGTAGGCTATCTTTGTATCATCTGCTAAAAGGCAAACTTTTCCGTCTAACCCTTCAGTAATATCTCTCACAAATATATTAAACAGAATCAGCCTGAGTACTGACCCCTGAGATACTCCAGTACTCACCTTACTTTCCTCGGAACAAATTCCATTTACTACCACCCTCTGTCGCCTGTCAGTCAACCAGTTTCCAATCCAGGTCAGCCCTCTCAGCTTATTCATCAGTCTTTTGTGAGGAACCATATCAAAGGCTTTTCTGAAATCCAAGTAGATTATATCCAGCACATGTTCTTTGGTCACCCAGTCAAAGAAATCAATCAGATTCATTTAGCAGGATTTTTCTTTGGAATATAGCTTCTTAGGCCTGGCATCCAAGTTCCTGTACTGTGCTCACTTTAAAGTCATTGCTCAGTTCTGTGTAGCAGAATCATTTATTTTAGCATGGATTTTAATATGCAGTGCACTGATGTCCAATGCAAGGTTTTGCATAGGGTTAGCTCCTCTGCTGAACTCTTTTCTGTATCTTGTGCCTAGAAAATGAGTGCAGATTTTGCGCTAGGCAGCATGTATGAAAGTGGTGAACCTTCTCTGAGATTAGATGGAACGGGAGATTCCAAATTCCGCTGATCTTCTGTTGTGATGTTTCCTACTGGGGAATGCAGTGAAATTGCAAAATGCAGAGTTTTTCTGCTGAATTTTCCACGTCTAATGCAGAATTTGGAAGAAGGAAGAAAACAGTTTTTGGATTACACATAACACACAAAGACGCACGTGCGCGCACGACAGGTTACAAGGACTGTCCACGGGAGAAGTTGGATTTTGAGCCCTGGTTCTCCAGATTTTCATCCTGCTGTACTAACCACTAGGCCACTCCTCTTCTCTTTCCCTACTGTGTGGCTCTGACTGTGAACCTTGTGGTACCCTTTCTCAAATAGTGGTCACTAGGACATCACAGGAGCTCGACCGTTGCACAGCTCTCACTCATATAGCTATTCCAGGGGCAGTAAGTACAATGTGGGTGAGACAAAGTGAGGTAGGGGAAATAGTGGAAACGTAAGAGCAAGAGGAGGTAGGAATACTGGGGGCGAAGCCCATCAACTGCTAGTTGGTTATAGTGACACCCATGGCACTTTGCTGCAAGTGTGGTCAACTGGAAGGAATAAACATTATATGCAGTTCAGAGCTCTCCTTGGACTGTGTGGATTCCTAAAGTAAAATACTGAAAACCAGAACAGTACTTCTGGGGGAATGCTTTATTTTTCAATGTTATTTTTAAAATGTATTTTTAGTTCAAATTAATTACTACTGAAGGATAATAATGATATATTATTTATTGTATTAATTGATATACTGTATTGATAACATTTTATGCCACTTTTTAAAGTATCGTGCCTGGTATTTATTTTGTTAAATTGCCCCAGTACTAGATGTTATGGTACTGTCCTCATGCTCAACATTTTCTAGCGACGGAGCAATTCCTCTTTTGGTAAGAGCACATTGGCTGCCTATCCATGCTAGGATTTTGTTTACACTTTGTGCAATGGTGTTTAAAATATTTTATGGTTCTGCACCTCAATATATGTACGCTGATTATTTCCCCTACTGCGAATATGTTGATAAAATTGAGAGAGGCTATGAATACTGCATTTTCCATCACCTAATGGAGTTCAGTATTTGAGCATTTTTTTTTTAAACTCTTTACGTATTTGCGAAAGCTTGGAATTATCTACATATAGAACTTAGATGTTTAAATGTTTGAGTTATGGGAAAGACTTGGAAACATGGCTTTTTAAAGAACATCTGAACCATAGTACTTATGTTATGTTGATTATATTGTAATTGTCTGGACTATTCCCAGTTCTGTCTTTTTTTTTTTTTTTTTTTTATAATCCACATTGAACTGATCATCTATATGTTGAATATAAGCAAATAATGTCATTTCGTGTCTTGTAAATCTCTTAGCTTGAAAGGAACGTTCATTTTGACATTGCAGTCCATGTCCCATTTATGTATATATTTCTAAAATGCCAGTAAAGGGAATGTGCATTATAGCAGAACCACAGTAAGGGCACTTCATATGACATCAAATGTGATTAGTACAATGAATCTGACTGCAGAAAGTGGATGGTGAATCAATGCTTAGTTATAGACGTTTATGGAAGATGTTAGCAGAAACATATGTGGTTATGAGCAAGGGTGACTGTCTTGCTGATATTTACTAATCAGTTTTGAAAGGAGTAGAATTCCGTGGAAAAGAAATTTTAGACGGGGCTATACTGGATTGTTGTAGCTGGAAATTAATAGAGGTCAGTGCTTTGTTTTCAAAGCTTTATATGGCCTTGGATCAAAAAAGTAGGGTGGAGCAACACTACTGACTGTAGGGCATTTTGATCTGAGAGTCAGAATTTACTACAACTCCATTCATAGCTCCTCTCCTTACACTTCCATTAGAATCGTCCCTGAAAAAACTAGGTTGTTTCATTGATCTCTGGCTCTCCTTTACTAACAAATCATCGCAGTAGGCAAGTCCTGCTTTATTATTTTCTGGTCTTTGTGCCGTCCGAGCCTTTCTGCTTGCATCCACCTTGCCCTTGTTGATTTCTACACTTTTTAATCAGTCATCCGGATTATTGCAATTTGATTTGCAACAGCTTTCCATGTTAACTTATTCATCATCTTCAAGTAATTCAAACCACAGCAATTAATTTCCAGTACTTGGAAACGTGATCACATTACCCCTATTACTCCTAGTTTCTTATCGCATCAAATTCAAGAAATGAATTATGGCCCATATGCCTGTCTATGGAGGATTCCTGCTTTTTCGCTATGACCTTTTGATCCCTTATACTCCTTTGAGTTCCCAAGACCACTCTTGCAGTGCCTCCTTTGGCTACAGCTAGACTGGACTCCACAAAGCATGCAACTTGCTACCATTTTATCCTGACCCTTTGGAACTCTCCCAACATATCTTGAGCCAAAACCAATTTCAGGACATTCAAATCAAGATTTGGGGACCCCCCCTTTAGAATTCACAGATAGTCCCTGAAGAGAGAAACTGAGGTGGGGGAGGTGCTGCTATGAGGGCCCTTAAGTTTTCTTTTTACTTTCTGATTCCCCTCCCTCCATTACTCACTTTTCATTTGTCCCACAGGAACAATAAGCGTAAATTTCCATTACGTCACCAAAGGATCAGTCCAGACTAATGGGTTATGTCCATCAACCAGCAGGCAGAGAACACCACTAATTTGTGCTATATCTGGTTCTGTGTGGTTAACTTTAGCCAGTATTCTATATCTCCAGCAGGCTGATAGCAGTTCCTGTGCAGCTCTGTGACTGATTCGGTGGTGAGCTCCAATCCTTCCAGTAAAGGTTTCGGGAGTTTTGGGGTCGAGTGGCTTTGAGTAGATCCCTCCCCTCTCCCCCTGCTCACCGTTCTGCTACCTTCCTTTTTAAAAAAAAATATATATATACAACAGACCCTATGCTATGCTATACTATGTGATTCTTATGTTCTGCTAAGTTCAAAAGAGAATCTAAGTGGATTACAAACAATACATCCTTCTTCAGGAGAATTTACAATTGCTTATCTGATACATTGAAACAACAGAAAAATCTTTCTCATCGATTGCACATCTAAAACATTAATTACAGTTGCATATCTAATACATTGAAATTAAAAAACATCTTTCTCACCAAATAAAAAAAAAACTTTAGTGCTTTCCTGAAGGAATAATAATGTGTTCTTTTCTGGAAAGGAAGAGTGTTACTTTGCTACATTTTTAAGAGAAGCTGGTCGCTTGTGCCTCGGACCTTACGTTCCTCGAACTATGAGTACTGTCTTCCTCTTTATTATGGCAACAGATCATGTGAAACGTTTTTTTCGCAGTGTGGCAGCCGGAGACACGCATCAGGGCAGTGCAGAAGTTACACGGGGACTTTGGGGGGGGGGGGGGGGGGAGGGCGGAGCTAAATTTGGCTGATCCGGCAGCAGATTCTGAAATGGGAGAGAACAGGTCGACATGCTGGTTTTGGTGGGCTTTCCCACGGTTACAGCGGCTCGCGATTCCACCACGTCCATTTTGAAATATGCGGAGGGCTTGTCCCCATGCTTCCTGCTCGAATATCAGGCCCTCTCCTCCTCTTCGCAGGGTTTTTATTGCCCTTCTGTGGGAAGCGGTACTTCTGCATTACCTTTTTCACTGACTTTGTGTTACTTTTACACTAGGCCTTTTTCTTTGAAAGGCAACAACTGGCTGATCAGCCTTGTGCTCCTCAGAAGGTCAACTGCCTAATAGATGGAGACTGGATCCCATTAGGTAGCTTGAGGATTTTTTCCCCCTCGTCTCGGCATGAGTCCAAGGGGGCAATACCGCCCCTATGATCAGAGATAAGAGCATGCAATTTAAGCATGCTATTATCTCTGATCATGGAGTAGAAGTGTGGGAGGATTTTGCCTGAGCATGTGCTCAGGCACAATCATCCTGCACATATTTGACAGGGCTCCCTTCAACTGCAAGCCCATGGTGGCCTAGTGCACCCCCTACAAGCTCCCACACCCTCTCCGGGAAAACGACATGGGGGCTGGAGGTCTGGCAGACCTCCAGTCCCCCCGACACAGGGACATAGTGGGCTGGAGATCCAGTGGATCTCCATCAACCCCTAACCCCTCCCTCACACCCAAAAATAAGGCCCTGGTGGCCCAGTGGGCCGCAAGCCCAACTCCCCCACTGGTGGTCTAGTGGCCCCCCTCTCCCCCTCGTACCTTTGCGATGGAGGAGGGAGTAGCACACTTCTTCCTCTTCAGCGCCGTCTTCAAAATGGCGGCGCCTGCCCTACCCAGTGTATCCTGGGATGCGGTGGGCGGGGCTTCCCAAGAATCCTGGGATGCACAGGGCTGGGCGCCACCAATTTGAAGGCGGTGCTGAAAAGGAGGGAGTGTGCTACGCTCTCCTCCTTTCAGAAAGGTACACGGAGAGGGGACTGCTAGACCGGGCCACTAGACCACCAGGTGGGGGTTTGCACTTGTGGCCTACTGGGCCACCGGGGCCTTATTTTTATTTATTTATTTATTTGTAGCATTTGTATCCCACATTTTCCCACAGATTTGCAGGCTCAATGTGGCTTACATTTTGCCATGATGGCGATCGCCATTTCCGGGTACAGGATTACAAATGGTATTACATTAAGGTGTATACATACATGGTTAAGAAGAGTGCATTGTGGTATTGCATAGTGGTTTCTGAGTGACCTCCTTTTCTGGGTATAAAATTACAAATGGTTTTTCATTAAGGTGCATACATACATGGTACAGAGGACTACATTATGGTATTACATGGAGGTTTCTGAGTGATATAGTGAGTTGTAACATAGGTTAGTTCATCAACTATAGAGTTATCATTTTCAACTTAGGAAATGAAGTGGTAGTGCGTATTGTGTAGCTTTCATTAATAGCAGTGAGGTTAAACAGTCAAGCGACAAGAGTTCGGTTTTGTCTAGTTCTTGTAGAGTCTATTTATTTTGTATATAGGATGGATCGTTATGGTATGCCTTCTTGAACAGGTCAGTTTTCAGTAGTCTACGGAAGATTGTTAGGTCATGTGTTGTTTTTATGGCCTTCGGTAATGCATTCCATAGTTGTGTGCAAATGTAGGAGAAGCTGGATGCGTATGTGGATTTATATTTTAGTCCTTTACAACTGGGGTAGTGGAGATTGAGGAATGTTCGTGATGATCTTTTTGCGTTCCTAGTAGGCAAGTCTATGAGGTCTGACATGTAGGTCGGAGCTTCCCCGTGAACGATTTTGTGGACCAGGGTGCAAACTTTGAACGGAATTCGTTCTTTTAAAGGGAGCCAGTGTAGTTTTGTGGGACTGGGGGGGTAGGGGGCTGGATCCACCAGATTTCCAGCCCCTCCGAGCCCCTGTGCCAGGACAGATCGGGGAACTGGTGGTTCGCCGGACCTCCAGCCCATGTGTCGCTGGCTTGGGATGGGGGGATCAGGGCTACTGCGGGCGGTGGGGGGTGGCTCATGTTCTAGTCCTTTTGAGGGGGATGGATGGGGAGCCTGCTAGCATGCAAATGGATGCTGGACAGGGCTCCCCAATGCTTTGCAAACCCCCTAATGTCAGCTCTGAGCTGGCGTATGGTTTGCTGCAGGAGCAGTGCCAGTGTTTGGGGTGAGCATTGGGGCGGAATAGGTAATGCCCTGTTTAGCCTGCTCATTGCGTTCAGAGCTGACAAGCATGTTGTTGCATGTGCTTGCCAGCTCTGATCATTGGGGCTGAAGCAATCGAGGGCGCTATTGGCCTCTAGCACCTGCGTTTTGTTCTGGTCATCAGTCCATCAATGACTGGAACACTTTCACTCTTTGGAAGGTGGAAATTTCAGTTTCTCTGTTGCAATATAATGTAAGAAGAAATTTAAATGTCAGCTTTTTAACATCTTTCTGGTAAGGATGTTTTTAAATACAGTGAATACTGTTAGCCATTAGAAGTTTAATGCAAGCTTTGGATATTATGAGAAAAGTGTTTTAGCTCACACACAGCTATAGAACTATAGGTGAGTACAAATAATTTTGTTTGCTGCTCGATCTGTACTAATGTCCACATGTCTGATCACTTCACAACATCGTGAATTCTGAAATGAAACAAACATCGTTGCTCCCATTAAAAATAAAAGCAACCTAAGAAAGTCTGTAGTTCAAAAGGAACATTTACTGAAAAATGCATGTTATTTTGTAAACTTGTGTTGCAGAGCAATGCAAAAAGTTTGCGAGTGAGAACACAAAACCCAATTATGGCTGTCAAGTCACCATTCAGTCTGAACAAGAAAAGCAGTTAATGAAACAATATCGTCGTGAAGAAAAACGAAATGCCAAGAAAGAAAAACGAACCGGAGATGATGGAGAAATTCTGGGAGACGGACTAATATGCTTTGATCCAAGAGAGCTGCGGATGCAAAGGTAATAAATGCCAAAATCTGAAAAATGTTTGTGCTATAATTGTTCTTTTTACTGTATTTTAATCATTTATTTCCTTGTAGTTCAGCTTTTCTGAGGAGGTGATTCTGACTTCTAGTCACGTTTCACCGCTGGTGTAGAATTTTTCTTTTTTTTTATGAAAACCTAATTTTCTTGGAGAAGAAAGCAGTGATCTGCTTAATTAGAATCTGCTTGGTTAGATCCACGTGTCCTGGAGATGCAGATTAGAGAGCTAAGCCATCTTCCTTAGGTACTGTGCTCTCACCGCTAACTGAAGATTTATGAAGTCTCTACCAGAAACTATCAGCTTTTGCTCTCTAGATTAATGGTACTATTTTCCATGTTGTCACCTAGAAACAGAAAATAGAAAGCAAATAAGGCATCGCTTTAGGTCTGTGGAAAGCACGGTTTAGTTGGCTTTTTAAATACAGAGGCTGTTAACTGTGCACAGCACATTGGATGCTCCAGGGTGAAAAGAACAAAACGATAAATAAGGAAACTTACTACACCTAATGTGACAGAGTTGTCTAAAAGGAGAATCTAAAATGTTTGCTAGAATTTCTATTTGTCCACCTATGTATTCCTATGTCGTTTGAAGGGGTATAATATTTTTACAACCCCTTTTATCCTCGACTGTAAAGCGGCAGCTTTAGTTACTGCTAGGATCCTCGCCTTTAGCTTTCGCAATATAAATGTAGCTGACAAACATTTCTCCGTGTTTTGTTGAATAATAGAGAACAAGCCCTCTTGAACGCTCGAACTGCGCCAATCTTGGGTAAAGAAAGAGATTACTGGGAAAAAATCCACTATCCACATGTTTATGACTCCCATGCTGAGGCAATGAAAACATCAGCATTTATTGGTGGTTCAAAGGTACGTTGGAGATAGGTAACAATGGCATGTTATCACTCAAGTTTCATTATGGATTCTAATACAGCTTATATACCTGTATATATGGATACGAGCAGCTGCTTCATATACTCAGAGTTCAAATTTAGCTGGTATGCAACTTTGCTAAATAGTTGAAAATGATGCCAGTAGCATGAGTAAGTATTTTCACACTTTGTTGACTGGATTTCTGTGTACGTGTGTATATATCTATATGTATGAGATATTAAAAAAAAACATGAGACAGTTGTTGCTTGCCATGTCCTAAAACTTCCTACACTCAATATTTATTATCTGAATTTTGTTTAGTTGGTCTAACTGAATTAGGAGTTGACCAAATGGATATGTACAGGTCTTGAAGTATTTCATCTGTAGGGAGCCGCAATACTCTCCTTATGAAGGTCATATAATGGACATATAAAAACTCTTCCTCTCTACGATTCCCTAATCTGTCTGTACACACTGTTAATATGTGTTCTAGCTTGAGACCTATCCACTGGAATGGTGGTGGGCCAAGCTACATAGCTTAAACATTACTGTATTTGTTCATACTGGAATTGGCGAACGCCTTTATTGGTACTATGTAAGCCACATTGAGCCTGCAAATAGGTGGGAAAATGTGGGATACAAATGTAATAAATAAATAAAAACCAGGTAAATCATTTAATTTGACGGGGTTAGCAGATGGCTCGGTGGAAAGCTAGCTGCTCAAGCAATGAAACTGTAACAAGGAGGGAATGATAAAGTGAGGTTGTAAGAACCCATCCTATAGAAGGCTTGGGGCTGTGTTTACTAAGGTGCGCTAACATTTTTAGCGCGTTCACAAAATTAGCACGCGCTAACTTGTGTAGGTGCCCATAGGAATATTGTGGGCGCCTACACAGCGCATGCAAAAAGCACTAACGCGCCTCTAGCATGGCTTAATAAACGGGGCCCTATATCTGTTTGTAGTAAATGGTAAAGGAGGTCACTCGTCATTATATAGTCCTTGAGGTTATCCACAACAGAATTGTATTTTTCATTTGCAGGTAACTGGATGGATGTGGTGTAGAAGACACAGAATAATGTGTGTGGATGGGGGGTGATTTTTGGGGGAGGCCATTGGGTAGAGAATTGCACTTCCCTAGGCGGAAGTGTACAAATTTAAGGTAATAAATATATTAGCGCACAACTGTGGAATGGCCTACCTAAATTCGTGAAAGTTATCTCTGACCATCCAACCTTCAAAGGGTACCTTAAGACCTACTTATTTGGAAAGGCCTACGCTCTTGACCAACCCTGCATCGCTACCTATTGAACTCTGTTTCTATCCTTATTTTCCCACCTCTGCTATTACTCACTTGTCCCTTTCCCTACATTGCCATTGATTGATGAAGATTTAATGTATACTTTTGTAATTTATTGTGAACCACATTGGGCCTGCCCGTGGGTGGGAAAATGTGGGCTATAAATGCTGTAAATAATACTTTTGTAAGACACAGGGTTAAGGTATGATCCACTTGCATAAGGATGCATATTAAAGAGAGAGCCAAGTTGGCTGACGTTTCTGTTTACATTTATTACCCTTATGTACTTAGTTGTCTTTTGAATTAATTTTCTTATCCATTTACTCCCACATTTTTTATTTCATCCAGGTACTTTGTGTTAAGAATTGAAGTCTGAATTGCCTTTTGAATGCTAAATTGTGTGTTCCCGTATGCATGTATAGATTCTCCTATTTGACTTGATAAAAAAAAGTGTGAAATTCTTATTCAGTAGTTAAAAAAAAATGAAAGAAATAATGTTCTGTTTATTTTAGAAAACCATTAGGAATTTTGTGGACTTATATTTGTTAATGAATAATGTTACTTTGAAGCAACTTCACTTATTCACACAAATGACTCACATGACTATGGGTTTTTTTTTTTTTTGCCAAATTGATGACTATTTGAGAGCTTTCTAGAAAGGTCTGAAGACCTACATTATTGAGGCACAGGAGTTCTGTGTGGTCCAACAGTACCCATCAGCTTCTTTTTGTCTGCCAATAGCCCCACTTGCAAATTTTTGTCTCTTATTTTGGTTCTGTGCTGTTAAAACCCTCAGCTTTTTAAAAGTTTGTACATTGCAAATTTTTTTCTTTTTTTTGTCATGTACTAGGAGTAGTAGTGCAGTTGCCTAAGAACTAGGGGAACTGGGTTCAATTCACATTGCAGCTCCCTGTGACTCTGGGCAAGTCACTTAGGGGGTCTTTTACTAAGACACCCTAGTGTTTTTAGTGTGTGCTAAATGCTAGAGACGCCTATAGGAATGCATTGGCATCTGTAGCGTTTAGCGCACGCTTATTTTTAGCATGCACTAAAAACGCTAGCGAGCCTTAGTAAAAGACCCCCTTAACCCTCCATTGCCCCAGGTACAAAATAAGTACCTGTATATAATATGTAAACCACTTTGATTGTAATCACGTAAAGGCAGCATATCAAATCCCATCCCCTTTCCCTTACAGCTATATATGGAGAGTCATGGATGGTGGTTATTTTTCTATTAGGCCAACCCTGATAGAGAATAGAGTTGATCGTGTAATGTAGTTCAAGCATTTGGGTATTCTTTTGTATTACAAATGCAGATCTCCCAGTCACTCATCCTAGGGCTATAGGCAATGTACAATATAGATAATATACTACTCATGAAATTACAGTAGAGAACTATTCTCACACAAAATAACTGTACAGTATAAGTGGCGTACCATTAATATAAAAAACAGTATGTAGTTAGCTTTTTCGGATAGCGGGCTCCAGGACTCGGGGGATATCTTTTTGTTTTGGGATACAGGAAGATTTCATCAGTGTTTAATTCATGTTGTTAGATCCAACAGTGTTCTACGGTCTGACCAACATATTGGTTTTTTTTTCCTTACTCACATTGAAGCGTGATCCAAAGCAGATCAAGGATATCAATGCCCAAATGGTGAATACTCACAGATCCCATAGAAGTATTGTCCCAAGATACTGATAATACCTGTCAACTGGTTTACAGGCATCATTTCCCAGTGCTAGTCTAGTAGCTTAGGACTGCATTTGGTTAGACTAGGGGTGTCCATCTCCCAGTCCTTGAACTGCATTTGTATCCCACATTTTCCCACCTCTTTGCAGGCTCAATGTGGCTTATAATACATCATGAATAGTGGAAATACATAAGAAATTATACATTTAGTATTACAGAAGAATCTTGGGTAGCATGATAATAATAAAACATGGTAGTAATTTAACAAGCAAGTATTATAAGACAGTTCCGGATATATGTACAGGAGTTCACATTTGTAGATCTTTGTGATATGCCTTGTTAAAGAGATAGGTCTTCAGTAGTTCACGGAAGTTAGTTAGTTCAAGGATCATTTTTAAGTTGCGCGGCAGCGCGTTCCAGAATTGTGTGCTCATGTAGGAAAAGGTTGACGCATGCGTTAGTTTGTATTTTAGACCTTTACAGTTGGGGAAGTGAAGATTAAGGAATGTGTGGGATGACTTTTTAGCATTCCTGGGTGGTAAGTCTATCAGGTCTGACATGTAGGCTGGGGCGTCTCCATGAATGATTTTGTGAACTAGGGTGCATATTTTGAACGTGATGCGTTCTCTAAGTGGGAGCCAGTGTAGCTTTTCTCGTAAGGGTTTAGCACTTTCATATTTTGTTTTACCGAATATGAGTCTGGCTGCAGTGTTCTGAGCTGTCTGAAGCTTCTTGATTATTTGCTCTTTGCAACCAGCGTAGAGTGCGTTGCAGTAGTCTAGATGACTGAGTACCATTGATTGTACCAGGTTGCGGAAGACGGTCCTTGGGAAGAAAGGTCGTACTCTTTTTAATTTCCACATTGAGTGGAACATCTTCTTGGTTGTGTTTTTCGCGTGACTCTCAAGTGTTAGGTGCCGATCAATGGTAACTCCAAGAATTTTTAGGGGGTCCGAGATTGGAAGATTCAGTTTAGGTGTATTAATGGTGGTGAATTTGTTTGTGTTATGTTGCGAGGTGAGTATTAGGCATTGGGTTTTTTCTGCATTGAGTTTCAACTGAAATGCGTCCGCCCATGTATGCATGATATGTAGGCTTTGGTTGATGTCTTTAGAAATTTCTTTTAAATCTTGTTTAAATGGGATGTAGATCATTACGTCGTCTGCGTATATGTATGGGTTGAGGTTTTGGTTTGATAGTAGTTTGGACAAGGGTATCATCATTAAGTTGAATAAGGTCTTGCTTCAGTTGTCTGCAGATATATCTGATTCATGTTCATTGGAGATATAATGAAAACCAGTGCAGCCCTTGAAGAATCAAGTTGGATACCCATTCTTCTGGTATCCTTACTGGCTGAAAGTACACCAGCACTTTTCCTCTCAACAGAGTACTGGCTACAGCTCTCTCGACTATCTCCCAAGTCCCACAGTATCTTCAAGAAAAAACACTGGCAAAATTATCTGTTGTGACCATCAGATAGTAATGAATGTTAGGAAGTCTTTTAGAAATTAGGCGGCTAAAAAGTGTTCTGTTTTTACTGAAGAAAATCCGGGAGAAGGACCACGATGGGCTGGCAAAAGTTAATTTGAGAATGGAGTGGATATAGCACCGTTCACGGAAGAGAGTGTGTATCAACAACTAGAAAAACTAAAGGTGAACAAAGCCATGGGACCGGATGGGATCCACCCCAGGATATTGAGGGAGCTCAGAGAGGTTCTGGCGGGTCCTCTTAAAGATTTGTTTAATAAATCCTTAGAAATGGGAGAGGTTCCGAGGGATTGGAGAACGGCGGAGGGAGTGGAAATCATGAAAAAGGATCTGAAAAAGCTAGAAGAATGGTCTAAGGTTTGGCAATTAAAATTCAATGCAAAGAAATGCAAAGTGATGCACTTAGGGAGTAGAAATCCAAGAGAGGCGTGTGTGTTAGGCGGTGAGAGTCTGCTAGGTACGGATGGGGAGAGGGATGTTGGGGTGATAGTATCTGAGGATCTGAAGGCGATGAAACAGTGTGACAAGGCGGTGGCCGTAGCTAGAAGGTTACTAGGCTGTATAGAGAGAGGTGTGACCAGCAGAAGAAAAGAGGTGTTGATGCCCTTGTACAAGTTGTTGGTGAGGCCCCACCTGGAGTATTGTGTTCAGTTTTGGAGGCCATATCTTGCTAAGGATGTAAAAAGAATTGAAGCGGTGCAAAGAAAAGCTACGAGAATGGTATGGGATTTGCGTTACAAGACGTATGAGGAGAGACTTGCGGACCTGAACATGTATACCCTGGAGGAAAGGAGGAACAGGGGTGATATGATACAGACGTTCAAATATTTGAAAGGTATTAATCCACAAACAAACCTTTTCCGGAGATGGGAAGGCGGTAGAACGAGAGGGCATGAAATGAGATTGAAGGGGGGCAGACTCAAGAAGAATGTCAGGAAGTATTTTTTCACGGAGAGGGTGATGGATACTTGGAATGCCCTCCCGCGGGAGGTGGTGGAGATGAAAACGGTAACGGAATTCAAACATGCGTGGGATAAACATAAAGGAATCCTGTGCAGAAGGAAGGGATCCTCAGGAGCTTAGCCTAGAATAGGTGGCAGAGCTGGTGGTTGGGAGGCGGGGCTAGAGCTGGGCAGACATATACGGTCTGTGCCGGGGCTGGTGGTTGGGCGGCGGGGATAGTGCTGGGCAGACTTATACGGTCTGTGCCAGAGCCGGTGGTGGGAGGCAGGGATTGTTCTGGGCAGACTTATACGGTCTGTGCCAGAGCTGGTGGTTGGGAGGCGGGGTTGGTGGTTGGGAGGCGGGGATGGGGCTGGCTAGACTTGTACGGTCTGTGCACTGAAGAGGACAGTACAAATAAAAAAGTAGCACATATGAATTTATCTTCTTGGGCAGACTGGATGGACCGTGCAGGTCTTTTTCTGCCGTCATCTACTATGTTACTATGCAATACCAGGTAGTCATGTTCTGCTGTAACAAGCAGAGAGGATCAGGCTTCATCTTTCTGTGTTAGAAAACAGCCCAGATTTGGTTGTGGGCCATCTCTTAAGCACACAGGAAAGGAGAATGTTCTGGTAAATATACTGAATTGTCCCCTGGATTCATGCGAGTGTACATGAATACCTCTTCTCTGTCTACTATACCTCAACTATGTGTTTCTTTTTTTTTTTTTTTTTTCCGGAATTGGTACTCACCATTACGGAACAATGTAAGTCACATTGAGCCTGCAAATAGGTGGGAAAATGTGGGATACAAATGCTACAAATAAATAAATAAAATGTGACCAGTAAATTGCTGTCTTCAGAAAACACCCGTTATAGGCAATCTGCTTTGCATTTTCTTGTGCAAGCAAGTTGGTGGAATATCTGAGTTACTATGTAGAACTTTTAATTAACCAACAGTACTTTTTCTTTAATCTTCATATGTTGTAGCTGCTTCTACCTGAAGGCATTGAGAGAGAAAATAACAAAATGTTTGAAGAAGTTAAGATACCTGCTACTGAATCAAAGCCTATTGGGTTTGAAGAAAAGCCAGTTTATATTAACGAGATGGATGAGGTGAGTTAAACATGAACATGCTTAGTCTGGCTCTCTGTACTGAGAAAGTGAAATTTGAAGTTCTTATATTCTCCCTGTTTTATGATAAGCTAAATAGAAAGTTTAGTTTGATTTAAACCAATCCCCCCCCCAAAAAAAAAAAATTCCACATTTTGCTGACTTGCTTATAATTTTCTTTTTGGTGTTTTTTTTTTTTTCGATGTGTATGCCTATCTTGCTTAAAAGAGCATTAACACAAAGCCCTTTATTTGAAAAAACGTCAAGGCTGATGCTGACTTCATGAGTCTTATTTTACAACAAATAGGGGGAAATAATTTTTCACTCAATGAATAGTTAAGCTCTGGAACTCTTTGCCGGAGCAGGTGGTAACAGCGGTTAGCATGTCTGGGTTTAAAAAAGGTTATTATTTTCCTGGAGGAAAAGTCCATAGTCTGCTATTGAGACAGACATGGGACGCAACTGCTTGCACTGGGATTTGTGGTATGAAGTGTTGCCACGATTTGGGTTTCTGCCAGGTACGTGTGACCTGGCTTGGCCACTGTTTGGAAAACAGGATAGTGGGCTAGATGGACCATTGGTCTTACTCAGTATGGCTACTCTTATGTTCTTAGATGATGAAGGTGTTATGACAGCTTCTATGCATAAATAGCGTATGTATTGACTGGGAGGGGGGATTTTGGGGCATACTGGTTTACTGATTGGCCGGTAAAGTTACACACAGAGTGACAGTGTGCCTCCTTGAATACTTTCAAATCAGATATTAAAACATTTGTGTTCGGAGATGCTTTTTCCGTGATTCTGTAAATATTTCTATTTTCATCACTGAGGATTCGGTTGAGCTCCTGTGAATCCTAATACAAGGCAGAGTACCTAATGTCTTTTACCTCCCCCTCCTTTCCTATTATACATTGAGTTCTCCCTTTCTTTCCTATTGTGTGTTTTGTTTCATTAATCTGTTTTCCTAGCCTGTTTTTAGCAGGGCAGCCGAAAGACAAAGCCAGGCCCGAGGAAAACACCCACCCCCCCCCTCACCGGCCAGCCTCCCTCTGGGCCCGTCCCGCTTACTTGTCCTGCTCCTGTCACTGTGCATAGCAAAATTCCCCAGGGCCCGGCGCTAGCATGGATTTCCTGTTCTGTGTGCGGCAGCGCCACAAAGCAGAGTCCTTCCTTCCTTCCTGCCATGTCCAAAGAAGTTGTTTGGACGTGGCAGGAAGGAAGTATTCTGCTCTGCGGTGCTGTCGCGTACAGGAACAGGAGAGCAATGCTGATGCCGAGCCCTGGGGAATTTTGCCCCCCCACCCCACCCCTTCCCTCTCGGTGGCCCTGGCTTTTAGTCTGTATGGCATCTAGATGGAATTTCCCGTTAAGCGGGATAGTAAGTTACTAATAAACTTGAAATACTTGATCTATGTATAGCATCTACACATAACTTAGGCCAATGAAATATTACTGGCAACACAGTCATCACTTGGGGAAGGAGTTATCAAGCTGCAGTAAAAGGTGAGCTTTTACCGCAGCTTGATTTACCACAGGATTCAGCAACGTACATTATCTCTGTACCACCAGTTGCTAAATCCCATGGTAAAAATAGCCCTACTTGTGAATCACCCCACTAACGGTGTTATTCTAGCAGCCCAGAGCATCAGAATACCAAGCCACGCCCGATGCTGCTGGCCTTGACTTCCATTCTCCTCCCCCGGAGTAGAGACCCCCCCCCTTTCTCCAGAAGTTGGCTTCACGATCAATTCCCCCACCTTCCCAATCATGTACCCTCAGTCAGGATCCCTCCAGCAATCCCCTCATCCCCTGATCCTGCCCCCCCTCCCAGAGCCCATACCTCCTTTCCCTGGGGCAAGTGCAATCACCAGTTGCTCCTGTCCTTCCTGCACCACTTGTCAAAAGGGCACCATTTGCATGAGACTATCCCTAGGAGGTCATGTCTCCGTATATGGAAAAATGATCACCTAGCAGTAGATGCGCCATTTTAACAGGTGGTGTCAGAAGGGTAGGAGAAACTGGGGATTGCTCCTGTACAGGAAACCTTAGACCACCAGGAAAAGGAGGTATGGGCGGGGGACTTTGATTGAGGACATGGGAGTTGGATCGGGAGAAATGTAATTAGAGGTGTGGGGGATGTGCTATGGGGCCTTGATAAGTGGGGGGGGGGGGGGGGGGGCAGCATCAGTCTCTTTATGCTGCAGCCCAGGAGCATTGAGGTGCTACTTTTAGACCCAGTACTTCCAGTGTGGTAAAATAACCCCACCTTTTGGTTGGTGTTATCTACTATAATAAAACGCACCCTGAACGTTCTGAGGACAAAGGTAATGAAGTCACAGCAGAACGATAAGGGTTCGTAAGTTCGTGGTGGTGAAGCCATCCCACTGAGAATGCCTCCAGCTCCGCTTCACACACTGCTTTTCTTTTCAAAGGAAAACCTACAGGAGCCCTAAAAGGCCAAAAAAAAAAAACGATCGCAAAAATAACCTCCCTTCCGCCCACGTAAACAAACACTGCTGCCTCAGCACAACACCAAAGAAGCTTAAAAAAAAGAGAAACATCTATCCAGCACTCTGCAAACACTGACCCCCTACAAACACCCTTACATTTCACCAAAACAAAGATCTACCTACACAAACCCCACAGACAAAGAAACAGCTTGCAAGCACAGCACATCCCCCAACCCCCTCCCCAAAAACAAAAGTAAAAAAAAAAACCCCACCAACAACCTGCACACACACACAAACTAACTCTGTCACACATGCACAGACAATGCACCACAAACACATACATTAACTAACAGAAACACCCCTCCCCCCAAAAAACCACAGAATGTAAACAAAAATACATGCATACTCAATTGCTATCTGAGTCACTCTATATCACTCTATATCATCTCAGGTGCCGTGGAGGACTTGCAGCTCATCTGCATATCCTCGGAGCCTTCGCCGGAGTGACTCCCAGGTCCGTTCCGATCCACTCGGGGCCTCTGCTCAAGGTGCACAGTGCTCCTACCAGGTGCTGTGGAGGACTTGCAGCGTTCTGCATATCCTCACAGCTGCATCCGGGGTGACTCCCAAATCCACCCCGACCTTCCCAGGGCCTTCGCCACAGTTACCCAGGGCTTTCGCTCCACCTACCCAGAGCTACCAGGTACTTCTTAGCCAGGATCAGGTGACCCTCAGGGGGAGGAATGCTGGCTTCGGCCTAACCCCTGGTAAGCCTTTTCTTGGTTGAGAGGTGCCCAGCTCTCCCACCGGTTGCCTTCTCAGGTGCCGTGGAGGACTTGCAGCTCATCTGCATATCCTCGGAGCCTTCGCCGGAGTGACTCCCAGGTCCGTTCCGATCCACTCGGGGCCTCTGCTCAAGGTGCACAGTGCTCCTACCAGGTGCTGTGGAGGACTTGCAGCGTTCTGCATATCCTCACAGCTGCATCCGGGGTGACTCCCAAATCCACCCCGACCTTCCCAGGGCCTTCGCCACAGTTACCCAGGGCTTTCGCTCCACCTACCCAGAGCTACCAGGCACTTCTTAGCCAGCTTTCCTTCTAATAAGTTCTGGGAGAAGAGGATATTTCTCTGGTAAGTGAACAAATTTTGCTTGTGCTTTCGGAACTTGAAGATTGGGGTTTAAAGGAGGAACTGTAAGTTAGTGATAGGCTGATATCCTTAATACTTTAGCAAGTTTTAAATTACGGAAAAACTCAAAAAACACTAAGATGGAGTCAGCAGTCCAGCAGCGAGAGGGGTGCTATCCAGTCTTTTGCATTGAGTGTCACATGTATGATTATCTCCCAATTGGTGAGGTGTCATATGTGTGTGCCCGATGCAAAGAGCTCCTAGCTCTCAGAGAACGTGTCCGTTCTCTTGAGGCTAGAGTAGCAGACTTGATGGAGCTGAGGGAGACAGAGAGGTACATAGAGGAGACCTACAGGGATGTTGTAGAGAAGTCCCACCTCCAGTCAGGTAGCCCCTGTGCTACCTTGGAGGAGGGAGGTCTCCTAGAAGGAGAGCATCACCCTGGTGAAGTAGGAAGTACTCCTGTAGCCAGGACCTGCCCACCAGGGGATGTATTATCCTTTCGCACCGAGGATATATCTCCAAATGTTGCCCGGGAGGGAAAGGTTAGGACAGCTGTTCGATCATTAGGCATATAGATAGCTGGGTGGCTGGTGGACGTGAGGATCGCCTGGTGACTTGCCTGCCTGGTGCGAAGGTGGCGGACCTCACACGTCACCTAGATAGGATTTTATATAGTGCTGGGGAGGAGACGGCTGTCTTGGTACATGTGGGTACTAATGACATAGGAAAATGTGGGAGAGAGGTTCTGGAAGCAAAATTTAGGCTCTTAGGTAGAAAGCTGAAATCCAGATCCTCCAGGGTAGCATTTTCTGAAATGCTACCTGTGCCACGCGCAGGGCCCAAGAGACAGGCAGAGCTCCAGAGTCTCAATGCGTGGATGAGACGATGGTGCAGGGAGGAGGGCTTTAGATTTGTTAGGAACTGGGCAACATTCTGGGGAAGGGGGAGCCTATTCCGAAAGGATGGGCTCCATCTTAACCAGAGTGGGACCAGGCTGCTGGCATCGGCGTTTAAGAAGGAGATAGAGCAGCTTTTAAACTAGAAATGGGGGGAAGGCCGATAGTCGCTCAAAAGAGCATGGTTCGGGATAAGGTATCTTTCAAAGATATCACCATAACAGGGAAGATAGAGTATCCTGATAGTGAGGTTGCAAAAGAGATTGTAGTAGATCGGGTATCTTTAAATAACAATAAAAATCAGACAAAAGATTGCCAATTAATACTGTCAAGTACTAAGCATGATGTACTTAGGAACAACAAACATAGTTTGAAATGTCTATATGCGAATGCCAGGAGCCTAAGAAATAAGATGGGGGAGTTGGAATATATTGCACTAAATGAAAAATTAGATATAATAGGCATCTCTGAGACCTGGTGGAAGGAGGATAACCAGTGGGACACTGTCATACCGGGGTACAAATTATATCATAGTGATAGGGTGAATCGGATTGGTGGAGGGGTAGCATTGTATATTAACGAGAGCCTTGAATCAAATAGATTGAAAATTCTGCAGGAAACAAAACACTCCTTGGAATCACTGTGGATTGAAATTCCATGTGCAAAGGGGAAAAGGATAGTGATAGGAGTGTACTACCGTCCGCCTGGCCAGGACGAACAGACGGATGCGGAAATGTTAAAGGAAATCAGGGACGCAAACAAACTGGGCAACACAATAATAATGGGGGATTTCAATTACCCGCATATAGACTGGGTTAATGTAACATCTGTACACGCAAGGGACATAAGATTTCTTGATGAAATCAAGGACAGCTTCATGGAACAGCTAGTTCAGGAGCCGACAAGAGAAGGAAAAATACTAGACTTAGTCCTTAGTGGTGCTCATGATCTAGTGCAGGGGGTAACGATACGAGGACCGCTTGATAACAGTGATCATAATATGATCGGTTTTGATATTGGCATTGAAGGAAGTGAAACTAGGAAATCAAGTACGCTAGCGTTTAACTATAGAAAAGGTGATTACGACAAAATGAGAAAAATGGTGAAAAAAAGACTGAAAGGAGCAGCTCGCAGAGTAAAAAACTTGCATCAGGCGTGGATGCTGTTTAAAAACACCATCCTGGAGGTTCAGGACAAATATATTCCATGTATTAGAAAAAAGGGAAAAAAGACTAAACGTCAGCCGGCGTGGCTAAACAGTAAGATAAAGGAAATCATTAGAGCCAAAAAACAATCCTTCAGAAAGTGGAGAAGAGAACCAACTGAAAGTAACAGGATAGATCATAAGGAATGCCAAGCCAAATGCAAAGCGGAGATAAGGAGGGCAAAAAAGGACTTTGAGAAGAAATTAGCGTTGGAAGCAAAAATACATAGTAAAAATTTTTTTAGATACATTAAAAGCAGGAAACCGGCCAAAGAGTCGGTTGGGCCGCTGGACGAAAATGGTGTTAAAGGGGCGATCAAGGAGGACAAAGCCGTAGCGGAGAAATTAAATGAATTCTTTGCTTCGGTCTTCACCGAGGAGGATTTGGGGGGGACACCGGTGCCGGAAAGAATATTTGAAGCGGGGGAGTCGGAGAAACTAAACAAATTCTCTGTAACCTTGGAGGATGTAATGGGTCAGTTCAGCAAGCTGAAGAGTAGTAAATCACCGGGACCTGATGGTATTCATCCCAGAGTATTAATAGAACTAAAAAATGAACTTGCGGAGCTACTGTTAGAAATATGCAATCTGTCCCTAAAATTGAGTGTAGTACCGGAAGACTGGAGGGTAGCCAATGTTACTCCGATTTTTAAGAAGGGTTCCAGAGGAGATCCGGGAAATTATAGACCGGTGAGTCTGACGTCGGTGCCGGGCAAGATGGTGGAGGCTATTATTAAGAATAAAATTGCAGAGCATATACAAAAACATGGACTGATGAGACAAAGTCAGCACGGATTTAGTGAAGGGAAGTCTTGCCTCACCAATCTAATGCATTTTTTGAGGGGGTAAGCAAACATGTGGACAATGGGGAGCCGGTTGATATTGTATATCTGGATTTTCAGAAGGCGTTTGACAAAGTGCCGCACGAAAGACTCCTGAAGAAATTGCAGAGTCATGGAATCGGAGGTAGGGTATTATTATGGATTAAGAACTGGTTGAAAGATAGGAAGCAGAGAGTAGGATTGCGTGGCCAGTATTCTCAGTGGAGGAGGGTAGTTAGTGGGGTCCCGCAGGGGTCTGTGCTGGGTCCGTTGCTTTTTAATGTATTTATAAATGACCTAGAGATGGGAATAACTAGTGAGGTAATTAAATTCGCCGATGACACAAAATTATTCAGGGTCGTCAAGTCGCAGGAGGAATGTGAACGATTACAGGAGGACCTTGCGAGACTGGGAGAATGGGCGTGCAAGTGGCAGATGAAGTTCAATGTTGACAAGTGCAAAGTGATGCATGTGGGTAAGAGGAACCCGAATTATAGCTACGTCTTGCAAGGTTCCGCGTAAGGAGTTACGGATCAAGAAAGGGATCTGGGTGTCGTCGTCGATGATACGCTGAAACCTTCTGCTCAGTGTGCTGCTGCGGCTAGGAAGCGAATAGAATGTTGGGTGTTATTAGGAAGGGTATGGAGTCCAGGTGTGCGGATGTTATAATGCCGTTGTATCGCTCCATGGTGCGACCGCACCTGGAGTATTGTGTTCAGTACTGGTCTCCGTATCTCAAAAAAGATATAGTAGAATTGGAAAAGGTACAGCGAAGGGCGACGAAAATGATAGTGGGGATGGGACGACTTTCCTATGAAGAGAGGCTGAGAAGGCTAGGGCTTTTCAGCTTGGAGAAGAGACGGCTGAGGGGAGATATGATAGAAGTGTATAAAATAATGAGTGGAATGGATCGGGTGGATGTGAAGCGACTGTTCACGCTATCCAAAAATACTAGGACTAGAGGGCATGAGTTGAAGCTACAGTGTGGTAAATTTAAAACGAATCGGAGAAAATTTTTCTTCACCCAACGTGTAATTAGACTCTGGAATTCGTTGCCGGAGAACATGGTACGGGCGGTTAGCTTGACGGAGTTTAAAAAGGGGTTAGATAGATTCCTAAAGGACAAGTCCATAGACCGCTATTAAATGGACTTGGAAAAATTCCGCATTTTTAGGTATAACTTGTCTGGAATGTTTTTACGTTTGGGGAGCGTGCCAGGTGCCCTTGACCTGGATTGGCCACTGTCGGTGACAGGATGCTGGGCTAGATGGACCTTTGGTCTTTCCCAGTATGGCACTACTTATGTACTTATGTACTTATCTCTGCAGCCATAAACACCCTCAAAGCCACACTCTGCTCCATGACACTTTGCAAGCCTGGGGAGGGGGAGGGGGAAATCCCTGCAACTGACATAAAGACCAGGGAACTGGGAGGGAGGGAGGGGGGACCCTGCCACATACTCTCATTCTCACACATGCTGGCAACCAGTCTCTGTCTCTCTGTGTGAAACGCACATTCACTCTCTCTCACACAGACCATCTCAACATACACTCTCCAAAGGTTGTTTGAAACTATGTGACTGGTAAGGATTTTTACCTAAACCCGACAAACATGTTTTTATAGTAAAGCTCTTTTTTGAAAACACTTATATCCCTTAATATCAAACAGGAAAAACAAACAAAAAAAAAAAAACCCCAAACCACATGCTCTCCTTACATAAAGGTTTGTGGCCCTATTTATAGGTTGTTTCAGCCTGGACCACTGCCCTTCCATGCTTGAAATCCAGGACTTTGAGTTTTGAGTGGCCACCCTCCACTTCAGCTGTCATATCAAACCAAACCATTTGATGGTCACTGCTGCCCAGGTGGGCACCCACTCGGACATTTGACACACTATCCCCATTTGTGAGCACCAGATCCAGCGTTGCTCCCTCCCTCGTGGGTTCCATCACCATTTGTCTGAGCAGAGCACTTTGAAAAGCATCCACGATCTCTCTACTTCTTTCCGATTCCGCAGATGGAACCTTCCAATCTACATCCGGTAGATTGAAATCTCCCAGCAACAGCACCACTCTCTTCTTTACCAACTTTTGAATATCTGTGATCAGATCTTTATCTAGTTCCTCCAATTGTGTTGGGGGTCTGTAGATAACACCCACGTGGACAGAGGTTCTATCATCTCTTTTTAAAGGTGATCCATATAAATAAACATGGTTTAAATGGGACACAATCAGCATGTTTTTAGGCAAGGGAAATTTTCTCACCAACTTGCTTCATTTGTTTGAAGGTGTAAATAAACCTGTGGATAAAGGTTAGCTGGTTGATGTAGTATATCTAGATTTTCAGAAACGTTTGACAGAGTTCTTCTTGAGAAAATTAGAGTCATGGGATAGGAGGCAATGGTCTGTTGTGGATTAGGATTTGGTTATTGCACAGAAAACAGAGTGTGGGGTTAAATGGCCGTTTCTCTCAATGGAGGAGGGTGAATAATGGAGTGCCACAGGGATCTGTACTGGGACCAGTGTTATTTAACGTATTTTGTAAATGATCTGGAAATTGGAAAGACGAGTGAGGTGATTAAATTTGCAGATGATACAAAACTATTCAAGGTTGTTAAAACACATGTGGACTGTGAAAAATTGCAGGAAGATCTTAGAAAATTGGAACACTGGGTATCCAAAAGGCAGAAGAAATGTAATGTGGACAAATGAAAAGTGATGTACATTAGGAAGAAGAATCCGAATCATTGTTACCTGATGCTAGGGTCCACCTTGGGGGTCAGCACCCACGACAAAGATCTAGGTGTCTTCATAGACAATACGCTGAAATGTTCTGCCTAGTGTGGGGCAGCGGCCAAAATATCTAACAGGATGCTAGGAGTTATTGGGAAAGGGTGGTAAATAAGACTGAGAATACTTTAATGCTTCTGAATTGCTCCATGGTGTGACCTTGCGTTCAGTTCTGGTCGATACAGCGGAATTAGAAAAGGTTCAAAGAAGAAAGACCAAAATGATGAAGGGGAT